>NC_079166.1:47787197-47976024 GCF_947568905.1 Ostrea edulis | reverse complement strand
ATAAACTAGAAAAGAAAGGTCTATTGAGCCATGCAAACACACACATAAACGCTGCATAGATAAAAAGAGCAGAAGCAACATATAAAGCTGCGTACACTGGACCTAAGATCTGCATGATTTACACTTACATGACCAAGTGGAAATAAAACTTTTTAAATTGATTTAAGGTGGTAAGATGCCTAGCTTCATTTGGCAAACACTGTATCTAAATGATTGCAGCCCATACTTGGTTGTCCTGACACTGGACACAATGGCAGTGTTTGTGTACATTGTATCTAAAACTGTAAGAATGATCTTTAAATGCAATGATGTCATAAAGAAACAGAAGGCTGGATTTGTTTATAATTTTATAAGTTTCTATAGCCTGGAGTGTGCGCATACGCATTACTTTTAAGGTTGGAAGAAGAGATTTATGAAGCAATTCATCATATATGTAGAAACATAATCATTATATATGAAACGAAGGGGCCTTTTCTGTAGTTTTTCCATTTTTATGGTATTCTTCTCAGAGCAGAAGTGCCAGGTAAGGGGGCAGTAGCTAAAATTTGATAAAATAAAGGAATGGTAAATTGTAAGTTTACTTAAACGATTAAGATTGTGTCCTATTCTTTTTAACACATTTAATTGCCTAGCTGCCTTCCTACAGATGTCGGCAATATGGGAGTTGAAATTTAATTGATAATCTATGGTCACCCCTAATAGTTTAACCTCCGATTCACTTCATAGAGTAGTTTCTCCTAAATCAAAAGTTAATTCTAAATCTTTGCTCTTTTTTCCTACTGAAATTACCTGGAATTTGTCAGGGTTTTCCTTCATTTTGTTGCAATTGAACCAGTTTAAAAGGGTTAAGCTACCATTTTCCAATGTGGTCTTTAATATATCTGCTTTTTCATGAGAGTAAGAAACAGTGTTGTCATCAGCATAATTATAAATGGAAGAGTCAGAGACAAAGCCGAAAATATCATTTATAAAGACATTAAACAGTATTGGTCCAAGTATTGAGCCCCGAGGAACGGCCTTGAAAACTGGTTGAAATGAACTAGAAACTCCCCGATTTTCACATTTTGATATCTCTCACTGAGATAACTTTCCAGAAGACTTAAGGCTTCATTTCCAAGACCGTAGTGTTCAAGTTTTAAGAGAAGCAAATCATGGGGGAGACAGTCGAAAGCCTTGGAGAGATCCATAAGAATGGCGGCCACATACTTATTCTCATCCAAGGCTCTCTTCCAGTCTTCCATGATCCTAAGTAAGGTGGACTGACATTCATACCCAGTTCTAAAAGCAGCAAGGAAAGGATGAAATATAGATTCAAAATATTCAGAAAGCTGAATATGGATGGCTCTCTCAAATAGCTTTGAGATGGCTGGCAAAACACTGACCGGTCTATAATTTCCCTTGTCTAGACAGCTGTTTTTCTTATGAATGGGACAGATTTGGCTTTCTTTAATGAATCCAGGAAAACTGAATTTTCTATGGCCTTATTTATAAGACATGCTAATGGTTTAGCTATAGATGGCACGGCTAGTCTTAAAGGGAAAGGCAACCCAAAAGATTTTTACATGATAAATGATAGGATTAATCATATGATAAAGATTTGTTATACAATTCTGTTGATATATGGCCTAGATATGCCTCAGTACTGATTTGAAAACGTCAAAAAATGAAATTCCCGCGATCTATAGAGACTGCCATGATGTGTAACTCTTTTATATTCAAGACCACAAAAATCAATAATTTTGACGTCACACCGTCTGTTCCGGTTTTGATGAGATTCTAAGATCATCCACAGGTGCTTGGATTCAGCCCTCCCCCCTTCCGAATAAGCTACATGAGTTGATTTAATTATTTTTTTCTTGAAAATATTTCTAATGCATGTCAACAACGTCTTGCATACACATAAAGTCACACTGGATATCCGTTTTTAAGGTCATCTCCGAGGACCCGTGACTTTCACACCTGATACCGAGCATTTGGCGATGGAACTGGAACAACCTGTCTTAACGACTTAGGTCTGGCGCGACCGATATACGAACCCCAACCTTCTGCATGCGGGGAGAACGCTCTACCTCTAGACCACCACGAGATTATCATTAATTAATTCAAATTTCCTCTGTCACAAGACCATGACTAGGAACTAAGTATCTTGTTATTAAAGCGAACTGTTGTAACGTGCAAGGGAGGTCACTGCCTGTGAACCCCCGCGGGATCGTACCCGTGATAGAAACGGATAGCCCTGAGATGCTGCAAATATGTACAATGCGCAGACTTCGTAGTCCGTACTGAAACGTTTGGAAACTTAAAGACACATTAAGAGGAAAGTTACTCACTTTGAAAACCTTATACATGGTCAGTAAGGACTATCTAGAATGAGCACCTACTGTGTTTTTATTACACCCACCAGTAGTATACCAAAATGTATTACATTTGTAGTTTGTAATAAATTTGATGATGAATACCAGTTCTTTTTAGGTTGTGAATGAAAAAGTGAAGATAACGAACAGTGATCAATCTCATAAATCCTATACAGAATACAAAATTAAAAGTAGAGCAGACACGGACCCTGTATACAACAGAGTGGGGTCAGATGTCTAGGAGGAGTAAGCATCCTCTGTTGACCGGTCACACCCGCCGTGAGCTCTATATCTTGGTTAGGTGAACAGAGTAATCCGTCGTCAAAATCAGTACGTAGACAACGGTTTATCAATTGATATTGAAACCGTCAGACAACATTCGACCTAATGACAGGTTGTATTTGTATAATAATTATTAGATCGTTACAATGACCATAGAACCTGCAAAATGCTGAATTTAAACAATATTGTTAAAACCCCTGTGACATCAACTTATTTGTCAGAAGTCCACCTCGAGTTTAAAAAAATGATCATACGCAGAACATGCTTCTGCGTATCCAATCAGTTGAGACACACACACACCATCTACAGGTGATAATGGTAAAATGCTGTATAAATACGGGACATTGGTGATGGAGAAGCTGAAGTCATAAAGTTGAATTGTTAGTTTGCCCTTAACATTTATGTTCAATAAAATATCCAGGTATGATGCAGATGTAGAAAACTGGTGTCTTTTATTTCGAGTTTACTGGGATAGATGCATATCGAATCCAAATAAGAGTGAAAATTAGTGTAATGTATCATTAATAGATAAAATGTCGATATATTCAAATGTCGAGTTGAAGACCACAGCAAAAGGTTTTTTGTTCTTATGTTGAATAGATAGTGCCTCGTAAGGATATGAAAATAAAGAACTACAATTTGTGCCCATGGGAATTCCAACAGACTGTTGGAAGACCTGATCACTAAAGATTACGAAGATATTGTCAATGAGGAATTCCAGCACATTTTAAATGTTAACTTCAGAGTACTTGTGCATAGAATCATAGTGGTATTTAACAAAACCATTTTTGGATGACTGATAACAAAATATGAATATTTCGGAGTTCCATTTTTATTGAATAAACAGCAGTTTAAGATGTTGAGAAGCCAAATCTTTAATTTGTCGTGAGGAATGGTAGTGTAAAGTGCTAAAAATGAGAAACTCCAGCATGTTTTCAATAAAAATCCCCTTTTATTAGAGGTTAGCCACCTTGCAAAAATAGAACAAAAACCTTTGGATCGAGAATCTGTCATTCCTTGTCAGCAGTTGGGAACAATATATAGTGCAGTGGCCACGAGGTCAAATTCTAAGATGACCCCAATCTAGGGTAGAACAAAGTACAACTTATTTGATTTGATGCAGAATTTTATCTAGATTATCGAAATAATGGTTGTAGTCTGGTAAAATATGTTTGAGGTAGCTTAAATTTAGATTTTCTGTCGCAGTCACAATTTTTTGTGAACAAAATAGAAAGAACATCTTGTACATTTATGGCCGACTTTATGCAAGAAATCAAACAAAGTTGGTTCTAAACCATGCAGCCTGATCCTGTAGATTGTATCATGCCTTTTATATGCCAATACTGTGCAACCATTAGAACTGCAAAAATGATATCCACGTCGATCTAAGTTCTACGCCAGTTATTGTACAATGTGTGTTGTTATGCTTTATTGTATATATGTTATCTATTTTCTAAAGTGTGCTTGTTTTAAAATGCAAATGAATAAATAAAAAATACACGTAATTAGAAAGACCATCAACTAAAATGAAAGATATTCTGTAACAATGATTATACTAATTAATGAATCAGTTTCGAGTGTTTCGATGAGGAAATAATTTCCGGATACTGATTTTTGAACTCTTCATGTATTGTTTATGAATTTGAAGAGCTTTAATTCCCAAACGTAAATTTAATGAGACACTATTCACTTCATTAACTGAATGGCTGTTTTCCCTTAAAAAAAATACAATCCGTATTTCCTTATATGTATACATTGTATATATATTTTTCAGTCTAGCAAAACAAACTTTTTAGTTTGTATAATTTCATACAATGAGTGTTTCCATTATTGTTTTCGCAACGATTTTCGTAAAAATACTTACAGTGGAAGGGTGCAAAAGGTAATTAATTCTTTATGGCCCATACCAAGGGATTATCCACAAGTAACGGTAAATGATGTACATGTATTGCACGTATAATGCGTTTAACTTACATGTACATATAGACTATTTGACAAACTAAGTTTCGTGCAACTTCAGGGTTGGGGCTACCTTACTATGGAGGTATACCAGTGCCACAATTATATTTTAATATTTTTTTGTTTTAGCAATGTTATCTTAACATTTTTGTTTCTATCATTTTATTTTCATTCTATAGTCTTGTTTTAACGATCGTATCTTAATACTTTTAATTCTATTCAATAGTTTCGTTTTAACTATTTCATGTTAACACTTTTGTGCCTGTTTATGGCAAGAATATAGAATTAAAATTATAAACAGAGGCAGATATGTTAAAATTGTGAAAACAAAACTGTTAATTAGACATAATTGTAGCACTGATCTACTTCAAGACATTACAGTACTATACCTTCAACCTTATCACACGATGAAGAGCACGCGTCTTAGAATTTTGATAGTCGTTTGCAAATTAAAGTGGATTTTCGATAGAGTCATCCCTCTACGGCAACAGACGGGTGCCCTAGTGTTCAGCCTGTGAATGCGTATGTGACAGTGCGTCAGTGCAAATGCTTCTCCGGACTTTATTTTGGCTATTCTTGCAACTGAATGGAAAACGTATATGAACTACTATATCAAAGCCATAATGGACTCATTAGATATGACTGAACATTACTTAATTTTAAGAATATGTGATCTTGAAGCCACCGATGCCAAATTACGTCAGCAATCCTCTGTTCATTGGCTCCAAGATATTCCCAAACTCAGAACTTACTCTCTCTTTAAAACTCAATACAGTGTCGAAAAATATGTGGAATTAGACCTCTCAAAAACGTGAGATCAACTATGGCCATGTTTAGATGCGGAGTTTTACCACTGAGAATCGAAACTGGTCGATATAAATGCGAACCATTTGAGGACAGAATATATGTTCTGTATGATCAAAATGAAATAGAAACAGAAAAACATTTTTTGTTACACTGCTCCATATATAATAGGTTAAGGAATGGTGAGTTCTTCAGTAGAATATGTGTATCGCCATACAAAAATTTAAGTTTAGATTATTCCTTCTTTGTAAATGTAATTATTAATTATCCATGACAGACAACAAACATTATATTTATTTCCTACAAAATCAGGATGTAGAAATTACGTAGAAAATTCAATCTTATATCACCATTTGCATAAATTGTTATAATACGTATACATATATATTGATTCAAGGTAACATCATTTATATACTCTGTAAAATGTTGTGAATTACTGTAAAACACATGTCACTATAATAAATTAACTTACTCTTCACAAATATTGTTTTGATCATGTAGGAATGGTCATTGCTGCCTTGGATACACATGGGACATCCAAACAATGTCATGCAAAAGAACATGTACGTATTTGTTTTCTTAAATGTTTTTCCTGTGTACTAGTACGCAGTTTCAATGAATAGTTGCACAACATTCTGTATTGAAAAGAAGAAAAATCATAGATGGTCAATTAAGTTTAAAACAATCCACAGGACTGGAAGTGGTGGAATCTTATTTTGAAATATTCGTGTTAGATTTTTTAATTTCAAAGTTTTGAAAAAAAACCCAACCTCTTATTTGATATAAAGACATTCAACGACAAAGACAAGCATTATCCTTCAAATCACAAATTAAAGAGTACTAGTAAAATTCGACCCCAAGCGACACAATTGCCTGTGCTTCAAATGCATAAGAATTATGATCAGTTATACTTTCCCATATCACGTAAAACAACATTTATAACATGCTTATATTTCTTTCCACCATAACACATAATCTAAAATCATATACAATCATTTTATGTTTTAAACTCTATCTAAATTACAGCATGCATTAAAGGGTACACTGGGCTTTTATGCGATAAAAAATGTCCATTCCCGACGTTTGGAAAGGAATGCCAAAGCACGTGCAGCTGTGGTTTTGAAACTTGTGATCACATCTATGGATGCATTGCTGAACGTGGTATACCAGAATCAAATTATACTAATATTCATTACTGATGAAAATAAATGCAAATTGACAGAATTGTTATTAATTTAAAAAAAAAGAATGGTCCTCAACTACAAGTTTAAACTTCCTCAATATATAGTGCTCTTTCACAGAGTGTCAGGATGGATACTTTGGTCCAAACTGTAGAAAGATTTGCCCATATCCAACGTTTGGAAAAGATTGTCAACTGGAATGCAATTGTAGCAAAACACTGTGCAGCCCACGGCTTGGTTGTAAAGGTAATTATGGATTAAATTTTCACACAAATCAGGAAGTTACCAAACTTCCTCATCTAAATTTCAACATTTTCATATTAATAAAGAAATAAAGTTATGAGAAATAAACCGTTGTCGTTTATCAGAGGGAGAATAACATTGTTATATCAGGAATAGGTTTAGCCAATGTTCATTGAACTATCAGAGGGAGAATAACATTGTTATATCAGGAATAGGTTTAGCCAATGTTCATTGTATATATATACTTATTTAAATTGATATATTTTTCAGATAAATTCCTCATTTCCATTAAATCGACGCCAGAATGTCTAACATTTGAGCAATCTGTTTCAACTGAAACTTTATTTGTAAAAAGTACATCGACTAGTAGGGTCATCACAAGCGACGGACATTTCACCATCACTGTCATTTTAATCTTCACAAGCAGCGCAGTTTTTGTGGCACTAGTGTGTTCTTTTGTTTTTTGTTGTACAAAAAATAGAAGGCATGGGTCTCAGCAAGAAAGCCAAATATCAGCAGATGGTGATTTTGGATCAAAACAAAATGTGGGAACGTCGAAAGAAGTTCCAAATGAAAAGAGGTATACTCTTCGAGAAAATCTGACAACACATTCAAAAAATGTAGAGAACGAAAATCTCTCACATTTACAGGAACAAGAATTGTACTTAACACCACAATTCGAAAGAGATACTGATGATGGTCACAACCAAAACGAGATTTACCTTACTGTTTTATAATAAAAAAATTAATTCTAAACATAATAGCGAAATTTATAAGATAGGAAATATGATAATTATACATTAAATATCTAAGGAAAAAACATGGTATTTCAAGAATGTATGAGAAAAGGACCGGGAATACTATGTGCTCTTAATATTTTAAAAGAAAACTTTTAAATTGAGTTTTAGGATTGTAATAAACTATTTTTCAAGTGTTTTCGCTTATGACGTATTTCATGGAAGCGGTAAATACATGTATACGTAATAACTGGTGTACGTTATATCCGAAACCGGAAATGTCCAAGATCATAGTGATTGCTCAGAACCAGTTCATTCATTGATTTTGACAACTGTCATCTGCCGATCATTGGGTTCAGACAACAATGCATTTCATCCTTGTTAGTTTTTAAAATAAATTTCAGGGCATGCATTAGACCTGTCACCAGTCTAGTACACTCTGCCTGCAATTTGCTGTAGACCGAATTTTAATTAATGACGCACCGGCATCGGTGCACATTCAAATTAAGATGTCTAATTTTAGAATTAGTATTACATGTAATGCCCATACCCTGAAATAAAAATAAAAGTACATTCAACTGGTATTTCAAAAGTTTTCTCATCTATATTTTATTCCATGATTGAGGATACTTCTTAGTTTAAACAGTATTCATTTATTACATGATAATAAACATTTCACAATATACATATGCATGGAATGGGGATTGGTAACAAGCTAAGAGGCTTATATTGATCCTCAATCTTCTTGGTTATCAATAGACGACAGCTTGATGGATTCTCCCTGGTCATCTGAACCTTTACACCTGCCCGAGGACTCTTCTTGATGTGTACTGCAGCAGTCACAACAGTTAGGGCCGCATAAACGATAGCCTGAAATAAATTATATATATATATGCGACAGAAATTCATCTCTTTTATGAATTCTGTCCAGGATTATATATATATATATATATATATATATATATATATATATATTAATATTACATAAACAAATATCACATACTACATATTACGAAAAGAACGACAAATATGGGTGCTAGTCATGTCGCCCCATCGGCATTTCGCCCCATGCCCGAGCGCCCCCAAGTATTTTATAGTCGCCCCAAAACAAATCCACAACGCCCCATAGTCGAATATCGAACGCCCCAAACTACAATTACGAACGCCCCAAGGTCTTGTTGTGAACGTCCCAAAAGTCTTTTACGAACGCCCCACTAATATTATCTTCTTATAGGTTTTATAATATTCTTTTAAAAGAGAATCGTATTAATTTGAATCTGAATTTCATAATTTATCAAAGTATAATTATACATAAATTTGATAAGAAAAACAATAATTTCCGATTGTCTTTAGACTGGAGGTGGTTGCGAAATCGTGAATGTGTTGCTTATTTGGGGGTGTCTATGTCAATGTTAAATTGTAGTCAATACTTTCCATGTAATTGGTGATATATTTTTTTCTAAAACATATTGATATGATAAATTCTATTGTTTACACAATTTGCCGGCTGTTTTCTTACCATTACGTGTTGTGATATTTCAAAACCAAGCTCCTCTAATTATGTAACCTGTTAATTAAATTTGTTCACTTCAAGGGAGGAGCACCGAACGTGCGGTTGATAAAAAGAAATGCTGTGTTTTTGTAGCAATATTAAACTCTCATAATTATCGTAGTTGAGTCGCAGAATGAAAATGTATACGGTTTCATTTCCATTCGGTTTTTCGAGACATGGAGAAGTGTTTACTGTGCAAGAAAGTGGTAAGTTATTTTTACCTCTTTAAAATCGTAATTAAGACCGAATATACATTAATTGAATTTAAAAGAATTAAAATGTGTGTATATATATATATATATACCCATGTGTTATTTCAAATGTGTGTGTGTATATATATATATATATATATATATATATATACATTTGAAATAACACATGGGTATTTACGAAATCATCTTGAAATTTTACCTTACAATATGATATTGATAACCAGTATTAATGAACTTATTGTCGTAACACATTACAAATCATGTATTATTCGTTTTTGAATGAATTATTGAAGTGCTGAAATGAAATTGTTTGAGTAAACCATTTGAATCACGCTTTCATTTTATACAATGGCTAATGTATGAGAAGAAAGTCTCAGTTTTGTTATCTATTTTTGTTACGGATTGTTAGGATTGGCCTTTCTTACGTAATATTGTTATGAAAGTCATCGATTAAATAACTGCTTATGAGATTTTTTTTTTTTTTTTTTTTTTTTTTGCAATCTCAATCAGTTGCTAAGTATTCTTGAATGGTATGGTCGTTATGTTTATACATACTTAATACCTTACTACGTGTAAAATACTGGCATTTCCAGATTTCGTAAATCTCTATTTTGATCAGCATTATATTATTAAAATATATAGGTGTGTATGGTAAACATAAATTCAGCGCATTTGCCTTTCAATTCAAGGTAAATCGTGGTCTTTCGTTTAGAAAATGTAAGCGATAAAAGAAGCATTAATTTCTTCCACTCTCGGAGAAATAAATGACAAAATCTTTTGATTTATTGAATTATTTTTATTGGAAGGACTTACATTTGTTCCAAAACACTTTAAAATTTGCGTCATTTTATCAATTTTACCTTATTAAAAATGACATATAATGTTAAAATGACTACGTAGGAGACATATTGACATATTTCATGCCCTATAAAGTCTTTAAAATATCGAAAACGAAAGTAGTTTTTAAATTAAAATTATGACATTAACTAATCAAGTAAGATTCTCTTATAGCTTACGGACTTCACCTCACACATGGAATAATATTAAAGGTGCAAGCAGTACCTCTAGAGAAAGTGTTCGGAGTTTAATGGCAAAAATTGTTAATTCATAAGTATAGATTATAACCGTTGCAGTGCATATGGGTAGTAAACTGGCATGCAATACACTTCAGTTCCCAAATGATATGCAATTTATCACTATTCAGGGGGGAGGAAGGGGGATGGGAGGGGGAAGACAGCTACCCCCCCCTCCCCCGTCCGCCTCCTCATAGATCCCCTCTCATAGATCTGTGTGGGAAGTAGAATCCAATTTCTCATTTGTTTAACCAGGTCATATATATGGTTCTTTATAATCACAACCGTGAAAACACGACCAATGTAAAATAATGAATAGCATCAAAATACTTACAAGATTGCTTGGTTTCCGTTCGAATTAATTGTACAACCACATTTATGGTTCCCAAAATTGCAATGATGGAAACACCAACAATAATGGCGATCAACGACCAGAATGTATCCAACTGAACTTCTATTTGGTTGTCGTCCATTTGTCTTAAAATAACAATGGACAATTTCTATTATACACATAAACTGTTGACAATTCGCATTAAATTTCAATATGTTAGTGTGGTTAATTCGTTCCACAATATGCAAGATTTTTCTGTCCTTCGCTTTCAACTTGGGTATGCCAGTCTGTTTGTCCAGGTGACAGATGTAACATGATGATATCCGCATAATGTCTAATATATTATTTATATTCCCTGTCACATAGAACAAGATCCCGTGGGGTTAGAATAGGTCCTCAGTACTCCTTGCTTGTCGTAAGAGGCGACTAAATGGGGCGGTTTCTCGGAGGAGACAGCGAAAACCGAGGTCCGGTGTCGCACGATAAAGATCCCTCCCTGGTCGTAAGTGCCGAGCATAGACATATATGTTGCAGCCCTTCATCGGCAATGATGACGTCTCCATATCAGTGAAAAAATATCGAGCGGGACATTGGTCAATATACAACCAACTAACCGTTCTTTACACTCTGATTTTGACTATGGATTACTCCGTTTACCTGATCAAGTTATAGTGCTCACGGCTGGTGTGACCGGTCGACAGAGGATGCTTACTCCTCCTAGGCACCTGATTCTACCTCTGGTTTATCTAGGGATCCGTGTTTGTCCTACTCTTAATCTAAATCCCTGTCATTGACTGAGTAGGGTTCTTGGTTTACAAGAATTGTTATAGGGATTTTCAAAAAAACAAATTGACTTGCCTCCTAATAAGGAACTTTTTCATCAAAGTCATGTTCAATTTTATAATCAACTCATCAATTAGTTGAAGAAAAAGACAGTTGAAGTCTTATGTCAATTTACCGGATAGCAATAGCAGTAAATAAAAAAAATTACAATATGGCAACTTTGTAACTGTTGTATTTACTGCCATCAGGTAAATTCCAAACTTTGAATATAACACTTATCTCTGTATGCATGCTGTAAGAATGATGATCCCACCTCTGGTGTGTCCAGGGGTCCGTGTTTACCCAACTATCTGTTTTGTATTGCTTATAGGAATTATGAGATTGATCATTGTTCGTTATCTTCGCCTTTCATCTACTGGAAAGCTCTTCGGGATTTGATCATGTCGCCTCACTTCATATCACAGTGAAGTTTGTTAATTCTGTTCGTTATCTTCACCTTTCATGATTTAATTATGGATATAACCAATATTTTGCACACATGAAAATATGTTAGATTTTGAAAATGAAAACCTAGAAAATTCTTACCCTGATGGACTCTCTTCTGTACTTGTATCACCTGTCGTAACTGTTTTGTAACACCCCTGATCTGTAGGAGACAGGTATACATAAATATTTTTGTATAACATGAGCTTTTACTTGTAGCTTTATGTCTCATTCAATAATTTTTCATTCATATACAGAGCTATAACTACTGTATGCTTCTGCAAAATTTGCCGTCATATTAGGATAAGAAAGTTTATCATATTTGCTTTATCTAAATAGATTATCATACAATATAAGATTATCTTAAATAATTTAGTTTCGATGTGATAAAGGCTTCAATGAATGAAATTGAGACTGCAAAAAGAAATCGTACACAACGATTGATTGATTGATGTTTTCCACCACACTCAACAATTTTTCAGTAAAACGGCAGCTCTTGTCAACAGTTGATGCTGCTGAGGAAAAATAAGTCGTGTAACGTCTACACGAAGAACACTATTAAAATATGAGGAAGTAAGTAGCGTATAATTGATGTGAAATTTTAATTGACAGGTCCGAAATCTTCCATACTAGTCTGAATTCCGCTGCTGTCATAGGCGAGAAACGACTCCGTGACCTGGACCGGTAAATGTCCTAGTAAAAATAAACAAGTGAAATCGAGAGAACGATAAAGTATATCTTTGTTATTTTAAGAACCTGTGACTTGAAATTTGGCATGCAAGTAGTTAAAACATTAACCTATGCAAGGAAAACGACAAATTACGCATAGCTTACCTAGTTTAAGATTTTTTAGGCATTTGAAGCGAGAGGTTAGTTTTTTTTTTTAGACCCCTTTCTATATTTATGGTATCACAGAGTTCGGGCCCAAAACGGGCTTAGCCCCTGTGGAAAATTCTAAATCATATCTCTTTAGTTCGGTAGTCAGACGTTTCGGCACTTCGTTTTGAGACACTTCGGCCGAGACAAAAATATTTGGGCCAAAACGTTTGGGCCGAAGTGTCTGACATTCTTTTAGTTTTAGAAATGTTTTTATAAAAATATGATTTTGATACGATTGATTGATTGTATCTTGCTTAACGTCTCGCTCGAGAATTTTTCACTCATATGGAGACGTCACCAAGACCGGTGATGGGCTTCAAATTTAGGCCTATGCTCGGTGCTTACGGTCATTGAGGGTTCTTTAGCGTGCCACACCTACTGTGACACGGGCCATCCATTTTGAAGGTCATCTCCGAGGACCCGTGACATTCACACCTGTTGCCGCAATCTCTCACCAGAGGGCGTATTACGCTACGCTACAACACCTCTGTCAACGTCTGAATGTCAAGATTCTTGGCAAAACTTACTTTTACCTATTGCATCATATAAATAATAATTTTACAAGTTTAAGTTTTAAGCTTTAAATCTTAAAGTAGGTTCACAAAAACAACAAATTCCATGATTATTCTAGTATTATTGAATAATGAATATTTATATAAACCTTTTAATTCGCTCAGGTGTCTCATATTTACCATCTACTGCTTTTAAAAAATTCAGACAAGTGTTTGATTTGCTTAGATATTATCATTACAGTTTGATATGCTAAGTTAGTTTTAGTACATTTTGATATGCTTTTTAGACGTTGATAGAGGTATTAGTGGAGCGTAGCGGGAACGATAACTCTGGGTAGAGATTGCTGTTGCCGAGCGTTTGGCGATGGAATTGTCACTACCTGTTTTAACGACTTAGGTCTGTCGCGGCCGGGATTCGAACCACGGCCTTCCGCATGCGGGGCGAACGCTCTAACCTCTCGGCCACGGGTTTTGATACGGCATTTCTGTATGATATCTAATATACCCAATATAATAATATAATCGAAACGACCGCTATTGATCTTGAGTTTAAATGATGAACGTAAAGGTCACCAATTCATGTATTATAAAAGATAGTTCATTCATGTGTTTTCCTTCTGTCTGAAGCGGGGGTGGGGTTCTCTGAATTGTTTTGTTTGATTTGTTTCATCGGACTACTGAGAAAATATATTGGCTAACGACGAATCATACCAACGAATTAATGCTCTGAAATTCGTTTTCAATTTCACTGCATGGCTTATGTGAATTACAGGACAAGGCTCTTTTATTTTCAGCTGAATAATTTCAAATTTAGGTGTTAGAAGTACCCCCAAAACAAGATATCAAAAGAGAACCATGGTTGGATGTTACTGTTACATTGATTTACATAAATATAACGCAACAAAGCCGGATCCTTTACGAAAATTCCACATCTTTAAATATATGAAACAGAATAACCAGTAATGGGTTGACTTCACAATGATATTAAAATTGATATGTCTTACATGTATCAAATACTACTAGTTTTACCAAAAATAGTTCACCAAAAACTATTCTACTGTATAGCAGGGGCAGTGATTTGGCTATATAGAGGAACATCTTAACTACATGTTATAGCCATCTTCCTGTGGGATAATCCTGCTACATTGCCAGGTGATAGGGGAAACTTCCGGGTGTGACTAGGTGGAAATGTTACTATACCATACTGGAACCAACGTTATGGCCGACATAATCAGAAAAATATCTTTATTCCTTGGCTGAACTAGATAACTATTAAATCTGGTTATTCATGGATACGGATAACGAGAACTGCCTACATTTATATGCCTCATTTGATTGGTAAAACTCCGGACAGATAACATCATGTTCTCCACATGGCAAATGATAGTGGTTCTCAGCTCTTATTTTCTTGTCATCATAAAAACTACAGTATTGCCCTGTAATAAAAGAAAAAAGTGTTTTAGAGGTATTTGTATAAAGGACATAAGCTTCATTTTAAAATAAACATAAAGGTATGAACTGCAACATACTCTCATGTATTTCCAACAAGAGGCCCATGGGCCACATCGCTCACCTGAGTCACCTTGGCTCAAATTTTAAAATTTCCCCCATATATTCGCGTGTAAAACTGTGATCCCTATTGTGGCCCCAACATACCCCCAGGGCCATGATTTTTACCAACTTGAATATGCACTATGTCAGGAAGCTTTAATGTAAATGTAGACTTTTCTGGCCCAGTGATATTTCAGAAGAAGCTTTTTAATGATTTTCACTATATATTTGTATGTAAAATTTTGATCCCCTACTGTGGCCCCATCTTACCACCAGGGACCAAATTTTTTACAAACTTTAATCTGCACTATGTCAGGAAGCTTTCGTGCAAATGTAAACTTCTTTGGCCCAATGGTTGACTATTCATTAGTTATATAAAACTTTGATCCCCTATTGTGGCCCCATCCTAGCCCAAGGGGTCATTAGTTTAACAAATTTGATTATGCACTATTTCAGAACTCTTTCATGTAAATCTCAGCTTTTCTGGCTCAGTGGTTCTTGAGAAGAAGATTTTTCAAGATTTCCCCTATATATATATTTGTATGTAAAACTATGATCCCCTATTATGGCCCCATCCTACCCCCAGGGGTCATGATTTTAACAAACTGAAATCTGCACTATGTCAGGAAGCTTTCATGTAAATAAAAACTCTTCTGGCCCAGTGGTTCTTGAGAAGAAGATTTTTAAATGACCCTACCTTATTTTTGCATTTTTGTGATTATCTCCCCTTTGAATGGGGCATGGTCCTTCATTTGAACAAACTTGAAAGCCATTCACCCAAGGATGCTGTTGGCCAAGGTTGGTTATAATTGGCCTAGTGGTTCTGGAGAAGAAGTCGAAAATGTAAAAAGTTTACAGACAAACAGGAAGACAACAGGCGATCAGAAAAGCTCACTTGAGCTTTCAGCTCAGGTGAGCTAAAAATGAAATTGAGTTTTCATATTTACATTTTACTTTCTTTTCTGTCGGAATTCCTAGCCGTTAAAATATATATACTACATTTATCAACATTCATACGACCATAGTTCACATCAGCATTGCATTCATGAGGAAATGACTATCATTACAATTGGTAAAGACATCGAAGACAAAAACATTGGAAATGTACATGTAAATATACCAATTTGTTCGATAACGTATTTCAAAATCATAAAAGATTTTCCTGATCTACTTACTATTCCATAATTTGGTCCCAATACGCGTAGATATTTACAACACAACGCGGTGTGTCCATGAACACAAAGACTGCATGGAAATTCTGATTTCAAGGGTCATTATAATAGCTTTTCCATGGTCCATAAATGTTTCCTTTCTGATATCACATAGAACTGATCGTTTATGTATAGAGTAAAAGAAGCTTAACAGGATATATTTACTAATTGTGAAAACACAAGCCTTAGGGTAATTAGGTTTCAGAGGGGTTTGCTAACTTTAAAACTCTTGATGAAGAAAATAAGAAAACATACTGGTACTTAAAATTAATGCTGAAATGGACATCGTTGGCAGTATTTCTCATTAGTTAATGTATCTTCAGAAATGATTGAATTTTCAAACTTAACTTCACTTACCAACTATTCGACGTACCGGAAGACAAACTTCTACCAATCCATCAGCGTTTGTATTTACCAAACAATGGTACTGAAAATTGCCTGGTCTTGTACAGTTTTGTAGAATGCGGGAACACTGCTTTCGGTCAGATGCAGCGATCCATTCTTTTCTATTCTTAGGACACACTGATACGACACTTAATGTCGGTATTGATGAGAAACAACTCTATAATATCAATATACGGTCATTTTAAAAAAAAAATACATGTATAAACTTATCAAGTCAACGTGCTACAAAAAGCAAAGCAAAAAATAACAATAATAATATATAAGTAAATGAATGATAATAATTAAAATCACAACCCTGCATAATTCTGTAGTATCTGGGGAGTCATCCCCAGTACGACTTGTTTATTCCCGGATTGCAAAGGAGCAACTTCCGACAGCACGAGATTTCCCGGGGTTATGGAATATGCCAGACGTACAGCAGGACCTACCCGAAGTTAGAGACCGGCAGCAGGCAGAGCAGTTAAGTCCGTGGGACCCATGTTTTATGTAAAGACATTGTAATAAATGCCCAACCTGAGGCCGCGGTCTTACCTGGGTGGATTTTTGCATTTCTTTTGCTTTCCCCACATCACGTTGTTAGGTCGCTTTATTGGAGGGTAGTGTCAGATTTGGGATTTTTCTATTTTCTACTTGGGAATAGATTTCGATTTTAGTGATTAACAGGGATTTTTATTTATCAATTTAGACATTCCTTGATTGCATTTTTGATACATTTTTTGTGGATTATTCACATGTGAGATGGATATGTCTATAGATGAGGCGTTATGCGGGTTGGGCTTGCGCCCTCAGCCGGACACACCTGTGGTCACGCGGAATGTACCCGCGTACTCCCAGGTATCATCATGCGGTGGCGAACCCTATTTCACGCAGGGAAGGGGGTGAGTAGGTTTAGGGATGCCTCAGGTGGGGGATTGAGGTTTACTGGCACACAGTTTGGCTCTGAGGAAGGTTATAACTTAGATTTGGATATACGATGTAGGTGTGACTCCCCGGGGAATCTAATGGAATTAGATTCACCCAAGAAAGGTTCTGGACATGACGCCCTAGGGTTTAGCGATTGTGATAGGTGGGAGGATTTCTTGCCCCCTGGTGGGGGGCCAGTTATTCCTAATGTCCCGGTGAGACCTACTCCAGTCAAGGGGGGGGGGGGGTTATGTACCCAGCTCTGGGCGTCTCCCGGAATATCATACCCCTTCTCTGCATTCCAACACCCCAGTGTCAAGGTCAGCCCCATCCCCTCACTCATGGATTGGTGATCAGGCCCTAGGCAAGCTTAGTCAGAGTTTGCCCCAGATGGGCTTGGGTTCACGCTTGCAGCACCCCACCCCTGGACCGTATTCCCCAGTTACTCCATTTTCAGAACCAGGGATTACCTACGGGAATTACCAGCCCCACAGGGCTATGATCTGCTTACAGGATCCCCAGCCTCGCATGCCCACCCGTCCCATGTGCAAGACCCTTGGATTGGGGGGAATGCCCCCCCCCCCCCCAGCATTTGATACCTCCCATGCCTGGCGGTTACGCTAGCACACATATGCCCTACATTACTATGGTGGCTCCTCCCTCTCAACGTCAGGGACCCTTCACCTACCCTGGCACCATATGTTGTGGTTTGGGGGATGAGGAGAGTAGAGTAGCGTACATTCAACCCCAGTTAGGTGACCAGAACGACACACACCATTCTCTGGACATTTTGCCCAGGGACTAGCTCCAGCGTCTTGCGCCATGTACCAGGTCCCCCAGTACTCTTGTGTAGGGGAGCAGTCGATGGCCTTCAGTAGAAACGAACCCCAGTACAAGGACTTGCGGTACGATGGAAAGTCTTGCTGGAAGTCCTTCCTGCACAAGCTCATTCGCCTGACCCGCAGCCAACAGTGGACTGACATGGAACAACACGACCATTTCTACTTTTCATTGGAGGGGACATAAAGCAACTACTACACCCTGTTGATGAAAACAGACCGCAATCTCTCTCTTGCTGACATCATTGGGCGGTTTGGGAAACGTTTCGGGTCATCTGTACCAGATTTCACGCATCAGTTGAACTTCCAGTCAGCATCGCAGGATGTGGGCAAGTCATTGCGACATTGGGCTGACAGGGTACTCACCCTGACTTTCACGTCTGTGCCGGATTTTCATGTGTATGCCATTCCACGGCTGTGCGATGGCGCCAAGGACAGGGACACAGGACTCTATGCCCTGAACGGCCAGCCAAAGACAGTTGAGGAAGCAGTCCATCGAATGCAGTACTACATGTATCAGCATTCACGGCAGATGAAGTAATCCAAGCCTGTGAGGGATGTGAGGCAGGTAGCTAAGGATGAAGCCCCCAATCCTGACAAGGAGCTCAAGGAGATGCGCCAGCGCCTTGAGGAGTTGAAGGAGGAACTCCGAGGGCGGACCCTTTCTCCTCTGAGACCTTCAGCGCCACCCTTGAACAGCCACCGGAAGCCAGCAGGCTGCTTCAAGTGTGGGGCCATGGGACATTTAAGAGGAAATATCCGGAATTGCGAGGGAAATCAGATGCGAACAAGGGTCAGGGACAGCAAGGATGCTCAACCGCGTTCACCAGAACCAAGGGAGCAAGGAGCTAAGACACACCAGCCACTGTCAAGTGGAGGGCCTACACAGGGAGATGTCAGGACGCTGACTCCAGCTAGGCCAGAATCGTGCGATGCTCGCACGGATACAAGTCGGACTGCAGGAGGGCAGTCAGGCGCCCCCTTGCATGCGCCGCTCCAGTAGGGGCACACTCCAAGTGAGGTTCAGGGAGGCACCCGAGGAGGAATCCGAGGACTGGGGTATAGGTTGGGAGGACAAGTATGAGCCCTCTCCCAGGGATATGTCCCAAGGATTGAAGCCCCCTAAGGGTATCGTGGTGCCGGAACTGCCAGGATTTGGGGCAGAGAACCTGGGGAATAGGGAAGATTTGGAGGACTTGTCGGATCTGGAGCCCTCGCCCATCAAGGAGAAGGAGGTTTGCGCGGATTCCGCGTCCAGGCCTAGTGAGTGCCCGGAGCCAGTAATGGCGCAGGATCAGCCCAAGGCGGAATGAGGGCCGGAGGTGGTCAGAGGCCGAGCTGAGAGCGGGACAGGGGATATGCCCTTACTGCATGCAGGAGAACCCCGTGGGAATAGCCTGTGCCAATCGGGCAGATACGCCCGACCACCGGGTTCATGGTTGAGATGATGGTCCAGGGAGTGAGACTTCATGCAGTGGTAGACACTGGGGCGGAGGTGAGTGTGTTGTCCACCCGGATCTACGAGGAGATCGACCCCAAACCCCCCATCAAACAAACAAACAAAAAAATCCGGAAAACTATTTGACCTATTTTTAGCCCGAAAGTAGGTCAAGGATGGACCAATCCAGCTGAAATGCAAATCGAAAGTAAACTGGGGAAACTTTCTCACTTACCGACACGAGCGGGATTCGACAAAAGCTTGCCCTGGAACTTGGTCAAATTCCAAGAAGCCCATATCGGACGGTGGGGGATATTTCCCCCTCGAGCCGACAAACATTGCTGAGAAAATCAGTGTGGTTGGTGGTGGTGTAGTATCTTGGGAGTTTTCCCCAGTTTATTCCTGGATTGCAGAGGAGCGACTTCCGGCAGCACGAGATTTCCCGGGGTAATGCCAGACGTACAGCAGGACCTACCCGAGGCTGAGACCGACAGAAGGCAGAGTAGTTAAGTCCGTGGGACCCATGTTTTATGTACATATATGGTAATAAATAACAGAAATACTTTATTGCTTATACACATGCATACGACAAAATGCAATATACAAGTATCAATGAAATACATACCAAACACAAACAAGTTCCTGATCTCTAATATAAGACCGCGGAACATTTGGAAATAAATGCGTTCGTGACTGCTGCCTGCTATTGGCAAGCCGCTTGACGTCACTAATGCGATTCAGCGCAGACGACCGTGAAAATATTATAGACTGAAACCGTGGTTTTTAGTTGGTTTGTTGTATATAACGTCCCGCTCGAAAAATTTTCACTCATGGTGAAGGGGTACAAAATTTAGGACAAAGCTCGGCGCTTACAGCCTTTGAGCAGGGAGGGATCTTTATCGTGCCACACCTGCTGTGACACAGGACCTCAGTTTTCCTGGTCTCGTCCAAAGGACCGCCCTATTTAGTCACCTTTACGACAAACAAGGAATACTGAAGACCCGGATCCCCTCGGAAACCGTAGTCTTTTTAAGTGATTGGTTGATTTTTATCCTTCTCGAGAATTTTTCACTCATATTGATTGAAACTCGCTGTAAAATTAGCTAGACATGCAGGGCTGACTGCTTGAAAAAGTTGTCAGCCCTACCAAAGATATTCCTGAGAAAATAACTGCCATATTCTGAATTACTTTTATTACTATCTACTAGTTAAGGACGACGGGCCTAATTCGTTTCTATAGATTTAATTCAAATTTTGATATGCAGTAAAATAATTAGGCATTAATGAATTAAAATAAATGGACAAACATATGATCGGCAACTTTGATTTTCCGCGGAATTGCTTCAAAAGTAAGCAGTGAAAATTATATCATTTAATAACTTTTAAAGTGGTGACTTAACAATGATGCTGATTGGATGAAAAATTCGTTTGATTTCTAAGTAAAAACAAAAAAATTCATCCGGAGTTCACCTTAACTAAACAAACGGGATTCTTTTCTCTGGAATGCGTCTTCCCCGTTCTAATTTTAGCCCTATTTATATAGAACGGGAATTTCCCCATAAATTTTAAAATTTAAGGTAAATCGTGGTATCTTGTTTAGAAAAATGTACTAAACGATTAAAGCAGCAACAATATCTACCACTCCCGGAGAAATCAATGACAAAATCTTTTGATTTCTTGAATTACTTTATTGGGAGAACTTAATTTTTTCCAAAAACCCTTAAAATTTGCCTCATTTTAAAAATGATAGAAAATAGTACAAATGACTTAATTAAGGTAGCTCATTACACTAAATTTTTATTTAATGGCTCGTTAAAACACCTCTTCTGAAGCATGATTTCACCATCGAAAAAGTGATACAAGCTCCCAGTCATTTTATATGATTTTTTTGTGATTTATCCCGGAATGATGAAAAAGGTACTTTGATTGCAAATAAGTTACTCTAGAGTCCACATTTCGCTGTGATTTGATGCATGATATGAATATCTAAGAAAACATGCCTAAACGATTCAGATAGACGTTCTAATTTTTTAAATAAAAAAATATTTATGAAAATTGAAAACATTATTTCCTAATATCTTTTAAATCTTCGGATAAAATCTTCAAAAAACATGTCAATTAGAAAAAAAGATATATCATAGAAATTTTGTTTCACGAGGGCATATTTTTGCAAATTTAAAAAAATCGAAACGACTTCACTAGTATTATTTTCAACTTCACCTGTACATTAATTTTCCTGATTAATGTATGGTCTACTGCTTGGTTCAGTGGATAAGGTCGGCGACTCTTAAATGTAAAGATGTTTAATATTTTAAAACGACCGCGTTCGACTCCATCACGAACATATTTTTTTTTTCATAAACATATTTTTTTTTCATATTCCTTTTCCATCTAATTTTTTTCTTAATTGAAAGACGCTTCTAGTTTTTATAAATGTTTCATGACAAATCGCTGTTTGTAATAAACAGCGATTTGTCATGAAACATTTATAAAAACATGTTCCGAGTTTGAAATACATGTGTAAGCTTCCAACCTGGACACTGTTTAGTTTGTGAATAAGACTCTTAACAAACACGCCGAATACAGAATGCAATACCTGTGTTTTGATAGTCAAGGCTGCTAACGAGAACTTGTATGTTTTTCTGAATGAAAGTTGTTGACAAAGGCCTGATGCCTTTTACGACAAATCGTTGTGAACTTTGCAAAGCTTTGGAAGAAAAACGTTAAGGCCAAACGAGGTAAATAACTGTTAAACAATTTGAGTTTATATGTATTCCAGTTGCAAATTGCTATATTGAATAAATTTTTACAGGTGTATGTACTTCGAATAATGTTGAATTTTATTAATGCGCATTAAACTTCCCATGTATTGTTTTGTGGCCAGAGTCATGCACAAATGCCAATTGTTGGTTGTAGAAAATAAAACATACGAGTATAAGAGCTTTTGGGCTGTTGTAGTATAGAATATTAAATATTTGATACACTCGTATCATGTAACTGTATATATTGTATCTAATACTCAGAAAAAAAGAAGACAATTTAATTTTCACGATTTCAAAGATGATCTTTAGACTACATGTATAATGTATTGACACATAAAATGTATATTAGGCTTGTCCCTAGTACTGGGAATCCTTCAGGTATTTAAATGGCAAATGCGCAATGAGTATAAATATAAATGAAGGTCAGTTCTACGTCACGAATGTTGGCACGGAGCCCCGATTAGGAAAATTCCCGCTTCTGTGCAACACCCTCAAATTTGCTAGGTTTACCCCAAGAATGCATTTGACAGTAGACACGGAGCGAGATTCAAACTTGCCACCCAGAGATCAACAGCTGACGTAGGAACTGACTGAGCTATGTGTATTGACGTATCATAAAGAAAGAAAGAGAGAGAGATTGAGATTAACCTTTTTTTGAAAGGAAGTGTGCCACATAATGGAATGACCTATAGCACCGAATTACTACATATGGGGAAAAACCAAACAAATAAAGGAATCGAAGATATACATTAAATTGCATGCTGTATTAACAACAGAAATTGATTGTTATATGAAGTTTCTCTTCATTGCAAATTATCTACAAAAAATTAACGCACGAAAATGATTTTTAAAATAATGATCTGGTGCTTTTTTGGTTTAGTTTACTCATATGCTATTCGAATATGCCTTAAATTTTACAAGTATTTTAATGATCATCAATGCCTTTCAGACGATATCACATCTTTTGCGCGTGATACCCATTATATTTGCTATGGTATATGTAATTGCAAAAGTGAAATAATTGAGATTCACTTCAAGACCAACAGTTAAATCACAGTCATCCGCTCTGATTCGTACTCATCAAATGTTTTGACTGTAAAAGATGACTGTTACGAAGGCTGTATACTTCCAATCTTGCCAATCAATATACCGCGGTCTTATTGCTACTTACGTCTTCAGAGGCAGCAGTAAGGTAATAGGATATTAGCAATACTCCCGAAATTATCAATCTAAAAAGTAATAAACATTATGATACATGCTACCTAACATTTACATCGGTTAAACAGATAATGTATGTATTTAAGATACAAGAAATTGAACATATTGAGTTAAACATTTAGAATATATTGTGCATATTTTGAAATACACCAATCAAACCAAAATAAGCAATTCGTATTTCACAAATCCATTTTAGTAGTAAAAGAAAATGCTTTTCAAAGATCACTTACATGTACATCTGCATTCTGTAGTAGTCATCGAAATCTTTTTTAGTTTGAGAGATATGATTTTTAAAAAGAAACAACTTTCGGTTTGGTACGAACGACTTGCTTCAATGAGGATATACATGCAAATAAGAATATTTTCGATCGTAAGATAAGAATGTAAGTTTAAATATCCGCAATTCAAATTTTTTTTCCTGTTGTACAGCAGGTATTTAAATTGACAGTTCATGATTACGTATAATGCGTTAATATATCAATCCATGCACAAGCTCCGGTCACCGTTACGCTACAACTCCAATACCATTATTCGTAGGGGAAAGTAGTCCCGGTGTAACCGTGGTGGCTGTCGCTGGTGACCAGGGTCGCTCTTAATAGAATATATAGGGAAAAGAACGACTCGGATCACCGGCTCCTGCGCATGCGTGGTATTTAACTCGAAGCGCTGCCCTACTGGTTTTAAATCCATAGTAATAATAAACCCCCTTCTCAGTTTTCTGTTTCGTATGCACATCATAACTTGAAAGATACAAATGAACTTGTATTATCCAACTCCAAAATTGATATTTTAATGCATAAGATTTCTGAATTATGTCTAAGATATCTAATAACGAATAAACAACTTGAAAACAATGGCTGTTTATTCAAAGCATATTTATAATAGTGTTATCTCCATAACAATTCCTAAGTCATCTTTTATATTTTAATCACATGATAACAGGTGTGAACAAGGCACAGCTAGACGCCTTAATTTAAACTTGGATTAACGTGCAGGTGTAAACAATTACCTGTAAATAAAATAACACCAGGTTATTCTACCGTGACCAACCTTCGTAATCATAAGTACAAATACCACTCGCCCAATTTACGAACAATACGTAGGCACATATTCAACATTGTTTTATTATCTATTTATTTATTTTGCATAGTATGTTTCTTCTCTCACCCTCTTTTATTTCAAATATATTTTCTGATTATCTGAATTCAAATTATCTCCGATATGCGAACAACCACACATCTACTGTATACAACTTGGAGGTTTACTTTGGGTGTTTTTGTACAAAAGTGGAAGACTTTCCTATTACGAGATAATTCTTTTTGTGTTAAAATTTAACCAACTAGACTCTATATACATGTACATATAGCAGGATCGTGTATAGGAACCAGCAGGCATGAGGGATCGTGCCACCCTTCTTATTCCCAATAAAAACCATAAGACAACAAAACTAACGTCTGACGGCTTTTTTCGTCTTTATTTACCTAATATCTATTTATTTATTTTCAAGGTCAACGTATATCTGTTCACTTATGCCCCAACTATAATTGCTTACAAAGGACACGTTTCAGTTTCACGAAATTAGTCAAAATAGGATTCATGTTTGGTATACGGACAAAAAGTCACAGGATAAACGTCACTGGACAGAAAGTCACAAAATATGTAGAAAAGTCACAAAAATGACTTAGCAAATGAGACCCCATATATACTTTTAAGATAATAATAACAGGTGGTACCCAAATGCTCACTAAAGCTGTTGTTCAGACACCAGACATTTCTTACAATGGATAGGAGGTACAAGGGAATACATGTCATCATTATTGATGTTTGTTTTGCCACATTTAGCACCTTCAGTTCATTATTAAATGTTCATTATCAGATAATAAGAAAGGAAAAATCATTAACTTGTTTATATATCAATTATTATATGATAGTTCACTTACTTCGTAAGCGCGTCAAAAAGTTTAAGTTAGGTGAGGATGACACTCTGTACTACCTGTCCAACGGTAAAGAGTTACTCGTTATTCGCGATTCTAGTCAGTATCAGCGGGTGTTCGAAGAGTGTCATTCTAGTCCAACAGGCGCGCATCTTGGTAGGGATAGGACACTAAGTCGCATTCGTGACCGTTATTACTGGCCTCATTCCTACACCTTCATCGCTCAAAAGGTAAGTAAATAAGAATTTTGAGTATAGTTATTTGAATATAACTTAGAATAGCTGACTTGCATAGCAGTGGCGGATCTAGACCTTACTGTGTGTGTGGGGGTGGGGGGGGGGGTGGGGGGTGGGGGAGGAGGCCCAAAGGGGAAGGTTGGTTTAAATGGGACATTTTAATGCATTTTTGACTATGCAAATTTCAAAAGGAATGATTTAATATGGTGCATGTCAATGCATGTTCGAAAGAAATTTTGTTCCTCCCCCGGGAAAATGTTGAAAAAAAAAAGATTTAAAATGGGACATTTTAATGCATTATTGACCGAATTTCTTGCTCCTTCTTCCTTTCATTTATAGTCACCACATGCTTTATATCTTTGGTTGTGGTTAAAAGAAATAAGAAGACCTAGGGGAGGGGACTCACCCCCACCCCATCTAAATCCACAACTGCATAGATATGTAGACTTTTTTATATTTTGAATTAAGGTATGCCATGTATAATGAAAGGATAATGAACAATTTTGAAGGATTTAGATCAACATAAATGTTTATTGTCAAATAATGATGAAAGTGAAGCAGATGAAATTCACATGACTGGTGAATGATTAGAAGCTGACATTTTTGCACTTAAGACTTTTTAGAAGAGTTGTGTGTCCTTTGTATAAATAAGAAAAATCTAATTTTCTAAAAATGTGTGTGGTCAATGATTAATTTTATTTCATATTTTCATTAAGAGAAAGTGTATGTAACTTTCTACCAAGAGATTTGTATGAAACTATAACTTCTTTTTAAAATATTGTAATAAAACATGCTTCATATTTTGTCAGAACTGACTAGGGTATGGTCTGTAAAAGTTGCACAAGGTGCAAATGGGTGGCAGTTTAAATCACAACTCTGTTTACTTTCTCTTAACTGGTCCCCTATTTTGACAACTCCTAAGACCAGTTAACGTAAACCCGGGACAGGGGACATGTTGAAAATGGATTCAAAGCAAGTAAGTGTTGATTTCCTTGTGACGCTTTTGTGCATTACTGCTAAATGTTTGAAAACAAGTTGTCTATTGCGTAAATCCAGGCACATCTGAGTCGAAACGTCGGTCGAAGCATAAACCGTCACCGACTCCGGCATTTACACGTTTTCCAGAATCAAAATATGAATGCTTGCGAAGAGAAGTCGATGAAGGCTATGCCTCTCGACTTCTCTAAAGAGAATACTGGGCAGATGTATTGGAATGCTTGACGCTGACTATTCACAACGTGACGTTGCAAATGCACTAAACGTCAGCCAGAGCGTTGTAAACAGGGCCTGGAACCGACAGCAACAGCAGCACACCGACATGGGGGTGGTCGTCAGAGGTCGACAACCCAACGCCAAGACGATTTTGTGGCTCTTCAGGCACGACGCCATCCCTTCTGGACAGCAGCCAGCCTACGTAACGACCTCCTGAACGCCTCGGGGGTGAATGTGTCCACTCAGACGATACGGAATCGGCTTCACAATGCAGGTCTCAACTTGAGAAGGGCATGTGGTCCTAGTCCCTCTGACTGTTCGACACCGGCGGAAACGATTGGACTGGGCTGGAGATCATGTCACTTGGACACAGAACGATTGGGTTCAAGTTCTGTCCACCGATGAGTCCAGGTATTGTTTGGACTTTACAGACAGGAGGCACCGAGTGTGGCGACGACAACGTGAACGTTTCCATGATGCCAACATCAGTGAACATGACCGTTATGGTGGTGGTTCCATCATGGTCTGGGGTGGAATCAGCAGGGATTGAAGAACAGATCTTCATGTCCTGGAGAGAGGAACAATGACGGGGGTGCGGTACCGGAATGAGATCCTCGATGTTTACGTCAGACCCTACGCTGGTGCTGTTGGCTCCGAGTTCATCCTGATGGATGATGACGCCCGTCCTTATCGCGCCAGGGTGGTGGAGCAGTACCTTCAGCAGGAGGCAATTGTCCGTATGGACTGGCCAGCGCGCTCGCCGGACTTGAAACCGATTGAGCATGTATGGAACATGCTGCAGGTTGCCCTTTCACGCCGTAGAGCACAACCCACGACTTTGGCAGAGCTCGGAAACGCCCTCGTGGAAGAGTGGAACAACGTTCCCATTGGAAACATCCGGGTGCTTATTGATAGCATGGCTCGATGTTGTCAAGCCGTCATTGACGCAAGGGGAGGCCATACCCGGTATTGACACTTCATCGACTAAGTGTAATGATGGACTATCCCCAAAAACTGTGTAATTCTTCCTCTGGTTTGCTGTTAACTTTTTGTAATGAAATGCCTTTTGGTGTTGTTATCAGATTTCAAGCATTCCGTATTGATAAAAGTTCATGCCGTTCATGAATTTTCATTGATAACCTGAGTAAACACGTTTCTGAGTCAAATTTATGTCTTTTGTTATGTTAGTGGTAAATTACACACATATAACCTAGTGATCCTTATCAAATTTTGAGTAGTATATTCTGGTAATAACAACGTGCCAGACACGCTGAGGACAGTGTGGGTTTTCATTTGATGTAAGAGAGATCGACAGTGATTGATTGTATCTTGTTTAACGTCCTCTCGAGAGTGTTTTCTCATATGGAGACATCACCAAGACTGGTGAAGGGTTTCAAATTTAGGCCTATGTTCGGCGCTTATGGCCATTGAGCAGTGAGGGTTCTTTAGCGTGCCACACCTACTGTGACATATCGATGAATATGCATGATTAAAAGGTCACTAGATTTGACCTTCGTATGCGGTTTCGTTAGATCCTTGTGTAACGATATACGTGAGCGGATCAAAGGATCTAATTTTAATTAAATTGGTTCATATCCCAGTCAATGCATGGGACGAATGAATATGAGTTACCGTACATATACTGGATTCCTAAACTTCACAAAACCCCTTACAAACAAAGATAGATTGCTGGATCCAGTAAATGTTCTACAATTAAAGCCCTTATCTTTGCTTCACAAGAAAACTTGAGAGAGGAGAAACTTTAAACGTATTGTGCCTTAACCTATGCCAGAAGTGGTGTAAATCAAATGTGGATCTTAAAAATTCCCATTTTTTTTTTTCTAAAATCAACAACACCGAAACATGTGACTTTTCAAAACTTTACCCGATTATTCCTCACAAAAGATGAAAGACTAGACTTTTTATGACAGCATAGACAGTTGTTTCTGCAACAAAAATGGGGAAAGGAAATATTCATATCTAGTGATCAGCCATTCAAAACATTACTTTGCTAAACACCATACTGATTGTACGCAAAATTACTCTGAAGTTTATACTGGAGTTCCTCATTGACAATATTGTCAAAGTATTTGATGATCAGGTCTTCTAACAGTCTGTCGCAATTCCTACGGGCACGAATTGTACTCCTTTATTAGCTGATCGACCTGTTTTTATATTCTTACGAGGCAGAATTTATTCAAAAGCTTTTACATGAGAAGAAAAAATGTCTTTCTGTGGCCTTCAACTCGACATTTCGATGTATTGACATTTTATCTATGAACACTAATCATTTTCATTCATATGTTGATTTCATATATCCCAGTGAACTTGAAATAAAATATTCCCGTGAGGATCCGGGTTAGAATAGGTCCTCAGTACCCCTCGCTTGTCGTAGAAGGCGACTAAATGGGGCGGTCCTTCGGATGAGGCCGAAAAAACCGATATCCCGTGTCACAGCAGATGTGGCACGATAAAGATCCCTCCCTGCTCAAAGGCCATAAGCGCCGAGCATAGGCCTAAATTTTGTAGCCCTTCATCGGCAGTGGTGACGTCTCCATATGAGTGAAATATTCTCGAGAGGGACGTTAAACAATATTAAATCGATCGAAATAAAATACACCAAAGGGCCTTCCACATCTGGTCCGTTCTTAGATATTTTACTGAACATAGATGCTAAAGGCAAACTTGCAACTCAACTATATGACAAACGGAATGACTTCAGCTTCTCCATCGTCACCTTGCCATACTCCAATATCTTCACCTTTTTATGTTTCATACCAATTGTTAGACCGTGACCAATCTACAGGAGATGCCTTGTCATCTTAGTCACCCGATCCCACATCTGATATGTCCAGAGTCAGTGTTTGCCCTTTTATATTTTTAATCTTTTATGATAGTATTTACGAAATTGATCACTGTTCGTTATCCTGCATGGGTTCCAAAAGCTTCGATTAAAATCAGCATTTCGCAAATTCTATGGTCGTTATAACGATCTAGTTTGCCAATACAACCTATCATTGGATCAAATGCTGTCTAACGTGTTTCATGCTGATTTTTAAGGCCGTTCTTGGCACACTGATTTTGACTACGGATAACTCCGTTTACCTGATCAAAATATAGGGTTTACGGTGGGTGTGACCGGTCAACAGGGGATGCTTACTCCTCCTAGGCACCTGATCCCACCTCTGGTGTGTCCAGGGGTCCGTGTTTGCCCAACTCTCTGTTTTGTATTGCTTATATGATTTAGGAGATTGACCATTGTTCGTTATCTTCGCCTTTCATCTACTGGAAAGCTCTTCGGGATTTGATCATGTCGCCTCACTTCATATCACAGTGAAGTTTGTTAATTCATGATAATGCAAAGAGATCAAATTTCCATCACCAAAACGATTGTGTAGATATTGTAAAACACAACTAAAGGCTGGAATCTTTACTTTGGACTTCATTGAAGGGCATTACAGAGTTGTTCACTCTACATGATGGAAAATATTCATTGAACAAAACTGTCATAATATTTCTTGGAAATTCTAATATTGTTCTCTCTGATAAAGATAATCTTTTTAACAAGACAACATATAAACATACATGTAGTATACTATCCAAGTACCTTGAAGTCAAAAATTGGTGTACAGAATTATGTTCGTTTCATGTAGGCGGGGAACCATGCATAGCTTAGAGGGTTTTTAATTTTTTTTTTTTTTTAATTTTGTACTATCTAAAATGCACAAATTAACGGCAACTTTATTTGCTTTTAAAGGGACTGATTCACAACTTCCCCCATAATTTTGTTTTCATTTTTAATGATCAAAATCTACTTTCAAATGTGCTTAGAGGTTTTACAATAAAAATCAAGGTTATGCATTTTGATAGAAGCTCATTATATATAGTTTATCATTTGTTGTGTAAACGAAGATTGAGGTATATTATAATTGTTTACAAAGTTTTAAAAATGGTTATCGATCTAAGTTTATGATATATATCACATTTCACTGTTCCACACCGTCCACTTATTTATCACTGACCTGGAACGACAATTTGATAACGGAAACTTTATTGTTTTCTGTTATTTTCCGGGAATCATCGAATGCATAAATACATCTCGTAGATCCAACATTAAGCACTGCTCCATGTTGATCGTTTTGTGTGTACCCTTTAACTGAAAAAACAACAACACAACAACCCTGAGTGTTTCATTCTTCTCGCTGTCTAAATGTTGTGTTCTATTCATCCATTTTTACCGTGGATTTTGGTTTATGCGGCATTAAATACATTGTGGGTTGAACACACATCTACGCAGGATTGTGAAAGGTACATTTTATTTACAAGTAATGAATGTTAAATACACGTGTTTGGAGTAGTAATATTAGGATAATACAATGAAAGGACAGGTAAATAGGATAATCTGCGCTGAATATAGAGAAATATCAACCATAAAAAATGTAGACATTTATGCCCCGTATTCATGTTTGGTTATTTATTTGATTCTTTCACAAGACAGTTTTTATATCTGGCTGAAATTTATCAGCCACGTCTGAAACATATCATGATTTTATTGAGGTGCTTTGATCGTGAAATAAAATACACTGAAACAAGTTAATTCCCAATAACTACGATTTTGTATGTTTCCTCAATCTTTGCAAGAATTATGGCCATATGCACCTACAACTGTAATTCGAAATCTTTAATTAAAAGTTTATTTAGAAGGGAAATGACCGACAATAGTTTTGCTAAAATCAAATACGCAATATGATGACGTGATATATCTGAGTTTCTTTTTCGACTTGACGGAAAAGACCGAGCGATGTTTTGATATATTTATACCTTTAGGGTTTACATTACAGTCAAAAGCCCATATTTTCATGACCATAGATGCTTACACTAAATATCTTTATGTATTTTCAGAAAATACAACGGATGTTGCTTTGACTCTATGTGGAATGCCTCCACCAACACTTGCTTAGGTACACATTATCTGTATGTAAATACAAGTAATGAAATTCAGAAACTGTAAAGAAAGCATGTATCTGCTTGTTCATGAATGTAAATACAGTAACGGGGAGAGAGGTGAACATATAGACTAAACTGGGAGATTCGTCTTGTATTGGTTAAGAAATTGTCATTGTGTACATCTTATCGTTATATTTTTCAGAATGTGAGGTGGGATACTTTGGTTTCCAGTGCAAAACTTCTTGCCCCTCACCCTTGTATGGTAAATCTTGTCAGAAGAGATGTCTATGTTCAGAAGAGGAGGATTGTCATTTTCAGTATGGGTGCCTACGATCAACTAGAATGCCAGGTGAAATATTTCAGTTTCATTTTTAGCTCCAATCTGACTATACCTGTCTGTCCGTGTATCCACCCGTTCGTCTGTTTGACGGTAATTGAGAAACACAATCATGATGGCAATAGAGAACTGTTTAGAATTTGCGCCTTGAATACTGTATCATGCATGCGCGTACATTGAGTTACAAACGGTGTAAAATTATCAGCATCCAGGAGAATAGTCCCGTGGGGATCCGGGTTAGAATAGGTCCTTAGTACCCCTTGTTTGTCGTAAGAGGCGACTAAATGGGGCGGTCCTTCAGATGAGACCGCAAAAACCGAAGTCCCGTGTCACAGCAGGTGTGGCACAATAAAGATCCCTCCCTGCTCAAAGGCCATAAGCGCCGAGCATAGTCCTAAATTTTGTAGCCCTTCACCGGCAGTGGTGACGTCTCCATATGAGTGAAATATTCTCGAGAGGGACGTTAAACAATATACAATCAATCAATCCAGGAGAATAAAATTTTAGTCCTTAATATTCATATTGTTCACAAGTGGGAGACAACATGAGGATGATATTGAAGGTGTACGCTACAGCTAGTATCAAACATTCAAAATATATGATATAATGTAGTCCATATGCATGGACCGGTCGCGGTAGCTCAGTGATAGAGCTTTTGCTTCGTAACCGGGAGGTTGTGAGTTTGAGCCCCGCTCGTGCCATATCCGCGTCATGTAGGCCCTAAACATATACATAGATAGTGATTGCTCCAAAACACTCGGGATTTAAAGATGAGAATCAAAGATTTCAATTTCGTATATGACCTTAGAAACAGTTTGGCACGTTATAGAATCATCACTGCTACGGCCCTAAGCGCTAAGCATCTAGGTCTTAGTTTGTGGTACTTATCCTATTGCTGGTGACGGCTCAATACAAGGAAACATTCTCGACTGGACGTCAAACAAACAAACAACCAAACATATGGACACAAAATTTTATCTCCACTATACGAGAGAATTTTTTCGTAGCTAAATTAAAAAAAAAAAATTCATTGTGTTGTATCAGATACAGGATGGACGCATTTGATCCACATCGGTCATGACGATTTTAGGTGTCCTACTTTAATATATTAATTGATTGATTAAATATTGACTAATTGTTTAACGTCCCTCTCGAGAATATTTCATTCATGTGGAGACGTCACCATTGCCGATGAAGGGCTGCAAAATTTAGGCCTATTCTTGACGCTTACGGCCTTTGAGTAGGTAGGGATCTTTATCGTGCCACACTTGCTGTGACATGGGGCCTCGTTTTTTGCGGTCTCATCCGAAGGACAGTAGAGAACTCATCTTGTTTGATACTGTTGCTGAATATTAGAATTTAGCTTAGATATTCAGAACAGGAAATTGTTTATAGATTTCACAGCCCTTGGGAATAGTGATATTTTAGCTAGTACTCAGGTGACCGAGAAGGCCTGTGGGCCTCTTGTTTTTAGCTCACCTGAGCCGAAGGCTCAAGTGAGCTTTTCTGATCACATTTTGTCCGGCGTCCGTCTGTCTGTAAACTTTTCACATTTTCATCTTCTTCTCATGAACCACTGGGTCAATTTCAACCAAACATGGCCAAAAGCATCCTTGGGTAAAGAGCTTTCAAGTTTGTTCAAATGAAGGGCCATGTCCCTTTCAAAGGGGAGATAATCACAAAAATAGGGTGGGGTCATTTAAAAATCTTCTCAAGAACCACTGGGTCAGAAGAGCTGAAATTTACCTGAAAGCTTTCTGACATATTGCAGATTCAAGTTTGTTCAAATCATGGCCCCCGGTGGTAAGATGGGGCCACAAGGGGGATCAAAGTTTTACATACAAATATAAAGGGAAAAACTTTAAAAATCTTCTTCTCAAGAACCACTAGGCCAGAAAAGCTGAGATTTACATGAAAGCTTCCTGACATAATGCAGATTCAAGTTTGTTCAAATCATGGGCCCCTGGGGTTGGATGGGGCCACAATAGGGAATCAAAGTTTTACATACAAATATATAGGAAAAATCTTTTAAAATCTTCTTCTCAAGAACCACTGAGTCAGAAAAGCTGATTTTTACATGAAAACTTTCTGACATAGTGCAGATTCAAGTTTGTTCAAATCATGACCCCCGGGGATAGGATGGGACCCCATGGGGGATCAAAGTTTTGCACACAAATATATAGGGAAAAACTTTAAAAAATCTTCTTCTCAAGAACCACTAAGCCAGAAAAGCTGAGATTTACATGAAAGCTTCCTGATATAATGCAGATTCAAGTTTGTTCAAATCATGGGCCCCGGGGGTTGGATGGGGCCACAATAGGGGATCAAAGTTTTACTTTCAAATATATAGGAAAAATCTTCTTCTCAAGAACCACTGAGCCAGAAAAGCTGATTTTTACATGAAAACTTTCTGACATAGTGCAGATTCAAGTTTGTTCAAATCATGCCCCCCCCGGGGGGGGGGGGGGGTAGGATGGGGCCACAAGTGGAGGGGGGGGGTCAAAGTTTTACATACAAATATAGGAAAAAGCTTTAAAAATCTTCTTCTCAAGAACCATTGGGCCAAAGAAGTTGACATTTACATGAAAGCTTTCTGACATAGTGTAGATTCAAGTTTGCAAAGGGTAGTTTGGTCCATAATAGGGACTATTAGGTTTTACATGCAAATATATATGGAAAGTCTTCAGATATGGGCCAAGGTGACTCAGGTGAGCGATGTGGCCCATGGGCCTCTTGTTTCAAAGGAGATTGTCCTCTTTATAGATGGCGCATTTGAGATTTACTCTAGGAAAAAAGTTTAATATCATTTTTATGGATGATCTCCCCAGGAATAATCACCAGGATATTGAGCAATCTCTCACCAGAGGGCGTATTACGCTGCGCTATAACACCTCTGTCAACGTCTGAATGTCAAGATTCTTTGCAAAACTTTTTTCTACCTATTGCATTATAAAGTATGATTTTACACGTTTTAGTGTTAAGCTTAAAATCTTACAGTAAGTTCACAAAAACAACGAATTCCATGATTATTCTAGTATTATTGGATGAATGAATATTCATATAAAACCTTTTAACGTAGTTCCACACTCCTGTGGCGTCATAAGATTGTGCAAAGTCAATAAGTTAATGACTGGAACATAAATTTTGTTGGAGTCTTTTTCAATAGTTATTGTAAAAAATCTTGTTAGCCATAAAATATTTCAAAAGTCTTAGTTATATTTGAATAGTCAATGATGCGTTTCAAAATATTGAATCCAAGGACAATAACTCTGTTTTCATTAAATTATTTATCAAGTCCATTATGCAATAGATTTCCTATATTTTTCACAAACATTTTACCAAGGTGATAAGGAATTATTATCTGTGTCTTTTCATGAAATTACATAAAATTTTAATCCATGAGTGGTTTTGAATAGCTCAGTTGTATGGTGCCAGACTTAGGGTTTTTATGGGGGTATACATACTCTGGAAGCTATAGATTTAAAATTATTAAGGAAAGGTATGGATTTTTTTCCATAAATAACTATAACAGATGTACATTTACTAATATAAACAGAAAAAATGATATGTAAACCATGCTATAAGGAAATTGTATCCATATTTGTTTGTTTTTTAACATTTTGGAGAATAAGGCTAATTCAATAATTTTGCACTTATTATACTAAAACTTGATGAACATATTGAAAATGACGTGTTTTAGTTATTGACATGTTTCCTGATAAATAAATGCAGTTTAAAATTTTTGTTGTTGTTTTTATTTTAAAATAACAACAGATAACTGTTTCCAATGAATTTCATAAAAATCTACATAGGGGTACATTACTTCAGTAGTGTCTGTAATGAAAATAAATCTGGAAATCCTTAACTAATTTGCCTTTTCTCATTACTCTGAATGTTAATCTATTGATTCCAAACAAAAAAATGCTACCTAAACCCCAAAAATCCTGGACTAAGGACCCATCTTAATTCGCTCAGGTGTCTCATATTTACCAGCTTCTGCGTTTATAAAATTCAGACAAGTGTTTGATTTGCTTAGATATGATCATTACAGTTTGATATGCTAAGTTAGTTTTAGTACGTTTTGATATGATTTTTAGACGTTGACAGAGGTATTAGTGGAGCGTAGCGGGAACGAAAACTCTGGGTAGAGATTGGATATTGAGCAGGAAAACAGAAAAGAGCATTGAAATGGCCATTGAAAATAAAAGTACGTCTCTAGTATCTATGAAAATGTTTTCGAAAGCAAACATCTGTGATATGAGTACTCACGGAAATTCAGGAAAGTTTGATCAACGGTACAGCACCAGTACTAATATACATATAGAAAATATAGAACACACATGCTAAATTGCATAATACAAAGAGAAATTATTAGATATCGCAACGTTTGACATGCCAAACTCACATATGTGGTAGAAACTTTATTTTGCCGACAGGAAATTTGATTTGTACGTCATAATTTATAAAACTTATATAAAAATATTCTTTAGGATTTGTAAAAATCCAGGAAATAGAAAAAAAGAAGAAATATTTTGCCTTTTTTCATAGATGTTCCTCTCATGTGACACATATTGTAGATGGTGCATTTGAGATTTACTCGAGAAGAAAAGTTAAATGTCATTTTTATGGATGTTGAATATTTCCCCCCAGGAATAATAACTAGGATATTGAGCAGGGAAACAGAAAAGAGCACGGAAGTGGCCATTGAAAAAACCGGTACGTCTCTAGTATCTATGAAAATGTTTTCGAAAGCAAACATCTGTGATATGAGTACTCACGGAAATTCAGGAAAGTTTGATCAACGGTACAGCACCAGTACTAATATACATATAGAAAATATAGAACACACATGATAAATTGCATAATACAAAGAGAAATTATTAGATATCGCAACGTTTGACATGCCAAACTCACATATGTGGTAGAAACTTTATTTAGCCGACAGGAAATTTGATTTGTACGTCATAATTTATAAAACTTATATAAAAATATTCTTTAGGATTTGTAAAAATCCAGGAAATAGAAAAAGAAGAAGAAATATTTTGCCTTTTTTCATAGATTTTCCTCTCATGTGACACAAATTGTAGATGGTGCATTTGAGATTTACTCGAGAAGAAAAGTTAAATGTCATTTTTATGGATGTTGAATATTTCCCCCCAGGAATAATAACCAGGATATTGAGCAGGGAAACAGAAAAGAGCACGGAAGTGGCCATTGAAAAAACCAGTACGTCTCCAGTATCTATAAAAATGTTTTCGAAAGCAACTCACGGAAAATCAGGAAAGTTTGATCAACGGTACAGCACCAGTACGAAACTGATTATAGGTATTATAAGTTTAGGCGGAATAATCGGAATCCTAATCGGTATTTATTTAGTATTACTGATGAAAGGCCGAAATGTTCACGCAAATATGGACAACGATTAAAATACGTGCACGAATTAGTTAATTTAACACTCGTATCGTAATCGGATGTAATATATATAAAGTCTACGGAGTAAAATGAAAAAAACTCCATCTAATCACATTCTAGAAATATTTCGACCGTGTTACCGGTCTTCATCTGTCGACTGAAGAAGACCGCTAACGAGATAAACACAACTGAAGAAGACCGATAACACGGTCCGATGGTACATACTAATGCGCCAAAGTGCGATGGAGTGACACGCCGAATTCCGTTGGTTTGTAAACGACAGTGTTTTGGTACAGACTGTACCAACCGTGTCTTGTTTCACCAAAATGTCAGTGCAAAATCCATGCACAAAAAATAAGAATAAGGACTTATTTCAATGCCATTTAGTTGTCGTATTATTAAACACAACATTTTCCAACGCAAAATCGTATAGAATGTTTTGCATTATAGCATACTCCCAAGCATGTTTGGGCGAAGTAGATAGTTCGACAACAAATGCACTTTGCCGTTCTCACAATCCTCAACATTGTAAACCTTGCCGATGTCAATCTTAATCACCCGTGTGTTCCTCCAATATATCCCGAAGAAATTGATATCAGCACTGCAGCAGAAAGAACCTTCGTTGAGGAAAACTAACGTTGCATTCCTTCGGTTTAATCTTGAAAGGCGTTAAGAATGACGTTACAATGACAAGACGTCACAAACGTTACTGAACTCCGCACCATCAGACTTTGGCGTGACCATCGCATTTTGGCGTCCATATCGTTAGCAAATCATCTCACTTTGGCGCAGACCATCGCACTTTGGCGTGACCATCGCACTTTGGAGCGACCATCACACTTTAAAGTCTTACACACACACACACACACACACACACACACACACACACACACACACACACACACACACACACACACATATATATATAACTGTCTGAAGAGGCATTAAAGCCGAAAGCGCTAACAGTGAAATGTTATTCGAGTTTTATGTTTCTTGACTTTTATTATTGGAGATATATATATATATATATATATATATATATATATACATATACATACATGTATACAAAGCACTAAAATGTCCAACGACACGAACAACCAGATTGTCATTTTCGGGACGACCTGTCCCTTCTTCAGGACAAACTAAAAGAAGTACATCATGTACGAAGTAGTAATAATAGACTGTTATCACTACTTCGTACATTGTGAACCAGCTCTTTGGACGAATAGGACATGTCCTATTTAGTGTAGTTGTAGTGCTAGTTGTAGTTATATGTAGTTTTTGTTGTTTTGTTATTATTCTCTGTTAATATTGGCCACATCATGCAATTCTTTCCGTTTGTCCTGAAGAAGGTCGTCCCGAATTTGACAATGTGGTTATTCATGTTGTTGGTCATTTTAGTGCTTTGTATAATTTTTTGTCCTTGTATCCACGTTGTGGATTCGACACTTCTAGGTGTTGTTGGAACTTAGTGCTCTTTTATATATATTAAGTTTGGGATTAAACAATTTTATAAAGTATTCCTCCTTTGTAACTCTGGAAATTTCGCAGTCATTATACATTTTATAAAATGGAAAGATATTGAAATCTCCATGACCACAAATGGCAAAATGTTCGGAACATGGCGAATTTCTGATACTTGGATCGCGAATTTGCTGCTTGTGGACGCGCACACGGGCGTTCAGTTTATTGGTTTGTCCGATGTAGTTTTCATTACAGTTAGGGCAGGTCATACAATATATTACGTTTTCGGATTTGCATGTCATGTTAGAATTTAGTGTTCATTTTTTGCCGCATTTAAGAATTTTTCTCTGCCTTCCTCTAAATGATTACATGTACCGCAACGTGAATCCCCACTTTTTTGCACGGAGTTGGAATTTTCCGTAGTAAATCGGGCGCGCGTTAGAATTCTCTTCAGATTAGGAGCCTGTCCTCTGCTGTTTTTTTATTTGAGATTCTTTTATCATGTTTTTGAGATTTTGGGATTGTTCTAATATAGGAAAAAATCTTCTAGCTGTTCCAAAAATATTGTGGTTGTGTATGACCTGTCCTATTGTCTAATATTGTGTGTATTATACCGCTACCAGTGTAATTTATTATGACGTCACAAAGGACAATTACTTACGTCGTGATATGTTGACGTTACTTAGCAATATTATTTCATTTTATAACTGTCTGAAGAGGCATTAAAGCCGAAAGCGCTAACAGTGAAATGTTATTTGAGTTTTGTGTTTCTTGACTTTTATTATTGGATGTATTTACTGTATCAAATACCGAATTATTTTTTACAAACTATATATATATATATATATATATATATATATATATAACATCAAATATTGATGGGAATCTGTATTCTTGTAGTAGAGATCTGTTATGATTTTCACCCCTCGTTTACAACCAGGATGTCTAAAAATGGTAATTCATTTTCGTTAATTTCCATTGTAAATCGTATGTTATCGTGTAGGTGATTCAGCATGTTGTGGAAATGTTGTAGATCTTGTAATGATTTGGTCAAAAAAATAATGCAATCATCCAAATAGCGTTTCCAGTTATTCTCAATAAACAGGCCAAAGTCTTCCCCAAAAACTGATTTGCATTCTGTAAATAGTTTCTCCCCAAGAAAGCCCAAAACTAAAGTTGCGTAAGGGGGGGGGGGGGGGGGGGGGTGTCCCCATGGCTATTCCTTTTTTTTTGAAGAAAGTATTTATCCAAAAAAAAAAAAAAAAAATAAAAATGATTATTTTCCAAAACTATTTTGATTCCTTCCAGGATAAATTCCTTTGAAAATCTTGATTGCAATACATCTTGATGTTAATCAATCCAGAAGGAATTGGCTTCTATATCCAAGTTGTGTGGGATATTTGTATACAAACTTGTGACATCAAAACTCACCAATTTTGTATTTTCTTCAACGATTTTAGGAATGTGGTATAAGAAATCCATGTCGTCCCGAATATAATTCGGAACTAATTTGCAGATGGGTTTTAGTATAATATCTAGGAAATTACTAAGTCTTTGTGTTGGACAAGAAGGGCCTGCTATTATTGGGCGCAGTTTAAGGTCTGTTGGGCGCGGTAATTTGATGGGTCCAAATTAGTCATATGTTTTAATGTTAATACACCTATTATATTATGTAATTGATGTCTTTGAAGTTTTAAGAACACATCTATACTCTATACTATAATAACAGGTTTCGATGCTTTAAAACCTAGTATTGTGTATATTACTATTTGCACCTAGATTGTTCTAGAGAAGTGATGTTTATTTCATTGACACCTGTGACCGATATTGTTCAAGATACATGCTATTTTTAGAACAAAGATTACGTAATGATTGCATTATTGTCTTTCAGGATTGTACTAGAAAATTCATTCCTATTATATATACACTGAAATTGTTATGATAAAAAAAGCTCTGGTTAGACACTTTTATTTGCTTTTGAATTTTATGATACTGGGAACTACGAGTTTGGAATTACCATTTTTGTGTGTGTAGATATATTGTTCAACTACCGTAAGTTAGTATTTTGATATTGTTACAATTTTCATTCAATTATTAATTGTAAATAAATCTTATTAATTGTTTAATTGCTTTTTGTTAGTAAATTCTGACGCGCTATATTAATGTTATGACCCATAACAAAATTGGGGGCTCGTTGGGGATCAGAAACAAAATATATCACATTTTCCAAGATCTAAATATAATTTTTACTGAATTATTGAATTTCATAGCAGAATTTACCATGTTTTCGGTCACAGATTTTCTTGACTCGCCGAATGTTCAAGTGTTCGATGCCTTAAAAAAGATGTTGATCAGTTTAGCTGTACACTTCGGGTTAGAGATTTAATCTGCAATGCATAAACACGATAGCAAATTTACTGTCGCTAAAAAAACTTGTAGAAGAAAATATTTTTGAGTCACACGGTTTTCCAAAACAATCAGTGCCAGAGACCCGGGTTCAAATCCCACTAGAGGCATAGAAATGTCTCTGTAACATTTGGCGCACACGTTGGGACCTGGATGTCTTCCTATTTTGACGAGATCAATGGAATAACGAGCTATGGATCAGGTCGATCGGGTGTGATTAACTGTGAAATTCTGTGAGCCGTGTTTGAAATATACGTTCTATTGATTGTAATTCGCTGTGATATTCATTGTTACTATTTTGTCTTTTAGGGCCATTGTAATCGACATTATGTAATCATCATTGTAACCATCATTCGTTTTATCATGCAATAAATTACTGTATTGTGAACCCTAAGCCAGGGGTTGGTTATTTCTATGTAAAACTTATACGGTACCAATTTTGATGCACCAGATGCGCATTTCGACAAATAATGTCTCTTCAGTGATGCTCAACCGAAATCTTTGAAATCCGAAGTAACTATGAAGTTTTAGAGCTAAATATAGCCAAAAAACAGCGTGCCAAAAAAGTGGAGCCAAATTCGTCCAAGGATAAGAGCTATGCATGAGAAAGATAATCCTTAATTTTGAATTTCTAAATTTTGTAACAGCAATTAAATATACATCCGTATTTTCAAGCTAGTAACTAAGTACTTAGGTACTGGGCTGTAGAGACCCTCGGGGACTAACAGTCCACCAGCAGAGGCCTCGACCCATGGGTCATAATGTAAAACTTATACGGTACCAATTTTGATGCACCAGATGCGCATTTCGACAAATAATTTCTCTTCAGTGATGCTCAACCGAAATCTTTGAAATCCGAAATAACTATGAAGTTTTAGAGCTAAATATAGCCAAAAACAGCGTGCCAAAAAAGTGAAGCCAAATTCGTCCAAGGATAAGAGCTATGCATGAGCGAGATAATCCTTAATTTTGAAATGAATTTCTAAATTTTGTAACAGCAATTAAATATACATTCGTATTTTCAAGCTAGTAACGAAGTACTTAGCTACTGGGCTGTAGAGACCCTCGGGGGACTAACAGTCCACCAACAGAGGCCTCGACCCATGGGTCATAATGTAAAACTTATACGGTACCAATTTTGATGCACCAGATGCGCATTTCGACAAATAATGTCTCTTCAGTGATGCTCAACCGAAATCTTTGAAATCCGAAATAACTATGAAGTTTTAGAGCTAAATATAGCCAAAAACAGCGTGCCAAAAAGTGGAGCCAAATTCGTCCAAGGATAAGAGCTATGCATGAGGGAGATAATCCTTAATTTTGAAATGAATTTCTAAATTTTGTAACAGCAATTAAATATACATCTTACAAACCACCACCCCTGCCACCTGAGACAAGACAAATATGAATTTGAGCGAGAAAAATGCAAGTCGAGACTGAAAGAGCAGAGAGAGAAAGTTTAAGACAATTTGAATTAGAAAAATTAAAGTTACAACAGAAATCTGAAACATTACCTGTCAGAAATGAATTCGATGCAGCTGAAAATATCAGGTTAAATCCGAAATTTCAAGAAAAATCAGTTGATAAATATTTTCCTCAATTTAAAAGTTTCAAAATTGAAATGGCCACGGCAGGTTTGGTCCACTTTGTTACAAAGTGTTTTGATTGGCAAAGCGCCCGACGTTTACTCGTTCAGATTATGACAAGGTTAAAGCCGCAATCTTAAAAGCTTATGAATTAGTACCCGAAGCGAACAGGCAAAAATTCAGAAAATTTGACATTCAAACATATGTAGAGTTTACCAGAGAAAAAGTTTTATTTGATCAATGATTGGGATCTTATAGAATTAATGTCTATTTCAACAACTTTCGTCAACTCATCTTTGTAGAAGAATTTAAGGAATGTGTTCATCAAGATCTGAGAACACATTTAGAAGACAGGAATGTGAGAACTCTTGAGGAAGCCTCGGTTATTTCAGATACTGTACTCTCTCTCATAAGAATATTTTGTCGCAAAATCTCAAGCTAATAGTTCATCAAAAAGTGTAGACCCAGATAATAGGAGTGCTTCAGAGTTTTAATTTAGTTGCCAGTCACCACATTACAGTGGTTCTACGTCCAGTCCAAGGTCAGGACGTTCTGAAGGTTTTTCTGGTGTAGGATCGTTGCATACTTGTACTTATTGTAAGAAAAAAAGTCATCTGATTAGTGAATGCTTTAATCTTAAGAGAAAAAATGACCTTGACAAACTACAGCCACATGCGTGTACAGCATTTAGAAAGGAGAGGAAAACTTTGCTTCCTTTGTTATGACACTCCTGATGTTCAGGGTTCAAAGTCCAGTTCTGTTACTTCTATGGAGGATTATAAGCCCTTTTTGTCTCAGGGATTTCTTTCACTCAATGGCTCTAGTGAAGTTAAACCTGTTCAGATTTTGAGAGATACTGGTGCTGCATAGACTTTGTTGTTGGAGAATGTGTTGTCTTTGTCTGGGCAGACTTCTAGTGGTGGGTCAGTTTTATTACAGGGTGTTGAGCTAGTGTCATTGATGTTCCCTTATATATAATTTATAATTACTGGACCTGATATCGTAGATGTTCGACCTAGTCTTCCTGTTCAATCGTTTCCTTGTTGCTAGGTAACGATTTAGCTGGTGGCATACCAGATCCTGTAGTCTGTGAGAAAATCACTTCCAATGTCGCGTCCGATGAGGAAGACGACGACCGATATCCAGCATGTACTGTTACTAGATCGATGACTAGAAGAAAAGAAGTCCAGGCTGACCATTAAAAGAAGCCCAGGCTGACCATATTCAACTCCTCAACACGGCTGGTTCATCTCATGAAATTGACTTCAGTGACACTTTCCTGTTTGACCTTGATGGCTGTTCACATGAAAACAGACAACCATATAACAGTGAGTCTCCACTGAAAACCAGTGACGATGATGGTCCCAATATACAGTTAGACTAAGGCAAGAACACCTTCAGTAGAGAGCAGCTACTGTCAGGGCAAAATAAGAAAACTGGTATTATTCAAATGAGCAAGAGGGCACTTCCACCAGAAGAGGCCGCCAAAGTTGGAGAGTGTTTCTATACCAAGGACGGGATCCTTATGCGAAAATGGCGACCACCTGATGCCCCACCCGATGAAGTATGGGGGGTTGTTCACTAAATAGTAGTCCCAGTGATATATCGTAGGGAGATCATGAGTTTGGCTCACGATACACCCATGGCAGGTCATTTAGGAGTCAGTAAGACTTGTAACAGGATTTTGAGTAATTTTTATTGGCCAAATTTAAGAAAGGATGTTTCTTAATTTTGCAAGTCTTGTCATGTTTGCCAGATAGTAGTTACACCTAATCAGAAAATACTATTTGCCCCTCTACAACCCATTCCAGCATTTGAGGAACCATTCAAGTAGGGTGTAGGACCCTTGCCAAAAACTACGTGAGGGAACCAGTATTTACTTACTATCATGTGTACGTCCACTAGATTCCCTGAAGCTATACCTCTGAATATTAAGGCGAAAACCATAGTCTACCAAGTTTTTCAGTTTTGTAGGAGTGCCTAAGGCTATTCAGTCAGACCAAGGTTCAAATTTCATGTCTCGAAAATTTTAGAAAAGTGAGACGTTAAGCTAGATACAATCAACCAATCCTGGGGACCCAGTATTTGTCCGAGGGTTATGGCTTGAACAATTTAGATTCTACACTTTATATGGAAGCTTTGTTGTAAATATTGGCATTTCCGGTGCAGTGGTTCTAGAGAAGAAGTCAAAAATGTGAAAAGTTTACAGACGGACGGACAAACTGACGGACGACGGTCAATGGGTGATCAGAAAAAATCACTTGAACCTTTGGTTTGGTGAGCTAAAAACATTATGGAAAAATCATTTAAAAATATCGCAGAAAACCTGTTCTGAGACAAGAAATAAATACAAAATACAAACGACTGGTAGCACTTAGTTTAAAACAACTTTTTGTCCATTGATCTTTCCATAATGTCCAGCGTTCTGTCAATGCGCCGCATCTTCTCCTCGTGGTGGCGTTCAATTGATGCCATCAGAGTTTGATTCTGTTCTTGCAAGTTTTGCATAAAATTTGTGGTATGACTTATCTTATTTTTCTTGGACACCTTCACGGCAGATTTTTAACAGATGCTGAAGTACCGGAAGTACATGTTCTGTCGGAGTGTGGAGGTTTATAATCATCAGAAATAGCAAGCTTTTCTTTACGTCCGGTATCAAATGACACTGTAACTTTGGTTGAAGCTTTACTGCCGTAAACTTGACTGAATATCTCAAAATATTTCCAAGTATGTGCACTGTTCCCAGTTTTAGAAAGGACTAAGACCATGTTTATCAAAATTCGGCCTAACGTCCAAAGTGAATAATTTTTTGTTAGAAATATTCTCTAACATGTTCTTTTCCTATAATGTACTGGTTTTTATATGTAGAGTTCGTGAAAGAACACTATTTTAAGGTTTACATTACTAGTATAAATCCTATAATTTGCTCTACTTTTTAAGATTGCGTCATACAACGTCGCTATATATTATTAGAAGTGGTAACATATTGTAAAACATAATTATGCAATGAGTGGTTTAATATATAATAAGATCTTGAAAAAGAAATTTTCTTTCCCAATACGCAATAAGGTTATTTTACTTATAGCCCGAATGGCACACCATATTTTTCAATCCTTCATTCGGCCATTTTCACACGCCGCGCCGTTAGCCTGTTTGAGCTGTTCGTGGAAGTTGCAGAGGATGTACTCATCGCATTTCAACGTAAGTTTTAGAAATATGAATATACTTCACCTCTACTCGTTAAACTGTATAACCAAATAGGTGTACCAATTGCTCTTAAAAATAATAAACAAGTCGCATGGAACGAATAGTATGGTGCGCCTGTGGTGTGTTGACATAAACTCATAATATTCACGCATTGGGCTGTTGGAAATCCCACAACAAATCTGTTAACTGTTGTCAACATATATTTATTGTTTATCTATTATAATTATATATTGTTAAGATTTAAAATTGTATGTATATCAGCTGATCAGAAAAATCAGCTGTTTCACGATCATGCCATTTTCAATTCCAAGTGCATGACCTTCTCGGGTCTATTTGAATTTTCTTACATGATGTTTGACTCACTTCACACTTTGAACTTTCCATGTATCATTGTATGGTCTAAAAAGTATTTGTATAGGATAAAGAGACATATAATTGTATATAGATGTATATTTCCATAATGGTATATGTCTCTGGGGTAACATGTATAGACCTGTGGGGGGTTATAGGTTGAATAATTTTCGAATGATTTGGTATTCTAGTATTCTACTATGTTTAAACTTAACTTAGTGATTATTTAGTAATCAAATAAAAGTTATATGATGAATCGATACATTTCATCAATTTACTGTAAACAAAAACTGTTTCTGTGTTTTGGAATCTGTCTGGTATTAGTGCATAATAGATAACTTCATAAGTCAATAAATATATTCTTGTTGTAGTGATGACATTTGCAAAATCTGTGAGAATAGAAAAAAATGTGTTAGGGTCAACAGAAATTTTTAATTAGGGTAGGTCGGGAAAGTGGAAACCAATTAACATACCCTCGAGTGCCCAGTAGTCGTGCGCTTATGAAAATATTCGTTTCAAGAAATAGTAAAATGAAATATTAGTTAATCTCACATGATATTTTAACTTACCATGTTAAAATCTTACTTTCTCTTTATTCAAAATATTCCAAAGCGGTTTATCAAATTCATTGTTGAGGCTAGTCTAGGTCACCTACACGTTTGTCAATGCAGTGTTCTACGAGACAAACGTCTAGGAGCATTCTACGATAAACATTTACACTCCATAACGAGGCTTATCCGAATTCTGATAAAGCAGCTGATTGGTTGATCAATGCATAACGATGACGGATGCAGTCGAACAGAAGATAAACAAAGTTTTATCAGATTTAAAAATCGAATTCTCACTGAAACCTTTACAGAAAGAGTGTTTACTTAAATTAGCAAATAGGTCAGACGTGTTGGCAGTATTACCAACAGGCTATGGGAAATCGCTATTGTATACGATTCTACCGCAATTAATGTTTGAAGAAGACCTGCATAGTAATACTAGTTCTCGTGAAGTCAGCATAATTCTGGTCATATCGTCACTGGTTTCTCTAATGAAGGACCAAATTTCGAACTTCCAAAAACTCAACGTTTGCTTTCTTTAGAACAAGCGACACATAAACTGACATTTGGAACAACAGCTGTGCTCTTTGTTTTCTTCGGTGTCGCTTTCCGTTTTTCGATAGCGCCCCCTCGCGGTGTAATATTTTTATGGGAAGTCAAACGGCTTGTGTGACCTAGGCTATGTTGAGGCACAAAACAAGTGAAGTTCAACGTCGGCCATATTTGTTTAGGACCAGTAGTCGTGCACCCGGATGTAGCAGTAAAATGAGGCTAAGAAAACACATTTTATTGTTCGGTAACTTTTTTACCGCATTCCTTTTATGCATTTGTACTTCCATACAGTGAATAGAAAGAAAATATTACATTAAATCAAATAAATCCCATGGTGCCCTTCTCCATGTGAACATTTCCTTTCCACGTGAATAGTTTGGATGGTGACACTAGGCATATACTTATTCGCTGCCTTACGGACACTAATGCACACATCCTTGACAGCCAGATAGACATTGATAAGTCGACTAGGACTGTATTGTCTCAACTTAACATTTGATTTTTTTTCTTTGAAGTCTAAAAACATTAAAAGAGATAACTTGTATGGCTTTGCACTAATTCCCGACATTTTGAGCAACATTCCAAATGCATAAGGACTACCAACTTTTCAATAAACGAACAAATAAAATGTTTGTCCTTATAAACCAATCGAAATACACCACAACTTTCACATTGGATTATGCTAATTAGCCATGTGCTTGGTACGGCCACCGGTTGCGGTTCAGCATGATTAACACGTGCTTTCACAGTCAGGGAAAAAAGCATTAACAAAATGGCGGGTATTTTGGGTGTATAATTGTATTATTATCAATCCTTCCTGTTTTCTTCCCATATTTCACTCATTGTAAAAATATGGATGCTCTCTTTAATTATCTTCAAAAATCAGCTCCTCATGACGTAATATTTAGGCATGGGCCCCAACAATGACAACAAACAAAATGGCGCACGACTACTGGGCACGCACGACTTTAGGACCTTCAGCCTTATATATATTTTTTTTGGCCTTACGCGGAAACATGGATTAGAAAAGTCGGAATGATTTTTACATTCAATAATTTTTAAATACTTAAAAGCACCATTAAGCCAGGAAAATCATAAGAACAGTTTGGTTTTATAATTTAAATATGCCTTATTTCAAGATAAATTGTAAACATGTCAAACTTAATTTCAACAATTACACTTACAACTTACATGCCTGCATTGGGATTAGATATAGAATCACTCAGAGAATGTTGAATTTCATGGGTACTACCATGATTTAGGCATATATTTTTTTGTTAGCTTATCTCCTTTATATTATTGAATATTAAATTTTTCCATACATTTACCACAAGAAAGAGTATGAAAGATAAAAATATTTTGTGAATTTGCTGATAATTGTGAAGTAAGATAATATATCAACATTAGCTACAACAAAAATTATTAGATGGGGAATCAAATTCAAATGAAATGTTTGTGTATATAATTATTTATGCAGAAATGTACATGTAGCTAAACTGTCCTCTATTGTTTAGTTGGAGACATGTCAATCTCCCACCGAATACATAAATGTAATTTTTCTGAATTCTATATCAATGAAAATACATGAGGACATGAAACAAAAGTACAACTTTTATATGAATATTATAATACAGGCGTTCGTGTTTGCCCAACTATCTATTTTGTATTGCTTGTAGGAGTTATGAGATTGATCACTGTTTGTTATCTTCACCTTTCATTTATGATATACTGTAGTTTTGATAATGATATAATACTGGAGTAATTTGAATTTCAGGATGATATAATATGTACAGCAAAAATTGATGGCAAGGGTGACATGAATCAGATTGACAAGAATCCATATTCCTACTCCTCAATAATGCTATCATCACTGCCATCAGATTCATCAATGATAGTGGCATCAGTGACACATGAGGATAAGTGTTGGACATCACTGCAGGAATAGCTTCCTTGTTGTGCCTGCCAATAGCAAGGTACCAGATTATACAGCAGTTATGTGGAAACAGATTCCCACAATAGGGGGACCAGATTGACACCTACATTGTACAGTATCAGGCAGTTATATCAAAACTGGAAAAACTGGATCCAAACAAGACTATATTGCTTGGAAGAAACATGTCGACTCTGAAGTTTAACCCTTATTAACCCATGGCACTTCCAGAGACATCCTGATACCATGGTTCTATGTCATTTGAAATATACCTGTGGAGGTTTTTAAAGTGTTTTTTTTTGGGGGGGGGGGTGTTATTAATTGGAAGAATTCATATTTGATGATTCAAATGAAAATCTGCATGTTGAATTATGAATGTCATAATGTACTTTTTGAATGAGTTCAAGAATGGTTGTCCTGATGAAAAGTGTAGAGTCAAAAGTTATCAAATTGTCAAAAACACTGGTCAGGTCTGAATTCATCATCTTGGACACCTTGCAGTTGGAATTATGATCTCTATGAAGAAATGCTGAAAATCTTGCAAAAGAGGAAATGACAAGTTGGGGTCCAAGGCACTTGCATATATGCATGAGAAGGTGTTCTATCCAGGCTTGGGGTCAATTACATAGTACTGTAATGCCTTACATTACCTAGAAAATTTCGCATTACCATTACTCCTATTTTAAAATATAAGGTATTACATTACTTGAGAGTGAATTTACATTACACATTTACATAACATACTGTCAGATATTAAAGAAATGGCAGAAAAATTATTTCTGTATTATGATTTTTAATTATACATTAACATAAGTACACAAAATATTCAGCAATGTTAGGAAACATATCTATTAAGTTATTCATTGCATTTGATTGTCATCAATGTTTCAAATGCTTCAGTCAATTACTAATAAAATGAATTATTCTAAATCTTCAAAATATCATCAAATATTTGAAGTAGTGTAAATGTAATGAAAAATAATGTGCAGTACAGTATGCATTACATTACCATTACTTGTAATGCAAAAATGGTCCATTACACCCCATTACATTGAATTGGCTGTCATTTAATTACCATTACCCCAGCCCTGGTTCTGTCGAGAGGTATTGAAATTGTCTGTAGAGACTTTGTCTCAGGAAATGGCCGAGATTGGTGGTGACAATTTTGTTGGATGTGAATTTACTGATACACATGTCTACACTTGCTACACAATATAGCATGTGGTGGTTTCAACAAGAAAGTTCTTACTCTGCAGGAAATGACGAATAGCTAATGGATTCACATTTTTTCTGACTTTTCTTCTGTACATTAGATGCATTGGAAAAACTTTCCTTTCCATTATCTTTTGCTGGTTCATACTTTGAAATAAAATCAAGTCCGAAAATAAAGTATTTTGGGTGGGTTTTTTTCAATGAATTTTAAAAAATGTAATCTGTAATCCTTGCATATTTTCTTGGTGTTCTGTGATTACATAGGCCTATTGATTTTTATTTGTATTCAGGTATAATTTCATCTTCAGTGTCTTGGAAGAAATTAATTTTTCAATAACGCCAAGAAAAGTGTAGTTAACAGTATGATTTTAATTTTTAAAAAAATAATATTGACACGGGTAGGAATTGAACCCGAATCTCCCGATTGAAGGACGGGCTCTCTACCACTAAGCCACGACGTCTATGACGTCACTTGCTCAAAAATCCTTCATATATTTACTTGCCCCAGTGAACGTTATACTCTCGATATATCGACAATAGTTTTAGTTATATCAATGCATGTTCTATAAATTCTTTTCATTTTGATCTTAGTAATTCTGTTGGTGTCGTCTAAATAAAAACTTTCTATAGCATTGAAGATCCGATTTGTCGGACAGCAGATTCGTTTGTTTACGCATCAAAATTCTATAGCTTTTAGAATTCCTGCACAAACTTGTGATAAAAACACCACATAGGGGTGTATTCTGCATGGGAATGATGTAGACTCCACATAAGTATATTGTTTTAATTTTTCAAAGCAACATAATTAATAAAATACCCACAACTCTCACAAAAATAAATAATTCCGGATTGCTCTCGATTTAATTCAAAGTTGATATTCATCAACAGCACACCTTTCGATCCAAAAAATCGTTCGTACAAAATTTATTTGTATTGATAGATTTTGATAGACTACAGTCAGTTTCTGGATCGAAGGTCGTGTTTTATATGAATTATATGACTAAATTTGAAAAAAGTGGAGATTTCTGCAGAAAACCAGACCGATACCGGTTTTGTCTTGTATAGAATTCCACAAGCTGACGTTTTGGCGGGGAAATCTTGGCACGTCGCGATGGTATAAAGATAATATTATCAAATGATAACAATTTTATTTCAATTCATTCTGCTTTATTTTTTAACACACCACAGGGCCGATATAGCTAAACATGGTCTTAGTCCTTTCATCATTCACTTCTTTGAACTTTTAAACAAGAGATTTCCACTTGTTAATAATTTGTAATTTTCAGACAAAGATTCCCATTTTCCGCATTTCTTCTGAAATCCCCCCCCCCCCCCAACCCAAACTATCATTTGCTTTCACCCCTGTAAATTTGTCTTCTCTCTTAAGTCGCAAGTCAATAAGACGTCTTCCCTCGCTCTTCCTCCACAAATGCATTGTCTGTGACAAAATTGAGATTTTCTAAGAGAAGAGTGTGAAATTCTTCGAAATTTACATCAATGTCATTTGATATTCTTATTGTTTGGCCACCATACTTTGTATCTTCACAGATAAAATTCGTCCATAATGCCGAGAAACATTTTGTGCTTTCACAACTGGACAAAGAAAAATAATCAAGAGTTTTTTCTGCTAAAGATTTTGGAGATTGATTCTCCAAAAAGTTCCAATCTACCTGAGAGCTACAGCTAGAGGGAGAGACAGAGGCACTTGTGTCTGGAGAAGGGGTCTTTGGTGAAGATTCACTGGGGGCAATCCCGGCATCACTTGAAATAATTGCTTCTCTAATAACTGCTTTGATATCTGGATCAAAAATGAAGATTGAGATAAATTGCATGTGCATGTATTCAGATTGCATTTTATTTTAAAATTTATAAATGTGTTTGCTTTACATTCACTAGTCAGCCTGAGCTGCTCAAGTAAGGCAAACTAATTTAAATACATGTAGGATCATCCGTTCCAGATCGTGTCGCTATACTATCATTTCATCAAATTCTAATGGCTATAAACATTTTATCAGTTAATTGTCAAGGTTTGGGAGATATCGCTAAACGCAGAGATGTCTTAAATTATCTTAAAAATTTGAATTATAATATTTATTGTCTACAGGATACTCATTTCTCAATAGATTCAGAAAAAGAGGTAAGAAACCAATGGGGATTTCAATGTTATTTCAGCTTCTTCACAACACATTCAAGAGGGGTTGCTATCCTGATAAATAATAATTTTGATTTTAAGGTCATCAAGGAAAAGGGAGACTACTGGGAATTTTCATATTCTTAAAGCACTTATAGAAAACCATGAGGTTATACTCTGTACTTTATACGGTCCAAATTCAGACACACCTGATTTCTTTGAAAATATTCAAGCTTGCATTGAAGAGCTGAATTGTTATAATATTATATGGTTTGGTGATTTCAACATTGTCTTAAACACTGAACTTGACTGTAACAATTACAACACAATAAATAATCCTAAAGCTAGGAGCAAAGTTTTAGAACTAATGGAATGTAATGGCTATATTGATCCATTTAGACAATTACATGAAACAACAAGACGTTATTCTTGGCGTAAGAAAAGACCCTTTAAGCAAAGTAGATTAGATTTTTTTCTTTTATCAGAGACATTGCTACCTAGCTGCAATAATGTAACCCTATCCAATTTTTTTTTAATTCTGACGTTTTCGGGATAGGGCTACAAATCCATAGGATCTCCGTAATGGTGCAAAATAATTTTATGAATAACCGATAATAAACTCTGTGTATTAGTCCCAAATGTTGTTTACACCAAAAGGAGTACCAACTTTGTGCTCGGGCATGTCTAATAAAGGTGTTTTTCATTAAATACAATGTACAGCATGCAAAATTCTTCGTCTGCTCCGCCATGCTTGTTATCGCGAGATCTCGTAGGTGGATCTAATGAAAACCGTAAGCATTGACAATCAGCGCGAAAATGTAGTTACTCGAGCCACTTCGACAAAGAAAGGAAAATCATCTTGTTGCAGAAAGAATTTACACTCTGCTGTTCGGTTTTTAACTTGATATTAAATTCAAACCTTTTCAATACCGACGAAATAGCTTTCGCCTCCATACTTTTCCATTGATGTAAATACTACCTTATATGGCATATGCAAATGACTTGACAATCGGAAGTTTATACTTCAGTACATCAAACATGGCGCACAAATATGAATCGAGAAATTGGAATTTATCGAAATTGTTGAAAACGGTAGAATAGAGCCTCACAAATCTTAAGTTGCAGGTTGTAAATTTATATATTGACTAAGAAACATAGAATATCATTTTATTTACGTAAAGAAAGTCAGGAAATGTTTAGAATGAGCGCAAATGTTGCGGGAGTGAATCACTCCCGCATTTGCACCATTACGGAGATCCTAAGGAGTTGTATCCCTCTCCTAAAAAAAAAAAAAAAAAAAAAAAAAATCAGAGAGGGCTACATTATTGCAGCTAATTGCTACCCAGTTTAAATAAATGTTCAATCGAACCATTCTGACCATTCCATGATACTGTTGTCAATTTCTTTCAATGATTTTCGGAAAGGAAGAGGCTATTGGGAATTTAATAATTCTCTTTTGGGTGATAAAGGTTATGTGGATTGTATAAATGACGTTAAACAGAAAGTGCGGAAACAGTATTCTGTACCAAATTTCACAAGTAAAATAATCCCCAAACTAGAAATTGATGATGGGAATATAATAGTAGAACAACATAAAATTTTGAAAGAAAGAAAGTATTTTCATCAAAATCTTTATGCTAATCCTGACGATAATAAAACATTGAAGATTTGGATGAGATGTTAGAATTTAATGATATTCCAAAATTAACACACAAAGAGTCATTAGAATTAGAAGGCAAATTAACATTACAAGAAGTCTCTTAAACTCTTAGAAACATGAAATCTAACAAATCGTCAGGTTCTGATGGTTTCTCAGCGGAGTTTTTTAAAAGTATTTTGGAAGCAAATTGGAAACTTTGTAGTGAGGTCACTTAACTATGCTTATGAAAATAAACGTTTATCTATTACACAGAGACATGACATCATAACTTTGCTTCCAAAAGGTGAAAAACCAAGACAGTACCTTAAAAACTGGCGTCCAATAACATTGTTAAACACAGTATATAAAATAGCTTCAGGTTCTATCGACAAAAGATTAGAAATACATATTAGTAAACTTATAAATACAGACCAAACTGGGGCCTCCGTGGCCGAGTGGTTAGAGCATTGCGCTCAAAATCACATGGCCTCTCACCTCTGTCGGCGCGGGTTCGAATCCCGCTCGCGCCGATAAGTGAGAAAGTTTCCCAGTTTACTTTCGGAAGGTCGGTGGTCTCTTCCCAGGTACATTGTATCTGGGTTCTCTCTTCCACCAATAAAAACTTGAGTGTGGCAGAAAACATAAAAAAAAAAAAACACCAAAAAAAACAAAACAACATACCAAACTGGTTTCATTAGCAATAGATATATTGGTGAAAATACACGGTTGATATATGACATTATGCAGTTTACTGAAGAAGAAGAAATTCCTGTGCTTTTATTACTTCTAGATTTTGAGAAAGCTTTATCATGGGATTTTATTCAAAGTACTTTACACTATTTTATTTTTTGGCCTTCCATTAAAGAATGGATTAGAATATTTTATCACAATATTACATCCGCAGTTATACAGGTAGGTCATGTCTCTGAATGTTTCAATATACAACGTGGTTGTAAACAAGGCGATCCTTTGTCACCCTATATTTTTCTATTTTGTGCTGAAATTTTAGCAATTATGATAAGAAAAAACAGTACTATTAAAGGAAAATCACTGTTAGAAATACTGGAAAAAAATATCTCAGTTGGCAGATGATACATCAATTATACTTGACGGTAGTAGAGAATCTCTCCTAGAAACTGCAAGGACACTGAACAAGTTTTCTGAACTATCAGGTTTATGTATTAACTGCTCCAAAACTCATGCAGTCTGGATAGGTACTAAGAGATTTAGTCAAGAAATTATATATTCAACTCTAAATTTTTCTTGGGGTAATGGTATATTTACGTTACTCGGTATTCACTTTGATGTAGACTTGCATAATATTCCAAAAATAAATTATGAACCAAAGCTGATACAGATGAAGGCAATTATCAGCCAGTGGAGGAAAATATATCTAACACCAATAGGAAGGATAACTGTACTTAAAACTTTGGTGCTACCTCTTCTAAATCATATTCTGATCACTATTCCTAATCCGTCTGATGCTTTTTGTAAAGAATTAGAAAAATTCTTTTACTCCTTTGTATGGAATGGTCCTAGCCACTGCATTAAGAAAGATATCATTACAAAAACATATGAAAATGGTGGTTTACGAATGATTAATATGAAAGCCTTTATTGCATCTTTAAATTTTTTTTGGATGAGACAATTAATCTTTACAGATAAAGGCTTTGAGCTCTTCATTCCCAAGCTTGATTTGACAAAATTAACTACATGTGGAATATATTATATACATGAGATTAAAAAAAAACCACTCAAAAATGTCTTTTGGATAGCTGTCTTTATTGCTTGGATAGACTTAGTTCGGAAAGACAGCCTTCTTATAGGAAAGACAAAAGGTGATGTTCCACGTTTTTAAAATCCAAACATTATGATAGGTAAAAAACAACATATTTCAATTAAAATCTGTTTGAGTATAGCATACAATATGTAATTGATATCATACATGAAGATGGTACTTTTTATACATATGAAAATTTTTCATCCATTTATCCTTGTGTACATATTAATTTTTTAGAATTTATGGGTATAGTACAGGCAGTAAAAGCATGGATGAAAACAAAAAATAATGAAAGGGCTATATTTAAGGTACAAAATTCCTTGATTTTACCTAATATCTATAAATTGTCATGTTGTAAGAAATCAAAACATATTTATGATATATTGAACTATAACGATATTGAACCAATCTGTAAAATAAAATGGAACACTCTATTTGGAATTGAAGAAAGTGAATGAAGAACAGTTTATAAGTTACCATTTAAGTTAACAAAAAATTCAAACTTTCAATGGTTCCAAAATAGACTTATCAATAGAATTTTGGCTACAAACACTTTCCTGCATAAAATTAAGAGGAAGGATACAAAAAACTGTACATTTTGTAAATTGAAAGAAGAAACATTGGAACACCTCTTCTGGGAATGTGTAAATGTTCAATCCTTTTTAGATATTTTGGAAACATATGTTGAAGAAAATACAAATCTACAGTTATCTATTACAAAACAGAAATTTTTGCTGGGATTTCTTGATTCAAACAAATATATTCAAAACACACTTTTTCTGTGGTTAAAGTACTACATATATACAATGAGGTGTACAGAAAAGACATTAAATATAGTAGTAGCGATATCTCAATTGAAAAAAAAACTATGAGACCTTGAAATACGTCTTCTATAAAAATGGTGAAAAAACAAAATTTGACACAACCTGGAATGGATGGAACCTTTTATTCAATTGAAACATTCTTTTGATATATTTACTCTCTCTCTCTCTCTCTCTCTCTCTCTCTCTCTCTCTCTCTCTCTCATTCTCATAAACAGAATAGAAGAAAATAAAGAATTATAAAAAAGCAAGGCAAACCCAATAAAAGTCAACGTAATATTTTAAAATTCAAAAATCGTTTTCTACAAAATGCAAATCTTATCATTAACAAAGTCAATAAAACAAGTGCAATAATCATTTCTTGGAAAATTGACCTAGCCTGAATGAGTGTTAACTTTCTCATTTTACCAAAAACTAAAAACCAAAACGAAAAAAAAAAAAAAAAAATCTGAGGATATGATTATATGAAATTAAGTTTTCAACAACATACCACCACTGGGATAACAGTAAATAGAGCCAGTTCTTTTGAAACAACCGCAGAATAAGATTTGAATGTTCATACTGTATGGACACACTGTAAATAATATGAAAAAATATATGATAAAACAAATGATCTTCAGAACAATACTTGACCAGAAAAGAATATGGATTTCTCATCTTGTATTAGTGACTGATTTGTTTAACACTACATTAATTAAACTATCATATCAATACGCATTACGGTACGACTGTGACAATAAGGCGGTTTTTTTGGGGGGGGGAGCGTTATTTATATTTTGAACTAGAATGTACTTTGTTGAAAGACCATGTCAACTTCATTGCATGTACTAAAAATGACATAAACAAGTAAAAAAGGTTATTTCAATCAATGTAATCTGACAATTAATTGTCATGTCTATCGATAGTTTAACAGCTTAAAGAAAATTGATACTCAGCATATCAATAAATATATAAAACAAGCATAAGATTTGAAATTTAAATTTGATCATGTTCACGCACTTTTGTTGTCTAAGAATCAAACGATGCAACAGAAATATTGAGTATCACATGTTCAAGTCCGAAATATCTGACGTGTTCGTATTATCAAGTCATCAAACTGCGGGTTTCGTTGCTAAAATTTTGATATAAATATATACGATTTGTGTTTCAGATTAGTCTCATCTCATGTATTGCATAATTGCTTATAAAAATGATTATTTATCGATATAGTGCATAAAATGAAAACCTACAGATCGTCTGCACCTTTCCTTTCTGCCATGTTGAACTCTTCTAACCCACTTAAGAGCAGGAAGTCGGACTCGATACAAACCCGGGTTTGAACTCTAGCTGTTTATCTTAAAATCTCGCGACTAGATTCGGAACTCGAGTTCCAGAAGAAAACAGTCAGAGGTGTAAGTGAAGCTTGCGTAATGCGCCCTTTTGTGAGATAATGTGACATATCGTGCACGTGGCTTTTACTCGTAATAATTGTCTTTCGTTGTCTTGACTTTTATTGAGGAGTTGTTGTATGAATTTTGGTACATGAGATATTTAGTATAATTGTTTTGTTAAACCAATAGATCTGCCTTTGGCAGGTCGTACAAAAAATTCTCGTGTGAGAAGAGACACAAAAAGCAGGAAGAAAGTTTGTCAGAAACATCAACAGTGTGTGTTCGGCGGTTGAGATGTGAACGAGAGGGTAAGCCACATCGAACACGTAAGACAATCTATAAAATCCTGGTTCTGCTGGCTGGCATAAACATTACATCACGGGGGGATTCCTCTCAGGCCTGCCGTGTTGGCCAAAAAACCCCAACAATCATCTAGAGATTCCCCATGGCACTCCTTCAAAGCTAAAATGAGACATTTTAGCATATGTTTACTGAATCCCTGGTCAGTGTGGAACAAGACCACTAGCCAAAATGACTTCATTAGTGATCAGGACTTAGACATGGGTCTCACAGAGACTTGGCTCATAGGTTCAGACAGAGACAATCCTATCATCATCTCTACCCCCTGGTTACATTATCAAACACAATCCTCGCATGTCCCGTGGTGGAGGAACAGCTGCCATTCATAGGTCTAACATCAATGTTAAACCTACACCAGACACTCATTCTATGGAGTTATTTGAGTTATTGTGACTGCTACTCAGAGACTGTGTTGTATATCGTCCACCCCTTCTAGAGGGAACAACTACACAGTGAAGCAATTTTTCAATGAGTTCTCTGCTTACCTTGAACAGCTGGTTTCATTCACTACAGTACCAACCAGACCCAACCTGACACCCAAGCAGTCCCGGGGGCTGCTCTCTCTAAAAGTGGGACTGCTCTAGAAAGCAGTCCCAGCGGTCCTAGCAGTCCCCGGGACTGCTTTGTTCAGCTAAGCGTGAATGAATCACGTGATGTTATGATTGACAAGAAAGCCCCTTCATAATTATTTAAATATGTCTAAATGTTGTAGTGAAATTAAACAATTTTACAATGCTGGCAATAAGTAACCCATATCTAACCAAATTTACAAATTAAAAATACGTGTACACGTACCGTAAGTGGAAAGCAGTTTTTGCTAGTTTAATATAGACGATAAGTGAATAAATCATTTAGGCGACTTTAAACACATTTATTTCAATAACCCAGTCATTGTGGTTATCAGACTTATAAACTCTGCATGTATCTTTTTTTCACTCGTATTCATAAACTATCATTTTGTTATAAATTCATGAAAAAGTATGTCACACAACTATTTTGAATATGTGCTGTTTTCATGAGCAATGTATAATGTATTATTTTTCTCTTTAATTACATTGTAAGTCAATTATCTTTGATTTCGACTACCGTATTGACGCGCTCCAGCGATTATCGACAATGTTTATTGATAATCTCACCGTCGGCTTAGTTCCTCCCACTAGTTATTTTAACCCCGCATACTGGTACCGCTTTTCGGTTTGTTTACTGGGACTGCTAAGCAGTCCAAGAAAGCAGTCACTGGGACTGCTCTGGGTACTGCTTTCTGTCAGGTTGGGCCTGGTTGGTACTGTACCTCTCTACTTATCGTGGGCGATTTTGACTTCCACATTGAGAATTCCAGTGATGCTGATGCTGCAGCATATCTCTCTCTGGTGACATCCTTTGGCTTTTAGCAACATGTCACTCAGAGTACCCATCGCGGTGGCGACACACTGGACAAGAATTCTATTGGTCAGAAACAGTAACAATAGAAGAGTATTCTGGAAGTTTTCTTTGTGTGATATGAATTGACTGACTTGATAACCAGATGAATGGTACATGTGAACACTTTGTGAGATGTCTAATGAAATTTTTTAAAGTGAAATTGATGAGAGTTTAGAAAAGTTCGATTTAATCAATAACCAAAAACATTGTATGAGAGAGAGAGAGAGAGAGAGAGAGAGAGAGAGAGAGAGAGAGAGAGAAAGAGAGAGAGAGCACCCATTTCATTACTTAAAGTAATCAAAAGTTTCTTTGAAAGAGAAAAATAATCAAATTTGATTTGATTCCAAATTTATTGATTTAGAAACACTTGAAATAATGTTTCAAATTTGAGAGAGAATGCACATTTTCCCATCAATTTCCATACTATGTAGTGAGGTGTGTTCATTCATCAACTTAGCGTGAACAATACTCAATGTCCGTCCACTGGAAAAAGCGCACAACAATTATCGGGGTGGATCGAAAATTTCCTCCCAGATCACTGTTATGTTCAGTTCATGGAGTGAAGGTAGTAGACTCATGGTCACCTGAATCTCAAGGCTCAGGTAAGAAACCCAAGAAGTCTGCTGAGGAATTGAACTTTGAAATTGCACAAGATAACCTTACATTAAAACAGGTAAGTAGAGCCAAAGATTCTCTAGCTCATTATTTTCTGTAAATCAATATTTTCTAACGGTCCTTCAGATATAGAGAAGACCGATCTCCTGAAGCACGAAATCAAATTAACTGATGAACAACCATTTAAGAAGTCATACAGGAGAATACCTCTAGGGATGTTTGAAGAGGTTCGACAACACGTTAAGGAGATGTTAGACGTTCAGGCCATATGACCTTCCCTGTGTCCCTAATTTTCAAATATCGTGCTGGTGAGGAATAAAGATGGTAGTCTTCGATTTTGCATCTATTATAGAAAACTGAATTCCAGAACAGTGAAAGATGCCTATAATCTTCCAAGAATAGATGATACGATTGATCGACTGATTGGTGCCAGGTACTTCACAAAGTTAGATTTGACCAGCTCATACTGGCAGGTGGAAATCGAAGAGAGGGACAAGGAAAAAACAGCTTTCTTCGTCAGTGGAATTGGACGTTTTGAATGCAACAGGATGGGCTTTGGATTAAGGAATGCACCAGCAACTTTTCAACGTTTGATGGAGAGGTGTATGGGTGAGTTAAATCTGAGAGATTGTTTGGTATTTTTAGATGACATTTTGATTTTCTCAAGGACATTTGATGAGCATCTTAATCGTCTAACAGCCGTTTTCAAACGACTAGAAATCCACCTTCTGAAGCTTAAATGTAAGTAATGTGAATTGTTTACGAGCAGTGTCACTTATTTAGGGAATGTTCTAAGTAAAGATGGTGTAGCCACTGATCCGGAGAAGACCAAAGCGATTTCATCATGGTCAGTGCCTCATAACATTAGACTTTCCTAGGATTTGCAGGCTATTACAGAAGGTATGTTAACAACTATTCAAAGATAGCCAAACCACTTAATGATCTCTTTAAGGGACATCCTACATCAAAAGGTAAATCGAAAGTCAAACCTCCTGCATAGAATGGGGCGATGAGCAGCAGGAGGCTTTTCAACAGTTGAAGAGTAGACTGTCATCGCCACCTATTCTGGCCTATGCAGATTTTGACAAATCATTTATTGTACATACCGATGCTTTTGCGCAAGGATTGGGAGCTGTCCTAAATCAGACCTAGGATGGTCGCAAGAGAGTTATCGCATATGCTAGCAGAGGATCGGTGAAAAAATTACCCTCCACACAAGCTGGAATTCCTCTCCTTGAAATGGGCCGTAACAGAGAAGTTTAACGATTATCTTCATGGTAACTCTTTTGAGGTCATAACAGACAACAACCCTCTGACCTATATACTTACATCTGCCCCACGGGTCATAGATGGTTGTCTGCACTCAACAACTACAATTTCTCTCTTCGCCACCGGAAAGTAATCAATAATGCAGATGCAGACGGTCTCTCTCGATGACCAGCAGATTCTGAGGTCACTTCTGATATTGTACATTCCATTTGTAATGCCTACACTGTTGACAGAGACAGCTGCAGTATTGCATGTCGGTAAGTACTTCTGTTACTAATGAGACCCAGATTGATTCCAGTTACACTGAACCCATTTCTCATGAACCTCATATTCAAGTTGATGACACTTGTTTGTTTTCAAATGTCAACTGGGCAAAAAAACAGTCTGCTGATAAGGTACTTATAAGAGAATTGTTGCTAAGTGAATTGTTTCTATCAGGATCAGCTTTGAAATCGGAGTCTTCTGAAGTCTGTAAATATCTAAGAGAAGCAATTGTCATTACAAAATGGAATGCTTTGTTGAACAATACACCTGTGAAACCAGTTTCTTTCAGTAAGACAGCTTTCAGACTTCTTCAAACCAACCTAGGCCATCATGGACGAGATCAGACACTTCATCTCATGAGAGAACGGTTTTACTGGCCTGGTTCAGAGCAAGATGTAACCGAGACGATCAGATATGTAAAGTATAAGACACCTCAGAAAATTTCAGCAGAACTAGTTAATATCCAAACTTTTCAACCATTATATCTCTTATATATTGATTTTCTATCTCTGGAAAGAAGCAAGGGTGGATTTTTAAATGTTTTAGTGATAACGGATCATTTTAATCGTTATTCACAAGCTTTTCCAACTCGTAACCAAACAGATAAAAAAACAGCTAGGTTTCTGTTCGAAATTTTTAATGTACACTACGGGTTTCCTGACAGGTTGCATAGCTGCCAAGGTAGAAATTTCACGGGCCATATAATAAGAGAACTCTGTAAAATAGCTGGGGTCAAACAGTCCAGAACGACTCCTTACCACCCCATGGGGAATAGTATGGTTGAACGCGTCAACCAATCTCTTATCAAGATGCTTGGTACTCTGGACAATGAACAAAAATAAGAGTGAAAGTCTTATGTAAGTACTCTGGTTCATGCATACAATGCTACCAAGCATGAAAGTACAGGCTTTTCACCATTTTTTTTGTCATATTTGGTCGTCATCCGCGGTTGTTGTCTATCGATGCTAATTTAGGTTTGACTGCAAACTCTCCATCGGAACTCAAAAGCCATGATGATTACGCGAAAAAAACTTCAAAAGCTGTTGGATTTTTCTTACAAGGTTGCGTCGCGTGAAGCTGAGAAAAATGTTTCGCGGTACGCAACTAGGTTACGGGCTTCCATAGTAAAATGCACAATAATCATGGGGTGAAATTGCACCTCAAATTCACAGGTATCATTACACTTGTTACGGTTAAACACCGAAACGATACTACCCATATATTGACTGTGATTGAGCTACCGTAAATTCTCCTCATGGTAATTTCCCGTGACGTCAGTTGAATATCACGTAACAATTTATTTTTGGAAAACAGCAAGAGGCCCTGCTTGTGAACAAAAGTTCAGGTTCATTGCCGAGTGGTTAGAGATCGCGCTCAAAATCACACAGCCTCTACCTCTGTCGGCGCGGGTTCGAATACCGCTCGCGCCGGTAAGTGAGAAAGTTTCCCTGTTTACTTTCGGAAGGTTGGTGGTCTCTTCCCTGGTACATTGTATCTGGGTTCTCTCTTCCACCAATAAAAACTGGGCGTCACCAGATAACTGAAAAATTGTTGAGTGTGGCGGAAAACATCAATCAATCATGCTTATAACCAGCTGAATTTTTATTGATATACTTTAGAGAAAAAAAATCCTTAACATGAAAAGTGTTGGGAGCAAATGCACACTCAAACTAAACATGCTATGATTTAACAACATATTAACAGTCATCAGCGAATTACCGGGGTTGTCTACATTCTTATATATATCATACCGTTAATATACAAGACAGAAATTGCTCTCCGTACTTTTCAAACGCATAAATATATGTAGATTATATATCAGAAAATTTCACATTTTTTTTTATAGCAGATGAACCTGAACTTTGCCACTGTTTCTGTAGTATGAGATTATTTATGTACATGAGGGAATTTTTAAACGCATCAGTCATTCAGATTAGGGGCAATTTCAAGGTCACAATATATGAATACCACCTTCGTGCATACTATATATTAAAAATGGACAATGATTTGATATCATAAAGGAATAATATGTATAATCATTTGACAAGATCTGTTTTCACGTATACAGCTTATCACTTGATAACAGTAGTAAATAACGACAAAATATTATGACACTTTTCCCGCAATACAACTATCAGAACATGTACGCTGTGACGTACTTTTTCATTGTGATGTCATATGGTACGAAGTGCACAGAGGTACATTTAAAACAGCACTGTGGTTTTTCTCGGATAGCTGCGTATAAAAGCGAGTTAGGGGATCTACTGTTCATGTTGGTGACAGGGTTTTGATAAGAAATGTGGGTCTAAAACGGAAAAATAAACTGGCAGATAAATGGGCTGGAGATCCTTACAGTGTGATAGGTCAACCAAATACCGAAATCCCAGTTTATAAGGTAAATTAGGAGTTCGACTCAGAGAACACAAAAATTTTGCATAGGAATATGTTACTTCCAATTTCATATATTCCCAAATTGTCTGATGCAAAGCAGAACATCCCCAGTCAACTTAACAAGCCCATTGTAAAACCCTCTCCTGAACATTCCAGTTCGAGTCAAATTCACTCACAAAGGTCAGAAGATGTTTGTACATTATCTGCGTCTTCTTCTGATTCGAAATCCTCTGACTGTGATCAGGTTGATGTGATTCCCAACGAAGGGTCGCACCTGGTATTGTGCAGAATAGGTGTCCCAGTACAATTGATAATCCAATTTCTTTTCAGGATGTTTCATCAGGTTCCAGATTTACATCTGAACCTAGTGTTTCTCATGAAACATTTACTTTGAATGGAAATTTATCAATGAACAGTACAGGTCCCTCTTCTGTTAATAGCCCTGGTGCTGTTTCAGGTCCTCGCCGATCAGGTAGACAAGTTACGGCGAGTTGGTGTCACAGCAGATCACTCCTCAAGTGTATTTTGTTTAGTGATTGGTCATGTCAGGGAAGAATGTCACATATGTACGTCAGGTTTGGTTTTGTAAATAGTGTTAGTGTACCTCTTTATGATACTATTTAAAATGTCAGGAGCCATTTTCCTTAGCAGGGGAGAAAGTCACAGTTGTAATTTATAAGTGTGTTGCAGCGAGCGCTATTTTTAAATACTATTGGCGCGCATAACCTATCGAATACGAGGGTTTACGATAGTATGAATGAATGAATGATTGTGAGTGTGTAAAGTCAAGTGGTGTATATCGACCTTTCAACTAAATGACAATCGAGTAATTAATATTCATATTAAGGACATGCGGGACGATGTGGCGAAAAATAACTCGTCAATGAATATTTTTTCTTTCTTTCATGAAGCCCCATCAGGATGTCCTGTACAATGTGTATAAATTTCATGGTCACTTTCTAGGTATACAAGGGAGATAATAAGCTTTGAATTATCCCCCTTTTCGAAAATTGTGAATTTTACAAGATTATTCCGATTTTCAATTCAAAAAAATAATTTGATGGAATTTTTATCTATATCTTTTACAATAATTTTTAGAATATATGTAAAATATAAAATATATAATAATAAATGCTTAAACATAACCATATAATAAGAAATTGGGAAAATTTAAGGATTTAGAGTGGAAATTGGTACTCAAAAACAGGGTAGTCCAGATACTAAATGAAGCACTGCTCAAAAACTTGTCAATGAATTTTTTTGCAAACACTGCAATTAAAAGCTATTCATATACCAAACTTCCTGTAGAAATATGAGGGGGTGAAGCTAATCTTGATTTTGAGGTAGGCGTCCTTGAAGTTATACATTGATATGTTCACTTGGAGTTAGGCTTGACGAAATATTTGTTATTAATAACTTTCAAGCTTACATTCGTTTCATGTACAACTACTGTTAAAAGTAATGGGGGATGGTACAGTCTCAATTTATTTGCACTACAAAATAAAATAAAAAAAGCTCATTTGTCAAAGACGGGGGTGGGGGGTTGCAAGGGGGGGGGGGGCAGCCTAATTCTTCGTGCCTGTTTTGAAATACAGTAAAACTCGAATATAGCGAACACGGATATAGCGAAATTACGGCTATAGCGAAGTGAAAACGATTTCCCCGGCAAATTCTTTATATATTCTATATAAAAATTTGCGTCTATAACGAACACGGATATAGCGAATTTACGGATATAACGAAGTAAATTCCTATTCCCCTTGAATTAAAAATGAACGTAAAAATCACCTTTTATAACAAATTTGTTTTTTTTTTTTTCATTTTAAACTCTTTGTGATTTTTAACAATCATTTTCCATGGACATAAAGGATCCACACTTATTACAAAATTTATGTTTGTATTTTTTCAAAAAAGGTTGTTAACGCAAATCAATACTTACACATACGTTTAGGAAATATATTGTCGGTATTGTTTACTATTCTCGTTAATTAAATTTGAAGTTTGATTGCATTTATTTTATCGTACACTCCTTTATTTGTGTAAAGCAACAAGTAAATGTCAATTGCAATAGACTGTACATGTATGTATTGCACAAACTTTTGTTGACATTTCTCTCTCAACATGTTCTTGCATGACTTAATAATCCATCAAGATAAATTATCATATATAAATCAACATGTATATTTCTTGTATAAAAATATTTCTTCTCGAAAATATATAGGCTTAATTTCTTTTAAAGACAGTACAAACGGAAGTATATCGATTGCTGCCTTCTTAAAGAACTGATACATGTAGAACAAATCAGTTTTATAACGAATTCGTTATATTTGAATTATGAATTCGCTATAAACGTATAGCGAATTATGCTTATAGCGAATTTTTATAGAGGGTCCCCAGAAATTCGCTATATCAGAGTTTTACTGTACATTGTTAGAAACTATATTTGTTTTGAACCTATTGAAATATTTAAAATTTTCATAATTATGGAACAAAAATTGAGTTAATTAATGAAAGCAAATTAGAATTTATTTTTTTAAATATACATGTATATATTAAACATGGCTTCGAACAAAACGTCTAGTCTAGCTCTAAACAATACATCTTAAAAACCACGGGTTAGATCTAGTTAACGTCAATATGAGCTACTACTTCCTTTACAAGATCAACAGCATTTCCGCGGCCATGGTAGCTAGTGTCGCTTGACTCGATCGTCTCCATGCTATTTTTCAAGGTATTTATGTATCGCACATGTTGTGACTTTGCACTTTTTTTCACATGTCTGCTTCTCGCATAAATTCCGACGTGTGTCATATTTTTTAAATTAGTTACCATTTCCGCAGCAGTGTTTGGTAAAGTTAGTAAAAATAATTTGGAATATGAAATAATTTCAGAGATAAAGCGTACTTATATTTACATGAAAATGCTTGCAAAAATTAAACATTCCTAGTATGGACGTTAATATTTGAACAAAAGTAACGATTGTCGTCATAAAGGGGGGGGGGTATTTTTCGCAAACAAGGATCGATTATAAAAGCACCTGAATAGTTCGTACGTTTCCCAAGCAAGATTCGGAGAAATGTGTGTCCAGTTCTAGTTTCACACTACTATAGTAAATATCAGCAAACGATCATCATCTTACACTTGCACTGAGTCATTGTTTACAGACGGTTGACTTTCTTTTTGTAAATGCCTAGAGATGCAAATTGCATGTGCAATTTCGGTGACTTGTAGGCTATACTATCAAAATTATTGTGGCGCATGCTATACATATATATAATATATGCATTGTATATATATGAAAAAGAGACTTGTAATCACTATGAAATAAAACGAAAATTATCATTTGACAAGAATTCAATCAACAGATTTACACAAAACACTTGACAGCGGTAGCAAATTACAACAAAATATGATGACATTTTCCCCGCGATACAACGTCGTGACGTACTTTTTTTTTATTATGACGCCGTATAGTGTGTCTGTACAGTATTGTGATTTTTCTCGGGAAGCTTAACTACGCTGCGTCCAGTTCTAAATTTATAATAAATTCGCAACCATCACGTGATCATCGTCCCGCATATCCTTAAACTCACTCATATAAAAAGACAAGTTCCCGCTGCTTTCATTTACCTTCACGGTCACTCCAAGAGATATTGAGAAATAGAATTTAAAACTTCATTTTATATTATATTACTGGAGTCCTGGTAAGATTTACACTTACTTGTATTATTTTATATTTTTATTGATAAGTATTTAATTTCATTATTGTGTTCTATGTGCTGTTAATGTAATGTATGTTTAAATGTTCAATGTGTGTTTAAATGTTGTGCGAGTGTTTTATGTGTTGTGAGATTTTGTGTTTTAATTATAGTTTTTTTTCGTTACAGAATAAAGATTTATTAAGACCCCAGACCAACAATTTGTTTTATATTGGTTGGACCCCGCAACATATACATATTAATCCAATCAGTGATTGAGGAAAATTACTATGAAACAAAGAATAAGCAGTTACATTATTTGGTGGCAGCGGTGGGATTGTTATCACCTGTTAAATTCTCAGTTATACCTCTGGGGCTTTACAACGCTCCAGCTACCTTTGAGCGTTTGATGGAAACGGTACTCGGAGGATTGCAATTTCAAACATATCTCAATTATGTTGATGACATAATTGTCTTTGGAAAAACTCTTGAGGAAATGGTTGACAATCTTTCCAAAGTTTTTGATCGTCTTGAGACAGCTGGCTTGAAATTGAAATCCAAGTAATGCTTTGTTTTGGCTCGACAAGTTGAATTTTTTGGGTCAAATTGTGTCATTCGAAGGTATTTCAACAAGCCCAGATATGGCAGTAGTGCTTTGGGGGTGTATCTGGTAACATAACGAAAGTAAGATCATATCTTGGCCTCTGTAGTTACTACAGAAAATTTGTCAAAGATTTTGCATCTACATGTATAGCAAAACCACTACACGGGTTGACAGCCAAGGTAAAATCATTCAAATGGTAAAAAAGAATGTCAAATTTCTTTAAACAAGCTCAAACAAGGTCTCATTTTCAAACCAATTCTTGCTCATCCTGATTTCATCTAAGAATTTATTCTTGACACAGACGCAAGTGATAAGGCAGTATGAGCAATCCGATTTCAAGTGACAGATGGAAAGGAGAGAGTGTACGCTTATGCAAGACAATGCTTATTGAAGTATGAACGACGATAATGTGTAACGAAAAAGGCGCTATTGGCAGTGGCACTTTTTGTCAAATATTTCAAGCATTATTTGTACGATAAACCGTTTCTTGTGCGTACTGGCCATAGTTCTCTTCGTTGGCTCATGCATTTTAAAGAATCCGAAAGTTTGCACGATGGTTTGATGTACTCTCTACATGCAACTTCAGGCTCGAACATCGACCTAGTCGATTGCATGCAAATGTAGACGCTGTGAGTAGACTTCCTTGTAGACAATGTGGGTATCATCTGGATTGGGAAAAACATACTTGTCTGTCTATAGTCAGATTTCGAAGGGTGAATCATTGCTGTCTGCACAACAAGCAGATGGTGACCTACCAAAGCTACGTTAATGAGTAGAGGCTGGCTCCTACCCTCCCTCAAAAACGATTTCGTCAGAAAACCACTTTCTCAAGTCTCTTAGTTTGACATGCGTTTTATCTTAGATAATCTTGTGTGTCGAAAGTGAGAATATTTGGCATCAAATTAGGTAGATTATCAGTATATAGTACCCTACTCTGAATGTTCCAATTTGCTTCGGCAATAGGTATTACTGGCCAGGTTTGCTCAGCGATGTACGTCAGTATATTGCAGACTGCGAATTACGCTCCAAAATAAAGAGTTGATGAAGTGTACAGCAATGAAAATTGTACATACAGGTTATCCTTTAGGAGGGATAGCAAAATATATTTTGGGCGAATTGCTAATGACAAAAAGTTGTAGTAAGTACATTTGTGGTAGTTGACTACTAGACTAAATGGCCAAAATGTTTTGCCATGCCTAATATGAAAGCTCGTACGGTTGCGAAAATTATTGTGAAAGAGGTTATCTGTCACTTGGGTGTACCGGCAGTCATCCATTCAGACCAGGGTAGACAGTTTGAGAGTAAACTGTTTACGGAAATGTGTTCTTTGTTAAGCATTAACAAGACACGTTGGACACCATACCATCCACAATCTGATGGTATGGAGGAACGATTTAATCATGCACTCACCACAATCTTGAGCAATTTTGTAAATCTAAACCATTCAGATTGGGACGATGGCATACAGGTCTACAACTCATGAAACTACTGGTTTGTCGACTAATTCTCTTCTGTTAGGAAGAGAGGTATGTACATCTTTGGATGCAAGGTGAAGATAACGAACAGTGATCAATCTCATAACTCCTACAAGCAATACAAAATAGATAGTTGGGATATTATGTATCAAGTGTCTTACCCAATTAAATCTGTGCCACAGAATGAATGGGTCTGGCAGCTGCAAGAGAGATTTGAGAATGCACATAAGATTGTAAAAGCAAACACAAATCAATCCATGGTCCGCCAGAAACACTATCGTGATAAAAAGTTAAACTGGGGTCAGTTTTGTGTCAATGATGAAGTGTATGTGTATTTTCCAAGAACTAAGTCCGGGAAATCGCCAAAATTTACAAACTACTGGCGTAATCATTTAAAAAAATCATCAGGAAATTGTCTGATGCTACATGGTCAATTGCGGTTTCCGAGGTTCAAATCAAATTATAGACGTTGACAGGATAAGGCTACAGCGGTCTCGGAGATCGATTGGTGAAAAGAACAAGGTTGATGCAGTAAATATAAAAGGATTAAAAAACTGACAAAGTATTGAGGGAAATAACAGACACTTTAGCATTGCGTCGGAAAGAAGTGAAATCAACTAAGGACAGCCAGAGATAGTGTTTGCCATCAAACAGCAGTTCTAAGCAAGGAGGTGAGTTTGAAAGCAATTGACCTGAATGTTATTTTTGTGGAAAGCTGGGTCATTAAAAAAATAAATCGAGACATTATTTGGCAACCAAGGATGATTCCATAGAGTCACAGTTTCGGTGGAAATTTGTAGCAACAGGTTACAACGAATCTAAGAACTCGAGGGATGGTAATGTTGCACATTTGAGTTGTGGGACGTCTGAAATTCTTACAAGACAGGCGAGTCAGGGATGTTAGTCGAAATATAAGTCGGAGGCAAGGTATTAGAATTCTTGGTTGACACAAGGGCAACGGTTACCCTCGTCATGCAAGTTCATAAAGTCTGCAATAGACAAAATAAGGCTCGACAAGCCATTGGAGCAGTTAGGCTAAGGAATTTTGATTGCAGATGGTACACCATTGAAGGTACATGGGACAAAACTTTTGGAATTTTCTCTACAATGGATACGATTTACACAAAGTTGATAATTGACATTCCTGAACGGCCCTGTAATATTAAATGTAACTAATGTTTGCATATCTGATTCTACATTCAGTTAGAACTTTATGTATAATACTGGTCACTACACCAACCTTTCGAGTATTGTTTTATTATATGAATGTTAATAACTTTTTGGGGGGATTATTTTCATTTAATGGTAATATTGTTCCAATATTAGGCGAAGAGTGTTCTGGACTTATTCCGGAAATTTTCATTCCGTTTTTTATGTAATCCGGATTGTGTTATACATATTACATGACGTCAAACTCCGTGCAGTGTTAAATCGCCAGGACTACTTTCCCCTACGAATATTGGAGTTGTAGCGTAACGGAATATACTGAGCTGACCGGAGCTTGACATGACGTTTCGGATTCAGAATTTATTTAGTGATTTTCCGCTCCACGAGCAGCACATGAAGTTCTAAACTGGTACCCTGTTGACCTCGCTTCTCTCGTTTGTGTGTAGCACCAATCAGCGGGGAACCAGTTTAATGAAGTTCATCCCTGATGTTTTTGGTGAAGTTAGAGACCCCACAGTGTATGTATATTTGTATTTCTTATGCAGTATTTTAAAACATTATATTTGTTTCTCGCATGTTTTGATGAAGCAATAGTCTATTCTCGTAAACCTGGCAGGTTTTTAATTGGTGCTTGTGAACTTCGTTCACGGTAATATGTTTCATGCATTTTTTCAATGTGTACATCGTTGGTTTTCAACTCCATTTATTTCTATTGTAATGTGTATGTGTAAAGTTTAAAACTTCTGTATACCAAAGTTAGTAGGTTGTTTATCAGTTGTACGGAGTTGCCTTTTTGTCATTGCTGAATTCTTATAATGCCAATATGTCATTTTTCTATTCTCCTCGGCCTATATCAAATACAGTGTAAATACATTATGGTAATATGTATTTTTTCTGTCTATTATAGCATCTACGGTTTATTCTCAGAGAATAAAATCATGTTTGCTAGCTATCTGACTTTTTTCGTAAGCACAGGACAGTATACTTATCACTGGCCCCTGATCAAATGGCTAAACTGGGCGATTCTGACGTTAGTCGCTTAGCAAATGACCAAATGTTTTTGGGGAAAGACTTGAAAAGTGTACATTCTGTTGACCTTAAGCGGTGTTGCTAAAGTGAAGGAGGGCTTGTGCAAAGAAGGGAACAAACCCGACAGTTTGCTGGCAACGTTTAGAATTATATTACAGACGGTGATATCTTCCCGGACATCAAACCACCACTGCACATAGACTGCACCTTACCAGTTACCTCCAGTGCAACTGAACGCTCTTTTTTCTGGCTTAAGGAGGATTAAAATCTATATGAGATCAACGATGAATGAATACCGGTTGGCGGACCTGGCTCTTAAGCATACTTACCATTCTACGAACATTAACATACGAGCAATATGCGAAGAATTCGCAAGGAGAAATAAGATAGGGTTGTTAAAGTCATGTATCGTGCTTGATTAAACTTAAAAATAAGATAATAACACTTAAAGTAAAACCTAAAATGCCAAACAATATATAGAAATAAAAGAATTTAAACACACACACAACAAAACGAAAACGGTTTCAAATGTTAAACTGGTAACGTTTTAACTAGTATTCATTACATGTAGCTTTTCCTTGAAAATATTTCACATATGTATTTATTTTCGTTTTTACACTCATGTGTAAGATTCTTTCCTCTAGGTCCGAGAAGTTTGAATGTTTGGTGACATTCACTCTTCTCGGACCTAGAGGAAAGAATCTTACACGTGAGTTTCTTGGTACTTTGATGGTTGAAGTTTCCGCGATTATCAACTCCAGACCGATTACCACAATATCTAATGATCCAGATATGCCGTTCGTGTTATGCCCTGCTGTGTTATTGAACCAGAGTTAGAATTAGAATTAGAGTGCCAAGAACGGTCTAACAGTCGGTATGAAACACGTCAGACAGCTTTTGACCCGATTGATTGATTGTATCTCGAGAATTTTTCACTCACATGGAGACGTCACCAAGGTATTTGACGCAATAATAGGTTGTATTGGCAAGTAGATCTTTATCATGACCATAGAATTTGCGAAATGTTGACTTTAAACGAGACCCATCGTCGCAAGCCACGCCTATTGTCTCCGTTTACACTACGTCAAATGCCTGATTTAAAAAATCCTCGACTTCATGAATATTTATGTTTATTAGTTAACCAATCGGTGAGCTTCGATGATTTTAGTTGATGGAAAGAAAGGAATATCATTTCGTGCCGTAGCGGACTATTCTGTAGTGATGGGACAATGATCGATTATTATCGAAAATTGATTGGTAAATACATATCTAATTATCGATTATAAAATTTTATAATCGAAAGTCACTGTCAAGACCGGAAATAAAAATGGCGGATAACAAGGACCGAGTTGGTTTCGTATTTCAGTTCATTTCAAAATGGCGAGCGCGAGTAAAGGCCATGCCGGTGTTGAGGTGCCAATTTCGCTGTTAAATAAAACAATTTTACATGTACAATTTTTGATATCTATTCCAGTCCCAAGGTTAATGCCAGTTTTATTGTAGTTTGTTGTTAAATAAAAAATAATGCATGAATGACTGCTTCTGTTCATTTATGCAGTATTCATACAGAGAAAGTAACATACATGGTGGTGCAGAAGGTTTAAACAAATAATATTAAATGAAAAATACGATATTTGAATATCGCAGAAAAACGATTATTAATCAAAAATCGATCGGTTTTCTACTCCCGATTACAAAACTATTATCGATTATTTATGATTTTAAACCGATTGCCCCGTATGGACCCGGGTGTGAATAGAATAGGTTCTCGGCACCCCCTTTGCCTGTCGTAAGGGGCGACAAAATAGGGGCAACCAGTTTGCCGTGGGTTGCAACCCGAAGGGACAGAGAGAGGGATCCTGGTGGCTGAAGTTTACAGACACTGGGGTTTTTAGTGTCTGTTGACCAACACTCCACTTTGGCCCCGACTTCTGCTAGACGGGAGGTCAAGTTTGACCCGACTTAATCAATCGGCTGGTCATGCCGAGCTGATAATATCTTCATGACATAGTATTGATGTACGTGCAATACCCTTATAATTAACGTTCCTGTTTTTGCAATTTTCCAATACGCCAACAGTTTCATGTCGATATCAAGCGGTGGCTCATGATCAATCAGGTAAATTTTATCTATAGAATCTTTGTATCCTTAGGGTCAATCAGGTAAATTTTGTCTGAGTATAGATTCCTTGTATCCTCTTGGTGTCAGTCTTACAGGAAGTCCGTTTGATTTGACATCGCCCATGTTGGCGCTCCGAGACGGGCGGGGAGCAAAGAATCTGAAATATTATTCATTCCACTATGGCTACTTAAAAAAACCACGTTGTTTCTCAAAAAGCTTTAGAGACCACTCTAAATGATGAACAGATTACCCCTGTTACCGAGCACTGGCCCAATTTCATCACACTTGAAGCAGAAATATCAGACGAGCAGACAAAACCTTTAACAAAGGTCTCGCCTTTTGTTATACAAACAGGTCTACAAGGAATAAATGGAACTCCAAAATCCGTCAAAAAGTTGAAATCTGGAGCTCTTCTTATAGAAGTTTAACAAAAACAACATTCTACTTCCTTGCTGAGCTTGGTAGATCTAGCAGGTATACGTGTCATTGGTAAACCCCACTATGGATTAAATCTAAGTAAAGGCATCCTTTTTGACAGAGATCACGACTTGGATGACATTCCTGAACAGGAAATCCAAAAAGAATTGGAACCCCAGGGAGTGATCAATGTCAAAAGGTTTACAAAAAAAAAAAAACCGTAATGAGAACATTTAACCAACAAATACTTATTTATTAACTTTTGGAATGCCAATACTCCCAACAAATATCAAAGTCGGGTTTTATCAGATGAAAATAGAAATGTTTGTACCAAATCCGCTGCGTTGTTTTAAATGTCAGCGATTTGGCCATGGCCAAACAAATTGTAAAGGCTCCGAAGCCTGCTTCAGGTGTGGTGAAGAGGGGCATGATGGAAAAATTTGCAACAATGAACACAAATGCAAAATCTGCAAAGATGACCACATGGCCTCCTCTAAACAATGTCCAATCTGGATTAAAGAAAAAGACATACAAAAGACTAAAGCAGACAAACGCTTAACTTACCACGAGGCCAAAGAACTGTTCAATATGTACAATGTTCCTAAACTAAATCTGCCATCATATGCAACAATGTTAAAATCATCCTCATTGAAGGATATGTCAACTCAAATCTCTGAGAATGATTTATTTCCACAGACCTCTGTGTCAAGAAAAATAGTTTCTTTGTCTTCCAAGGACAAGGTACAACACATTTAACATCTACCTCTTCAGGGCCCGCAGCTAAGGTTGTAGCTGCGACCAACACAAAGTATGAAGCTGCAACCTCTGCGGAGCCTGTACCTGCAGATACCTCCAAACCATCTAGTAGACGTAACTCATCTCCTAAATAAAGAAACCAAAACAGCATAGTGATCGCGTGCCCAAGGGGGCGAAAGATCCCGTCGCTATGTATAATAAATTTGGAGTCTTGGAGGAAATGGAGTATACTCCATCACACTCATCATCACGAACCCGGAGTCTTTCTCTAAAAAATAACAAAGGGAGGATATCTCCGGTAACACACAAGAAATCATGAATCATCCAACATTTATTCAATGGAATTGTCGAGGTTTTAAAGTAAATTTCAATGAACTATCGTTACTCATTCAGAACCATAACCCGGTGGCCATATGTTTACAAGAAACACATCTGAAAGATACAAATAAGATAAATATAAAAATAAACATACTATGTATAACCATTACGCTCAAACAGACAGAACTTCTGGTGGTTCTACAATAGCAGTCTATAACCACTACATTCATAGCCAAATAACTTGAAAACAAATCTCCAAGCAATAACAATTCGTCTTTCCCTTGTTAAAACAATTACTCTTTGCTCTGTATATATTCCTCCAAACTATCAACTATAATCTCGGGAAATTATAGATTTAATACAACTTTCCGTCCTTTCTTACTTATGGGCGATTTCAACACCCATAACCCGCTATGGGGTAGTGACAAAATAACAGATAAAGGTAAAAAACTGGAAGATGCAATATCTCACCACAATCTCTGTATTTTAAACGACGGGTCTGGCACGTATCTTCATGGCAATGGTTCATATTCTTTAATCGATATTAGTATAGTTGATCCCTCTTTTGGATTTAAACTGGTCTGTACATGATGATCTGTGCGGAAGCGATCATTTCCCTATTATTGTTAAAGCAAATAATCCTCCAGAAAACAATCCTGTTAAATTCTGGAAACTCAACAGACCTGATTGGCCATGTTTTGAAGCTGTGTCTGCAAGATATTGCAGCTGAAAAGTTTGAAAACCATCCAGACCCCATTCAAAAATTTACTGAAACTTTCTTTCAAATAGCAAATAAATGCATACCTAAAACCTCGACAAATTCTACCAAAATAAAAAAAACCCATGGTTTACAGAAGAATGCAGTGAAGCAATTAAAGATCGCAAAAAAGCAGAAAGACTATTCAATAGATCACCAACTTCCTTAAATCTTAATAATTTTCGCATATATCGAGCAAAGGTTCATAGAACCATCAATATAAGTAAACGAAAATCCTGGAAAACATTTGTATCAAATCTAAATTCGCATACTCCTATGAATAAAGTTTGGAATGCGATAAGGAAAATAAAAGGAAAAGGTTCCGGTAAAAAATATCAACACCTAAAGGTAGGAAATCAAATAGTCACAGATAAGAAAGACATATCTAACTGTATAGCTAATACTATTTCTAAGAACTCATCAAAAGACAACATGAGCCCAAATTTTATTTCAAACAAAAGTAAAGAAGAAAAAAACTCTGGATTCTACATCTGACACCAGTGAGTATTATAACGAACCATTTACTTATGATGAGTTGTTGAAATCTCTAGAAAAGTCTCATGATACAGCTGTAGACCCGGATCAGATCCATCAAATCATAAAACATCTTCCTAAACCTACCAAAGAATGTCTTCTGCAAAGTTTTAACATGATCTGGGAAAGTGGTAATTTCCCATCTTCCTTGTCACAGGCTACAATTATTCCTATTCCAAAACAGGGTAAAGATCACTCAGATCCTAATAATTATTGACCAATAGCCTTAACAAGCTGTGTATGTAAAACCATGGAACGGATGATCAATGAACGCTTGGTATGGTTTCTCGAAACCAGTAACATTCTAACTGATATACAATGTGGTTTCAGGAAAAATCGAAGCACGATCGACCAGTTAATAAGACTTGAAACCTATACCCGAGATGCCTTTGTTAACAAAGAGCATGTCGTCTCTATATTTTTTTTATTTAGAAAAAGCATATGATACCACATGGAAATACGGTATCTTAAAAGATCTTCATAATATAGGCCTTAAAGGGCACTTCATCAAGAATTTTTTAAGTGATAGAAATTTCAATGTTCGCCTAGGATCTACATTTTCAAACAATTTCGAACAAGAAATGGGCGTGCCACAAGGTAGTATTTTATCTGTTACATTATTTAGTTAAAAAATAAACAGTCTAGCTGATGTTCTTAAAAACTACTTCCATGGAAGTTTATATGTCGATGACTTTGTTATCTGTTATAAATCTTAAACCATGAAGTCCATTGAGCGAAAACTACAGTAGTGTCTAAACTAAATCCAAAATTGGGCTGATGTAAATGGTTTTAAATTTTCCAAAACTAAACCTGCATGTATACATATCTGTTCTAAGCGAAAACACCACGATGATCCTCAATGGCAATTAGATGGTACTCCAATTAATGTCGTAAAAGAGTTAAAGTTTTTAGGTGTCATTTTTGATAATAAACTTTCTTTTATTCCTCATATAGCAATGCTCAAAGAGAAATGTACAAAAACTCTTGATATAATTAAAGTTGTTGCAAACACAAAATGGAGAGCAGATAAAAATACTCTTCTACATCTGTATCGCTCTCTAATCCGGTCTAAACTAGACTACGGCTGTATAGTATATGGTGCTGCAAGAACATCCTATATCAAAGCCCTCGATGCAGTTCACCATTAAGGACTTTGACTGTGCACAGGAGCTTTCCGAACCTCTCCTGTAGACAGTTTATATGTTGAGGCCAACGAACCACCCCTCGATCTACTTAGAATAAAACTTACATTACAATATATTGTTAAATTAAAAGCTAACTTTGACAATCCTGCATTTAACTGCGTTTTCCATCCACAGTTTGAACATTTATATGACAAAAACAAGAAGTGCATAAAATCAATAGGTCCACGAGTTAAAAGACATATACGTGATTCTAACTTACCTTTGGACATCGTAAAACCCTCATTACCTTCTGAAATACCACCATGGAAAATCCTAAAACCCAAAGTAGACACATCACTTTCTGAATATAAAAAAATCTGAAACAATCCCGCCATTTTCAAGCAAATATTATCCGAAATAAAACAATCCAAACACACTACAATTGATATCTATATAGATGGTTCAAAATACCAAAAATAAAGTCGCTGCTGCTGCAGTAATCACAAACGACGTTTTCTCTGCACGACTTCCAAATGAAGCAACAATTTATACCGCCGAAGCAAAGGCTATTCAGCTTGCGTTTGAATACATACAAACTTCTAATGACAAACATTTTACTATATTCTCAGACTCCCTATCATGTCTTCAGTCAATAAACAACATGGATATTGATCATCCATATATTTTAGATATATTACACCGGTACTATCTTTTAACTAAACAAGGTAAAATAGTTGAGTTCTGCTGGATCCCAAGTCACATTGGTATCCATGGCAACACCAAAGCGGACAAAGCGGCCAAAAATGCACTTCAAGGTGATATTGTAAACTTCAAAATTCCATACACTGATTTTAAAATATTTCATAAAACTATATGTAAATTCTGTTTGGCAAATCTATTGGGATTTCTGTGATACAAGTAAACTTTATTCTATTCAAAACAAAGTAAACAAATCGTGTAACATCGTAATGAAACGCCAAGACGAAGAGATTATTTCAAGAATACGCATTGGACATTCAAAATTTACACATTCTTACCTACTAAATAGAGAACCTCAGCCTGAATGCATATCTTGTGACTGTCCATTAACTATACATCACATTCATTTAGAATGTAGTGATTTTACGCCCATACGAAATATACTTTTTAATAGTGTGTAATCAATGAAAGAACATTTTACAAATATCGACAATCATTATATTATACAATATTTACAAGAATGCGACTCATACAGAAAAATTTGAAAACTTTTATAATACAACTGTTTATATACACGAATTGTTTTTTGTTTTTTAACCTGTTTATATACATGTATTTTTAACTTTAATGTCCGTCGGATGGGACGTTAAAGAGTGTCCCGTGTCAACGATCACAACCCCCTTGACACACAAAAGATCGTTTCCCTAATGTTCGAAAAAGAGTAGGCTCACTGGGGGCCGTCAGGGAAACTCAAACACTCACAACCAAACATAATTGAATTAATTAATCAAATTTATCCCTTTAAGATAAATTCAGTTATTGAGAATGACGAATTTGACATGCTTGAATATTTTTAAGTGCAATTCAATTTTTCCGGAATTTTGCTGTCCTTTTCTTGACACCAGACTTAGTCCATAAATAGTCCCAACGCGAGCATGCGCTCTCGGCCTTTTCATTTTCATCCTCAGGCAAGTGCAGACGAATTCCAGGCGATCAAGAAATCATCCAATTAAATCGGCTAAGTATTGTATCAATCCAGCAAATTTAAGTATCGAAATTGAATTTGTTGAACTTATTATATTGTAATTAATCGTTTCATTGAATTTCTATCAAACAATTTTGCAAATATTATAATCTGTAATTTGTCGGACCGAATCTTTTATGTACACGATTGAAATAGATTTATAGCACAAACTTTTTAATCGTTTCATAGAATTTTTATCAAACAATTTGCAAAAATTGTATCAGTAATTTGTCGGACACCGAATTTTATGTACACGATTGAAATAATTTTACACTAGGCTAGTACAATTTTTTTATATTATTTATTGTATATTTGAATGAGGATTAGTACGGGAATATTAAGAGCGGGATCTACTAGGCGCTCTAAAACCAGATCGCCTTATGCCAGACCACCGGCTCGGGCAGAAGTCCCTGTAGCTCGCCCGTCACAACCTCGCAGACGAGTACACAACAGCATCAATCCAGCCAATCCACTTTAAGTGCTGACATACATCAAGATGCACCCGGGGTCATTCCATTACACACCACGCAGCCCACCATCACCCCGGATGTTTATCTTCAAGAAAACGCTAGGCCTGCAGTGGCTATATCTACTGAAAATGTACCACACCAAACAGGTACGCATGTAAACCGTCTTGTTAGTATCACGGCAGATTTTGGGGTTAACATTCCATTGTCATTACAGGAAAAAATATGGAATAATGAATATATAGATCTTGCCAAGCTATTGCATTTAGATCCTGCAGCTGAAACCCAACAACTTCTTGTGTTTGAAGATGATCAAATCAAAATTAAAAACAAATCTAAAGATAAAAAAAATTGCTTCAATCTCTGAATGGATTGATTCCTTCTTGATTTATGCTGCCATCTACTTAAAAATGTTTCCGCAGCATGTACAAAGTATTTTGAAGTATATCAGTTCAATACGATTGGGGGCATCACGCGCTTCTACTCTGGGATGGAGGGATTATGGTGTTCAGTTTCGGCTAAGGCGTTCAAAAAACTCTTTGATCAGTTGGGAAAAATTGGTGCGGAATTGTGGTTGATTTATATGGGTCAGTCCACTGTAGCTGAACAGAAGCATATTTTTAGTCTTCATCAGCACAAGCGTTGCTATATGATTTCAATTTGAAGGGTTCTTGTCTTAAAAAAGACTGTAGATTTTCCCATGATTGTCTTAAATGTGGCAAAAATCATCCATCCATCAATTGTTACAGCAACCAAACCAGCCATAATATGACCAAAGGACTTGCTCAGAATGCCAGTCGTAATCCCAATGCGACCCAAACACGTTTTCCAAGGCCATTTCGGCAATAATTATCCATGTTTGGGGGAGTTAGGTTATACACCAATCAATGTTAAAGTGTTAAATAATTTGTTGCAAGATTATCCAGACAAAACTGTAGCAGATCAACTTTCACATGGATTTACATTTGGTTTCTCTTTGAACTATTTGGGTCCTCGCAATCCAGTATCTTGTAAAAATATGGTTTCAGCATTAGAGCATCAAGATCAATTGCTAGCTAATATCAACAAAGAAATTGATTTAGGTCGCATAATTGGCCCATTTGATTCCCCACCATTTCAAAACTTCCATTGTAGCCCAATAGGTGTTTTGCCTAAGAAACAAGGTGGTTGGAGGCTAATCACCAATTTATCTGCCCCACGGGGAAAGAGTATTAATGAATTCATTAACCCTGAAATATGTACTGTCAGTTATTCATCTTTTGATCAAGCTGTCAAACTGGGTCCAAAGGCTCAAATAGGGAAAATGGATATTTCAAACACATTCAGGTTATTGCCAATTAGGCCTGAGGATTTTAGTCTTCTTGGATTTAAATTTCTGGATAAATACTATGTGGACAAATGTTTGCCAATGGGTTGCGCTATATCATGTGCTTTATTTGAGAAATTTTCCAGTTTTTTACATTGGGTATTAGAATCTCGCACCAACTTGAAAAATATTGTTCATTATTTAAATGATTTCTTATTTGTTGGAGCCCATGGTACAAACAATTGTACAATTCTGATACCTTTCAACAAATTAGCAGCGAGTTAGGTATTCCGTTGTCAGACGAAAAAACAGAGGGTCCAACTACACATATAGTGTTCTTGGGTTTAGGTATAGACTCGGTTAATCAGTCAATCTTTATACCAATTAACAAAGTGGAAGCTTTGCAGAAGGAAATACGCGAAATTCAAGGCAAATGCAAAATCACATTAAAGCAGCTTCAGTCATTAGCAGGCTCACTATCATTCATAACAAAGGCGTTACCAGCAGGTAGGGCATTTACATGTCGCTTGTACGGGTTAATGTCCGGTATCTCTAGACCACATCACTATATAGGCTTTCCAAAGAAATACACAGTGACCTCCAGATGTGGTTAAAATTTCTTGATGAATTTAATGGTATTACAAAATTTCCGGATGTAGAATGGGAATCCGACGAAAATTTACAATTTTATTCAGACAGCTCAGGAACAGTAGGATGCGGTGTACTTTTCGGTACTTCTTGGGCATGTCTCAGTTAGCCACAGGAGTGGAAAGTAGATATTAGAAGGGATATAACATTTTTAGAGTTTGTCCCTATTGTGTTAGGATTTCACTTGTGGTCAAACATATTGCAAAATAGGAAATTGATTTTACATGTTGACAGCTTGGCATTAGTTCAAATCTTAAATCAAAAAACATCCAAGAATAAACGGGTAATGATTTTGATGAGAGATTTAGTATTGTTGTCTTTAAAGTCCAATATCCAGTTTCAAGCAGTTCATGTACCAGGTTGTAAAAATGAGATAGCAGATGCAATTTCTCGTTTTCAGTGGACGAGATTCAGGTAGTTAGCACCTTGGGCAGATTGCCATCCTTTTCAAGTACCTACTCACTTTTGGAACCTTTTGAAGGGCATGTAAATCGCTTAATTGAGTTTAGTCTCTCCAGCAACACAAAAGTTGCTTATGACAAAGCCATTAATGCTTTTAATGACTTTAGATTACAGTTTAATTTGCCACTGTCTTGGCCTCCTGCAATAGATCATGTAGTAAATTTTCTAGCTTTTCTATCGTCAAAAAATTTGGCACATTCAACAGCTAAAGTGTACTTGTCCGCCCATAGTCATAACCTACAAGTGCATGGCTTAGACAATCCAGTTAGGTCTTTCATTATACAAAAGATATTAGCAGGTTTCAAAAGAACTAAACCTGCAAAAGACATCAGAAGCCCTGTAACTTATCAAATTTTACTCAAAATTTTGGACATTTTACCTACAGTAACGCAATCAAAATATGAGAATTTGCTATTCGGTTCTGCATTTGCAACTGCATTTTTCGGTCTTTTTAGAATTAGTGAGCTAGCAGCAACATCTAATAACAGTCCCAAAAATATACTGCACCTTTCTGACCTACTACTGAGTAAAGATGCAATCAAATTTAACTTCCGTTTTTCTAAAACGGATCAGTGTGGGAATGGTTTAGTGATTACAATCAACAAATCGATTGAATCAACAGTATGCTTTAACTTGGAAGAATTTTTGCATTTTAGATCTCAGATTGATGGTCCTTTTTTCTGTCATATCAATGGTTCCCCGTTGTCAGCTTATCAGTTCTCGAGTGTATTGCACAAAGCATTAAGATTTCTAGGTATTGAAACTAAAACATTCAAAACACATTCGTTTAGAATAGGGGCTGCTACTCATATGTATTTGTCAGGCATACCTGAACAGGATATTCAGAGAAGGGGTTGATGGCTCTCCAATGCATATAAAAATTACCTCATACCTGAGCTGGCTACATTTTAGATGCAAATAATCATATCACAATAGTGAGTCTTGACGCATAAGTTGTCAACCAGTTGAAAAGCATTCAAATAATTCTAAATGTTTTTCAAATTGCATGTACGCATTGTTAAGTGTGTTGTGTATTGTTCATAAATCTTGCAGATTCAATATGGATTGTGGGATCATCACCTATTAAAAGAGCAGAACAATTTGCATTGAATTCACCTGAGTTTGGCAAAGACCTTGCTTTACCTGGCATATCAGTGTCGTGGAAGGGAATATCGGGATTGAGTTTTGACAATTTTCAGAAGGTTATTTTTGACATGTACTCCACAAATCCAAATTCAAGGTTTCTGGTTCTACATGTAGGGGGTAATGACATTGACAAACATAATAATCCATTATGTAGACAACAACAGTTCATGAAACATGTAATCAACAGGTTGAGTTTGGCTATGCCGTTGACTTGCATTGTATGGTCACATATATTACCTAGAGTTTATTGGCGTCATGCTATATCAAATATTGCCGCAGTGAAATCTAGGTGTATGATTAATAGTTCTATTGCTAGTTTTGTTTTAAAGAAAGGTGGCGCTTCCATTAAACATCATGATATAAGTGTGGAGCAAAGTAAACTATTTCTTAGTGATGGAGTTCACTTATCTCCCTTGGGCAGTCATGTTTTTGTGTCAACTATTCAGGTTGCTCTAAGACAGTTTAGTCGAGGTAATAGTTTACTTTATCCAGAGAGGTGATATATGGATATGAATGGGAACTGTTGTGGCTTTATGACTGATGATTATGCATTTATTTGTTGATTACTAATTGTGAATGATATATGCTAATTTTTACGCTAATGGTCAAAATTCAGCCGCTGTATTGGCGGTTGGATTTCATGCGTGAAATCCAATTGGCGCAATTTTGACAGAAAACCATTTGCTGAGGGATACTATTGTCTCCAGGTCCCCCCAGCTCTGATATGGTTTGTTGAATATTTGTGAATGCTATGCTGCCAAAAGCTTACAGGTGGTAAGATCGGCGCATAGAGTATGAACATGCGAGTGGCATGTTAACGGTGAATGTTGTTTCAAATAAAAAGCCATGACAGTTCCGCCAATATGCTTTTGAGTATTTTTTTCAGGTGAGAGGTGGTTAAAATAAGTAAACTACCCATTAAGCTGAAATCTGTAGACATCAGCTTTATTCACGTGTATTGAATAATTTAAGTTTTAGGAATTTCGAAATAATCAAATTTATCCCTTTAAGATAAATTCAGTTATTGAGAATGACGAATTTGACAAGCTTGAATATTTTTAAGTGCAATTCAATTTTTCCGGAATTTTTCTGTCCTTTTCTTGACACCAGACTTAGTCCATAAATAGTCCCAACGCGAGCATGCGCTCTCGGCCTTTTCATTTTCATCCTCGGGTAAGTGCAGACGAATTCCCCTCCCATCCCTCCCTTAAATATTATGGTTGGTTTGAAGATCCAATTCTATTGTATAATTTGATAAACTCATTTTCTGCTGTGAGTTTTCTTTCAATTTCAGAAATCGTCATGGCTGTTAGAGACTGGTGAAGAGATCTATAGACTTGCCTTTGTCAATCTTTCTAACGTGTTGGCGCAATTTTGACAGAAAACCATTTGCTGAGGGATACTGTTGTCTCCAGGTCCCCCAGCTCTGATATGGTTTGTTGAATATTTGTGAATGCTATGCTGCCAAAAGCTTACAGGTGGTAAAATCGGCGCATAGAGTATGAACATGCGAGTGGCATGTTAACGGTGAATGTTGTTTCAAATAAAAAGCCACGACAGTTCCGCCAATATGCTTTGGAGTATTTTTTTCAGCTGAGAGGTGGTTAAAATAAGTAAACTACCCGTTAAGCTGAAATCTGTAGACATCAGCTTTATTCACATGTATTGATTAATTTAAGTTTTAGGAATTTCGAAATAACCGACGTAAAATGGCTGATATATATAAACGGCGTAAAACCCCAATCAACCAACCAACCAACTAAACCGATTGCCCATCACTACTAATCCGAGGATTGCCGATTGAGAACAATCTGGACACTTTTTAGCTGTGGTAAATACAGGGCGCTTCTTTATTGACTTCATCGGTGTAAAAAAAAAAATTACCATATAATATGCGTAACCACGCCGCTCTCTTTAGATAATTGTCCGCTCAACTCTAGTCTTTCAGATTTCAATACATCCACTTTACCCCGAAATTGCACATCAAGTTCGAGAATACGATTAAGTTTATTAACACAGAATTTACAAGCGTAACCACTGCTGTACCGTAAATGCGAATTTCATTCAATACTTATAAACTTTACTTGCTTCTGTAAACAGGGTTCTGTAGCTTTTTTAGTAGTTTTTAGCCATCAAAATATCGAAAAAACATTGCGTCATTTCATAAATATTCATGAAAATCGAGGATTTCGCAGATCATGTAGCCACGGTTTGAGGTAGGGTAGGTACTACATGTACCGGACTCAGTGACCATGGCTAGTGACGATGAACGAGATTGTGTTGGGGCATTTGGAGTTTATCGTACATCTCACTCGAGAATTTTTCACTCATATGGAGCCCTACCGGTGTAGATCTTCAAATTTAGACCTTTACTCGGCACTCAATGTCATTCAGCAGTGAGGGTCCTTTAACGTGCCGACTCCTACCGTGACTCGAGACCTCGGTTTATACGATTTTCGTGGAGATCCGGGATAGAATAGGTCCTCAGTACTCCGTGCTTGTTGTAAGAGGCGACTAAATGGGGCGTCCTTCGGATGAGACCGCTAAAACCGAGGCCCCGTTTCACAGCAAATGTGGCACGATAAAGATCTCTCCCCGCTCAATGCACATAAGCGCCGAGCGTAAGCCTAAATATTGACGTCTTAATATGAGTGGAGGATTCTCGAAAGGGACATAAACAATATACAATCAATCGGTTTATACGGTTTCACCGCGTACACCGACTGAATACATTTTGTTACCGGTAGATAGTAAATTTGATTAACAAACGGGTCGCTTAAAATTCCTATTTAAAGTATTAATTCATTATCGAATATTATTTCATAATCATCGTAGAACATTACATTGGGCTACTTTTCCTTATTCAGTAATTCTGAAATCAGTATGAATATACTTATGGAAAAGTAATACAATTTAGTCACTTCATGGTCATTGTAAGTATATGTAACATTATCATTTGACCAACTCTGCTAAAATATGATAAAATATCAATGGACGGTCCTTAAATATCTTATGTAAGAGTTTTTATGAAGTTGGCGAGCGAAAGCGAGCCAGCAAAAAAAACCAAAAACCTGATAAGAAACAAACCTCATGTCGGGTCCGGACCCCCCTCCCCTTATGAGAAGTCCGAGGATGCCCCCGTGATTTGTCAGAGATGGGGTCCAAGGACCCCACCTCTTGACAGATTTTAGGAGAGGGCGAGGGGCGGTCCCCCTCTGTATCCACACTCGGATTTTTTTAAATATCAATTTGATATACACATGTATATATATATTCTGATGAACAACTTTGGGCCTTTTAGTTTACGCTTATTGTTTAAACCATAATCAGGTATACTCTGTCTGCCTGTCTAGTTATGCCCCCCTTTGAAAAAGAGGGGACATATTGTTTTGCACCTGTCGGTCGGTCGGTCGGTCGGTCTGTCGGTCGGTCTGTAGACCATGTGTTGTCGCTCAATATCTTGAGAACCACTCACTTGATGATAATGATATTTCATATGTGGGTTAGTTATGAGTAGAAGAGGATCCTTATTGTTTTTCAGGTCAAAAGGTCAAGGGTCAATCTACTCTGGACATAGGAATATAATGTCCGCTCAATATCTTGAGAACCCTTTGCTTGAAAGACATCCAACTTGGCACACTGGTACATCCTAAGGAGCAGATGACCCCTATTGATTTTGAGGTCATATGGTCAAAGGTCAAGGGTTAAACTGGGCATAGGAATATACTGACCATTCAATGTCTAGGGAACCTTTTGCTTGACAGACATCAAACTTGGTACGCCAGTACATCTTCAGAAGAAGATGACCCCCATTGATTTTGAGGTCACATGGTCAAAGGTCAAGGGTCAAACTGGACATAGGAATATACTGTCCGTCAAATATCTCGAGAACCCTTTGCTTGACAGACATCAAACTTGATACACTGGTACATCTTCAAGAGAAGATGACCCCTATTGATTTTGAGGTCACGTGGTCAAAGGTCAAGGGTCAAACTTGACATGGGAATATACTGTCTGCTCAGTATCTTGAGAACCCTTTTCTTGACAGACATCAAACTTGGTACACTGATACGACTTCAGGAGAAGACGACCACTATTGATTTTGAGGTCACATGGTCAAAGGTTAAGGGTCACACTAAACAGGAATATACTGTCCGTTCAATATTTTGATAACCCTTCGCTTGACAGACATCAAACTTGGTACACTGGTACATCTTCAGGAGAAAATTACCCCTATTTATTTTGAGGTCACATGTTTAAAGGTCAAGGGTCAAACTGGACATAGGAATATACTGTCCGTTCAATATCTTGAGAACCCTTTGCTTGACAGACATCAAACGTGGTACACTGGTACGTCTTCAGGAGAAGACGACCCCTATTGATTTTCAGATCACATGGTCAAAGGTCAAGGGTCAAACTGGACATTGGAATATACTGTCTGCTCCATATCTTGAGAACCCTTTGCTTGACAGACATTAAACTTTGTACACTGGTACATCTTCAGGAGAAGATGACACTTATTGATTTTGAGGTTGCGTGGTCAAAGGTCAAGGGTTAAACTGTACATAGGAATATACTGTCCGCTCAATATTTTGATAACCCTTTGCTTGACAGACATCAAACTTGGTACACTGATACATCTTCAGTAGAAGATGACCCCGATTGATTTTGAGGTCACGTGATCACAGGTCAATGATTAAACTGGACATATATTGTCTCCTACATTTTAAGAATTATTTGTTTGATTGACACCATACCTGGTAAACTGGTGCAGCATAAGGAGTAGGTGACCCCTATTGATTTTTAGGTCACTTGGTCAATCCACTCTTGACATAGGAAGATATTGTCTACTCAATATTTGGAATTGACGATACTACTATCAATCAAGTGATGCATGTGTATAACCATTTTCAATTTTGCACCATGGGGGGCATATGTGTTTTACAAACATCTCTTGTTAGTTTTTGCATTGAAATTTATATGAAGATTTTGATAATTCTAAAATTTTCTCAAAGCCCCTAAATTTATGCACTAAACTGTGGGTAAAATGTGAGAAAAATAATCCTTCATTATTTACTCGTGTGGAATAGGGAAATTCTATCTCTGGAACAAGATTTGCTGTCTAGGACTCGGTAAAACATCGTCCTAGAGTGCGAATCTTGTCCCCTCGGTGGAATTTTTCTACCCCACTCATATTATTAATCTCAATGTCGTGAACTAACATGATTGTGACCATGATAAGTCATTATATTTTGTACACAGTACTAAGAAAAAACACTTTTTCCATATAAAATAAAATGACTTCTTTTTCATCAAGTACCAGTAGGCTAATTTGAAACCATTTCCTCATAAACAGATAGACCACGTTTGCTATGCTCTTCAAAACGAGTTTTCAAATAGAACAAAGAATTGTGGGTTTTTTTTTAAAAATTGAAGACATGTTACTAGTATACAAAAATCTATAGCTGAAACGAACAATTGATGAAAGAAGCGATTGATCCCAACAGGTAAAAATGCAAATCTGCGAAATATTGCGCACAATTAGAATGGTAGCTGTTGCAAAAGAGGGTGTTGCACCGAAGTGTGAACTTTCCCTAATCGGAGCTCGGTGCCAGCACTCATAACGTAGAACTGACCTTCCTCCATATTTATTCTTTTGTTGAGTATTTGCCATTTAAATACTTGTAGGATTCCCCAGTACTAAGGGAAAGCCAAATACATTTTTGTGTCAATAGATCATACATGTAGTCTGACCATATTTTTTGAAATCGTGAACATGAAATTGTCTTTTTTCTCCTGAGTATCAGATACAATGTTTACGGCTAAATGTTACGAGTGTTTCAAATATTTTTAATATTCCATAATACTACAATCTAAAAGCTCTTATACTCGTATGTATTATTTTTTATTATACTTTATTTACACGACTCGGACCACGATTTGCTATGGGAAGTTTATTACATATTAATAAAGTTCAACATAATTCGAGGTACATGCACCTGAAAACATTGATTCACCATAGCAATTTGCTACTGGAATACATATCATCTTCTCCACTCAATCTGTTTGACGATTATTTACCTTGTTTGACTTTAGGTTTTTCTTTCAAAGCTTTGCAAAGTTCACAACAGTTTTCCATAAAAGGAAGGATGCCTTTGTCAACAACTTTCTCTCATAAAAACATACAAGTTCTCTCGTTAGCAACATGGACTATTTAAACACATTATAGGTATTGCATGCTGTATTCGGCGTGTTTGTTGTGAGTCCTATTCACAAACCAAACAATATCCTGGTTGGAAGCTTATTTCAAGTTATTTCGAACTCAGCACATGGTAATAAACAGAGATTTGACATGAAACATTTATAAAAACTAGAAGTGTGTTTCAATTTAAAAAAATCTAGATGGAAAACGTAATTTGAAAAAAAAATGTGTTCATGAGGGATTCGAACCCAGTCGTTTAAAAAAAGAAAACACCTTTAAATATAAAAGTCGATTACCTTACCCACGCAGTAGACCATACATTACAAAGGAAAACTAACGTACTGGTGAAGCTGAAAATAATACCAGTGAAGTCGTTTCGATTTTTTGAAATTTACAACAACAACAACAACAAAAAAAGAAAAAAAGCCCCCTTGAAACAAAATTTCAAAGCGACAGTTTTTTAGTGGAAATCTCGAAGAACATTTATTTTGTTTCACGAAGACAGTTTTTCTGAAATTCGGGGATATCTCTTCATTTTAACGCAAAAATTATATCCATGTAAATCGCTTATTGCTTGATATAAAAACACCCTGAGTAATTATGAAATTCATGAAAACGAAATACTTTTAGGCACATATTTTCCCATTCAAGTACATCATCTGAGATAAAAGCGAAACAGTGTATATTCGTTACCATTTTCCCATGGAATTAAACAACAATTTGAAGTGCAATACAACGATAAATATATCTGTACCATAAAAACTTTTGATTTTAGATCAAGTTATTACAATTACATGTATATTAGGAAAGCTCTCGAAATTTCCCGGAAACTGTAATGAGATGGTTTGGATACGTATTGATAGCTTTAAATGATATTTTCACTACAAATAATGTCCGTATAAGCTCGAAAGTTCGATTCTGAAGTTCAAAATCCACAAACAGACATAACATTTCCAAACACGTCGGTACTGAGACACAGGAATGAAATTTTTGATATTTTTTTTCACTGCAGAAATTCTGTCGAAAGTATTTTCAGCCGAAAATTGCGGAAGGTAAGAATAATTGATGTATAGTTCATTAAAAGGAAATCTTTATTACAGTCCAATATGGTCTCTTATATATTTCATTTCAGCGAGGTAATTTCTTCTTGACTTTATCGTAAATGTCCATTTTCAATAGAGTAGTAATTTGTGTAATACTGATCATGATTTCTACATATGATTTTCTGAAAGCTTTTTTAATCTAGATTTCACTGAACAGCTTTCTTTCCTCCGTAACATTCCATTCAAGTTACCTTTATGCATATGTACGTTACCATTGAAAAGTTCCAATTAGTGCACCTTTTCATTATAAACTAATCGAGTTTTAGTTACACATTACTGAAAAGTTCTGAGTTATTACGACAAGAAAACGTAGACATTTGTTCTATTGTGAAAGTGATTTTCGAAATTCTGATACTGTAATCTTTAGGAATTACCGATGATAGCGATAAATGCTCTGTGACTGTGTACTCACCTTTGTCCATGTTTTGATTGATATATTGATCAATTATTATCATATACAACTTTTCTACAATGTTTAACAAAATATTTTCTGTTTTTAACGCATATAGGGTATATTCAGTTTTAGAGGTCAGTCCTTGAATTCTTCTAAAGGGGACGTAAGACAAAATTTGAAGATGGCATTACTTTGTTTAGAGTCACATTCTGACAAATTTATGTTCGATAATGTTTCTCATTTAGGAGATACGTAGAAAGCATCAAATTTTCTTGCATTATTCCCTTATGAATCTCTTATTACGTAATCAATGATCATGTTGCTGACATAAGGTTTTGTACAACGTCGTAACAAACAACTTTGCTTCATTATTTTTAGATTTGATACAAAATCATTTTGTGTGAAAAGATATCAACGAAAAAATATCCAAATTTATACATAATTATTATATTATATTGTAAATCAAATGTGGATTCTAAAAAAATTCTAAAGAACTTTTAGTAAACTTGAAATCAACAACATCAAAACGTCAGACTTTTCAACACTTTACACGACCATTCCTCGTGATGAATTAAGGACTAGACTTTTTGACATCATGGACAGAACTTCTTCAAGAAAAATGGAAAACGGAAATATTCATATCTAGTGATCAGTCATAAAAAAAACTTTGTTAAACACCACTCTGATTCCACGCACAAGTAGTCTGAAGCTGAAATTAAAAAAAACAAAACATGCTGGAGTTCCTCATTGACAATATCTTCATAGTCTTTGGTGATCAAGTCTTCCAATAGTCTGTTGGAATTCCCATGGACACGAATTGTGCTCCCTTGTTAGCTGACATGTTTTTATATTATTATGAAGCATGATTTATTCAAAAACTTCTACGTGAGAAGAAAAATCTCTTACTGTGGCCTTCTATGCGACATTTAGATATATCGACGACGTTTTATCTATCAACAATAATAATGTTCATCCATATGTCGATTCGATATATCCTTGTGAACTCGAAATAAAAGACACCATAAAGTCGTCCACTTTTGCTTCATACTTAGATATTCTATTGAAAGTAGATATTAACGGCAAACTAACAACTCAACTTTTATGATTAACTGGATGATTTCAGCTTCTCCATCGTCAACTTTCTATATCTATGTAGCAATATTCCACCATCAACTGCATATGGTGTTTATATCTCTCAACTGATTCGATACGCATGAGCTTGTTCTGTGTATGATCAATTTTTAAATCAAGGCAGGCTACTGACAGACATGTTGATGGTGCAGGGATTTCAACAGTCTCGTTTAAAGTCAGCATTTCGCAAATTCTATGGTCGTTATAACAATCTAGTTTGCCAATACAACCTATCATTGGGTCAAATGCTGTCTCGTGTTTCATACCGATTGTGAGGCCGTTCTTGGCACTCTGATTTTAACTACGGATAACTCCGTTTTCCTAATCAAGATATAGGGCTTACGGCGGGTGTGACTGGTCAACAGGGGATGCTTAGTCCTCCTAGGCACCTGATCCCACCTCTGATATATCGAGGGGTTCGTATTTGCCCAACTCTCTATTTTGTATGGCTTATAGGAGTTATGGGACTGATCACTGTTCGTTATCTTCACCTTTCATTGCTAATATTGTGGCGCTTTTTTCGAGCCCCACACAGGTCTGACGCTTTTTGCGGTAGAGGAATTGCAATAAACTTGGACACATCTACAAAGTTTCCTCTACAGTCGCTGAAAATTTCAAGTTGAAACGTTCAACAGTTTCTTTGAACACTCGCGGACAAACAGACACTCTGAACATTACCAGCTCCACACAGAAAATTATAAACGATTAAACCGGATGGTATGGGGAAAAGTCAGCTTGTGTAAGCGCAAGTGTACGATTTCACCGGGGCCAGTCGGAATATCGCTCGGCGTTTCCGTCATATCGGTAAAAAACGAGGTTTTTTCTTCTCTAGTGGACGAAAAATACCGAGCGATGTTCTGATTGGCTCCGGTAAAAATTTGTGCACACGCAATTGACTGTCCTATGAGAAGCCGTTTTACTATTTATTCGGAAAACAGATATCTTTTTGACTTTGAGAGATATCTCTCTATAATTCAAAAAGATATCTCTTACTTTAAAGAGATGTCAACTTTAAGAAATATTTCTTCACTTTAAGAGATATATCTTTAAAGTAAGAGATATCTATTTAAATTAGAGATTTATCTCTCAAAGTTAAAGAGATATCTCTTTCACTTTGAGAGATATCTCTTTGACTTTTAGAGATATATCTTTAAGATAGGGATTTCTTTTTAAGTTAAAGAGATATCTCTCTCACTTTAAGATATATCTTTATAAGATTGTGAAGGAAAATATCTCTTAAAACAGAAAATATATTTCTTTCCGAATTAAAGAGAGATATATCTCTAATTGAAAGAGATATCTCTCTTGGTTTTAAAAAATCATTCTTAAATGCACACGGAATGCTCCCCAAAGCAAAACGGGTTAGAAAAGGTCCTCAGTACCCATTGCTTGTCGTAAGAGGCGACTAAATGGGGCAGTCCTTCGGCATGACTGCAAAAACCGAGGTCCCGTGTCACAGCAGGTGTGGCGCGATAAAGATCCACCCCTGCTCAAAGGCCATAAGCGCCGAGCATAGGACTAAATTTTGCATCCATTCTCTGACAATGGTAACGTCTGAATATGAGTGAAAAATTCTCAAGAGGGACATTAAACAATATAAAAAAGCGCGCTAAAATGTGTTACATGGCAGAAGTTGGAAGTGACGAAATGCAGGCATTTTCGGCTTTCAATGTGCACACATGTATGAATGAAAAATACAAACGTCTTATACATATACTATTGTCTATTTACTTTGTCAAACAAATCTACTAGATCTACTGTTCAACACGGTAGAGATAACCTCATCTAAATGGTCAGCCATTTTGATCATGTGCACTAATGTATTACGCCATACAAAAGACAAAGATCATAGACCGGAGTAATCATTGTAATCAATTTTTCAGTAACCGGTAAAGATATATCTCTTTAACTTTAAGAAGTATCTCTCAAAGTTAATGAGATATCTTTCAAAGTTAAAGAGATATCTTTCAAAGTTAGAAAATCTCTCAAAGCTAAAGAGATATCTCTTTTTCGAATAAATAGTAAAGCGGCTTGCCATAATTTCATAATATGGATAATTTGCTTTTAATTTTTTCTCAGGGTCCACGCAATCAAGTGTTATGAATACTAACGTTAACTCATAAAAACGGAGCTTATTGACACGACCTGCATTTGTACAATGTAGAGTGGAATCTAACAGGGTAACACGTGACCGTACACATGGGGTGGGGGAAGAGTCAGCTTGTGTGGGCAAAAGTACATTTATATGAGAATCAGCAATGTTTTATAAACAATTATCAAATCTTTCTGGTTTGCGAAAAGCAGTTATTATCAAAGATGAAATCCTGAAAAATAAATACGGGGAATCACCCAATGAGATGATGACTACGCAACATTATATTTTGTAAGTTTATCGGCGATGATTGGCCATGGCCGCTTATAAATGTGGGTCTTGCCTTACAGGGTATCCCTAAAAAAACAAGCAAAACATATTCGAGCCCTGGGAACAGATGCTCAGATTGTTTGCTCACCTAGTACATAATAGAAATTTCAAAATGTCAATTGATGTAAAGTTAACATAGCAGTACTGCTGGTAAGCCAGAATGCCGCCAACATGTGGAAACGTTGTTCGCAACCATGACGATTGAAGGTCATTGGTGAAAACAGTCAGGTTTGACTTGAACTGAAATAATCAAAAGAAAACGAAGCAGCAGTAACCATAGGAAAGAAATAATAAAAAAGAATAATAATCATGAACCAGTTTACAAAATTATGTACCTGACGATCAAAATGTCAACAACAAAAAAAGGAGATATGGGAGGGAGGGTGAATTTTTTCTCGATGAATGACGAAAATGCAATATTACGTTATAGGATAAGTTAATAGCCTGGCAGTTACGGACAGTAATAAAACAGGGGAACGACCTGTTATCGTCAACATAGCAGAACGAGTGAAAACAAGTGGATACAAGATTAAATAATCTGAGAAGTGGATAGAATCATGAACGTGCAGCAAATAAAGATACGTTTCCCTTTGATAAAGGGGTTTAACCTCGAGTAATTCAATCTTATTAATGTTAATAAAAAAGATTAATATCATAGAGTCTGATTTATTCATTTATAATATTCACCTCAGCAACGCGTGTCAAAGGAGAAGTAATACATTGTTATTCAAATTTAAAATGAATATCATTTGTGAAATTGTACTGAGCTTTTATGAAACGAAAAAGACATTAAAGCTTGTGAGCATCGTTATTTTGTTACCAGACTTATATCACTGGATTAAGATATTTTCTTGTCAGATATGTACATGTATCATTAGATGAGGTATGAAACTCGAACGTTATTATCTAGACCTGATTGTGTCCCCTGTTGAATTTGAAGCAAAAAAAAACACAAACAAGGATGACACTTAATTCGGAGGTTAGAGTTGAACGCTGCAAATATTACATTTCCATCTGATCTATATATTATTACAGGTCTAGCAATAAGACTTATAATGCAACACTTGTATGTTCCAAGATTTAAAAAACACTGTTTTGAAATATATTTTCATTTCAACCTATAACTATAAACATTAAGCTTCTGTTTGAAACACATGCATATGGTCCTTTTCTAAAGACAACTACTTGTATTATTACTAAACTCATCAAAGGTTACTCTATCATCAATGAAATTTTATGTAAAATTACTATTATAGAAAAGAATCCGGTTTGTCGTCCTCAACAGTAATTAATTTAGATTCGATTTAGAATACGATTTGACTTGGAGTTGGTGAGCGGTGTAGGTTTCTATATATTGACATATGCTTTCTTTTAAAAATATTGTAGTTGTAAAATCATTTTGCAGTTTTGGAAAATGCTGTAATGGATACGTATGGGATGATCAGTCTGGATCCTGCAAAAGTATGTGCTATGATATTTGATTTATTTTACAGCTAGACAAAGATGAATGCCACTTCTATAGGTTTTGATAAAATGGGAAAGACATCTTCATTAAAGATTTTGTATACCGTGATATTGCTGTAAACTGTTTTGTGGTTATGTCTGGAAGACGCATATGGCGATTTCCAAATCTAATAGATTTAAATGGGACTACTTATGATCAGTTGTTTTTCCAAAATTGATCATTTTCAAAAATTTAAATGTAAAGAGTGTTTTATTGTCACTCGTTGAACATTTAAAGAAAAACAAATGCTTTTATCCTGTAATCCTCTCTTTTTCGACGTAATAAAGGTAATCTAATAACCAAAGTGATAGGCTACTATTCTTTGTTACTTTAGTAAAATGTAAATCATTATTTAGTTAAAGAAGAAGATAATTTTCAAGTATAACATTAAAATTATGTAAGGTGTTGGGACAGGTATATGACATAAACTAAGGCTGTGAATATTTTTTGTTTTCTTTTTACATATATTTCACAAATGAAACAGTGCTGTACTTTTTTTGAAACCTTGTATACAGTAAAGCCACTAAGAAACGTTATGTCAAGTAAAGCTACCCAAAGTTGCAACTGATATTGGCGTACAAGATATGTAAGACAGAGAGGTAGACTAGTGTGCACTCTCTATTTGTCACCTTTTGGCAAAAAATGATAAAATATTCGGAATGTTCGTTACCTTTGTGACCTTCTTGTGAACTTGGAGTATGCCATATTTCAAAACAGATATTCATTTTTGGAGACCCGATTTAGTTTACTAAGTAATGATATGAAGTTTTGTCCATGTCGATTTCTCAAAATGTGGTCCACATAACGTCTTTGTTTTGCCCTTACCGTGATGAAAATTGCAATGTGTACATACATATTGACATTTCCAATGTCTTTGCTATTGATACCAAACGACAGATTGTAAAGTGCTTATGCATTGTTACTATCTTTGTGAAATATATAGTTTAGTAAATACATTTGATGGTATATTGATCTGTTATTTACTTTTTTAGGGTGTTCTAGAGGTTTTTATGGACCAAAATGTGAAAATTATTGTCCATACCCAACATATGGACAAGAATGCCAATCGTTATGCAACTGTATTCAGCAATTATGCCATCCTATAAACGGTTGCAAAGATAGTTTGAAAATAAGTAAGAAATGTTAAATCTAATATGATCTGATATGATCGTATAATTATGACGAATTGTTTATAATAAGCTTAATAATATTCATTAATCAATATTTTAGCTTTTTTCATCATAGTCTTCTCGTCGTTTATATGTTAACTTTTTATTTTATATTTTGGACACTGTCTCCAGAATCCTATTATTAATTTCAATACAATTTGTCATATTATATCCTTCAGTGAATAGATTTAAGATTAATTCGAAGAAGCATGCCTCTTGTATAGGGAAGTAATTAGGAAGAAGCGAAAAGAGTGTTAAAAAAAACCCCACAAGAACCAGCAGGTCAGAAATCCTAGGAATGTAATCATGACATGGGGAACATCGCAGGAAGCATCAATTTGAATTTAAAATTTTGATTATGATATTTACGAGAAAATGTGACAAATCTTCTCAAGAACAGAACGAATACGGTTTTTCAAATAAATGCTTAAATACTTACCTTCTAGTGTGTTCAAACACTGATGTCAGGGCCAGGGTGTGACCACAATAAAGATTGAAAATTTTACACGACAACATACTTATTTAGAATTTTTCTCATAAACAAGTTTAGAAATTGTCAAACTGATACATATCTAAATATCATTATGAAGTATATTAATAAGTTTTGTTCTGTCCATGACCCCGAGGACTAGTGAGTATCTTACATTTTATCAAATTAAAGTACAATACAATAATCTTCTGTTAGTGTAAATTCAAGATAGTTCATATCAAATTATTTTGGTTAAGGAGGGACTAGGATGTGGGTTTAAAATATTACATGAGAAAATGCGAATGTTTGTGTGAGCTATGTAACCCTATGGACGTCTTGTTTTAATTATCTAGGATATACTACGGGGCAAACTTTGTTTTCAAAGACAATTGAAGGAAAATATATACCTACTAATGGAAGTCAGCCAACAAAAGAAGTGAGTGTCACAGAGAACTCAACAGAGACTTACGAAGACATTCCAAAAGGAGACAAGGATACCAGTAATCATAGTTTTATCATTATGATTGTGTGCATCAGCATATTTTTCAGTGCAACGATTTGTGTACTTAGTGTGGTTTGCATTTATAATGCAAAAAGGAAAAGAAAGGGCAATAATACAAGACAAGTTAGTTCTCGATCATCAACCAAAAACGAAAATCATAGTAGAAGAAAATCTTCAAAATCATATATCAAAGAAGGAAATGCAAGAGAAGATGAAAATATTGATAATGGAATGGTTGAAAGAGACAGGAATAATCCTATAACTATTGAAGTTCAAAACAACGATATGTCTTTACAGTCTGCCGAGCAGGATCTGTATTTAACACCATTGCACATTGGAGGAAGGAGCAGCGTTTACCATAATGTAACCGATGTCTAAAACCAATTGACTGTTATTACTAGTTGTTGATCTGTCAATATTTATTTTCCCCCAGAAACTCCATGCTATTGGATCATTTAAAGTGTACGATGTAAATAAAAGGTTAATCAAAATTATGTTAATTGTGTCCGTGAAATTCATTTTCAGGATAAATTGGCTAAATATCAACAAGTGTGGAAAATTCAGCGTGACACATAGATTTTACAAACTTATATTTATGTTCTACAGTAACTTAAAATTCCATTTGTGGTTTGTACATTGATGGATAAAAGGAATACACAACACAGTGCACGATTAATGAAATTGTTATTTTTAGAATGGCGATAGTAGTAAAACATTATTACAGAACAGAAGAATCAACCTACAAATGAAAGGCATCATTAACCAATTGGACGATATCCCCATAGTATAAAATACAGAGAAACACTAGCTAGATATATGAAAAACATGTCGTTCCATATAATACCACAGTGCAAACCTACAGACGCCACCCAACTTGAACTTGACTTTCCTGAAATATGAATACACATGTGATTTTCTTCCTTCCAACTTGTAATCTGTATGCGTTGTTTGGTGACAGGCACAACCTGTAGACCATTTGTAATTACATGTAAAACAAATTATGCAACAGTCACGATAAAATACAATGTCTTTCGTTGAAACATATAGGACTATAGCAGACACATTCTCGCCTTTAACCATTCAAGTATAATAACCCCCACATTTTGTACAGCAGGCAGCATTTGATTAGAAAGATTTATGAAATCAGATACATACTGACCTATCCTAGCATTACATGTCCCTGTATTCATTCTATAAAACGAATTAAAATTAAAGTGGAAGTGTGCACATGACCAAAACACACAACAGACAGCTTCTGGTTTGTGTTAGTTAATTATTCCAGGCTTATATAAAAAATTCTATACCGAAAGTACCCTTTACTTTCCAGTTTTTGAATAACATTTTCTGAGAAATCTAGTTTTGCTGCATGGGTTGCCGCCACAATGAGGAAACTGTCCTTTGTACCAAGAGGGGTCAAGACAAATGAATTTCAAATCTTTGTTAAACTTTTATAAAACAAAAGAATGGTTGTCCTCCCAAGAGATGATATGGTATACAATAGGTGTATGATCTCTGTTTAGCTGGGAAGCAGACAAAAAAGTTAACTTAGCTCTTGCAATTGTAAACGTGAAAGATATTCAGCAGCTGTATTATGCTTTCCACATATATATTTTGCTCTGAAATATGTTTTGCTTCAGTGTATCTAACACCAATTTTTTCACTATTCTCATCAAAATTTGACCTAAGAGTCTTTGATGATTCGGATAATTTTGCATGCAGTCGGCTGTAGTCTACGGAAGCCTATAAGGGTCAAGTTAAGAAAAAATAATATGTCGAATAAACGACATAATATGTCGAATAAACGACATAACTATGTCGAATAAACGACATACATGTGTTGAACTAGTGACATAAGGAAACGTCACACAATCTCATGCATGATGGATGAAGACTTGCACACGTTTCTACGGGAGGGAGGAGTTGGTCCAGATGCGATTCAAAAGATGGAAGATGATAAAATATTGGATGGGGCACTTATCTCTAACCCGCTGGTTTGTGACAAGTTGGTGACATGTTTTGATTCAAGCTAGTCCCATCAATTTTGCCAATTTTTTGTCATGTGTTTTTTATTGTGTATATACAGTTTTGTATCCATGATTGCTCTATATTAATTAAGGCAAATTTAAGATATGCTCTTATTGTATTGTATGTACCTTTTTGGGTTGTTCTCATTTTCCTTGTGACAGGTGTAACATATATTTTATATAGGACAATTCTGCTACATGTATATTGTTTTTACTTACATTGGCGTTTGTAATAAATGCTCTTTTTCAATTCAAAGTATGTTGTTATTATCTATTGGCAAAAAACAGAGCAGAGTAGACTCTGGTAGAAAGATTTGAAGGAAAAACAGTCTATGGTATAAAACAGACGATGGTATAAGTTGTTATTGTATCTATGTTTAATGCTATAAGTTAGCCCTGCATGTGACACATCCGTAGGAAGTACTACGATATCTCACAAGGTACCGTTTCATATCATGTATATGACCGATATGCGATTTATAGCTCTGAATTTTATTAAATTTTCGAGGCACAAGGTGTTGTATTTTGATGCATGTTTTAGTTTTGTTAAAGATTGTGAAAAACATCTTTACGCCCTGCTTAAATTCTGTATTTGTTTGCATTATTGCAAACTGCAAAATACCAGGTTTTCTCTATTATTACAGTTAAGCATGTTCAACTTTTGAGATGTAGACCGAATGTTTCATGTAAACAATAACGGATCATAGACTTCTCATAGAGCTTATTTCTGTTAAAGTTACGAGGAAGTATAATAAACCATTAACTACATTGCATATTTTAGTATATCATATGCACTCGAATCATAGTCATCAAAATAAGGAAACTTAGCACTGCACTAATTGAGGGGGTTGATTTCTTCCATATTGAGATAAATCATAAACGATCTCCGCAAGTTTCTGTACAATGTTATGCCTTCTCCTACATCCACGGGATATTGCCACCCATTTTCTTCCATGTAAATGCAACATAGTTCACTTATCTGCTCGTCACATGTAACATCTTTGCGAAACGAACATTCTTCAGCACATACATTAATCTTTTGCTCAGATGTTAATTGAAGATAGTTGCTTGTGTTGAAGAGAGATAGAATATTGTACATCACCATTGGTCGTCCATGAGGGCAGTTTTGATTTCTGGTGGGGCTAATGTGATGTGAATTCCATGACTTGGAAAATTCATCAAGGTCAGCCTGAAAAATCAATGATGTTCATACATTCAGTTCAGAGCCGTTATTTGAAGATGAAATTAAAACATAGTCCCAGTGTGCACACTTCGGTGCGAAAAGTACATGAAACGCCGTTGTAACATAAATTCAATTATTTGAAGACATCTTGAATTCAATTATGATGAATTGAATTATGAATTATTATATCTTTAAATACGTTTCAGCATTTAAAGATATCTTTAATTAATTAAATATATCTTCCAATATTTCATATCTTCAAATAATTGAATTTATGTTAAAACGGCGTTCTATAAAAGTGTTTGGATATAACAACGGGGAATCATAGAACTATGCGCACCTATCAATGTGAAGAACACTAACAGAACAAGGGATTAAAAAAAAAAATTGAAAGTAGAGATAATAATGAAGGGTGATAGTGTGAACAGATCACGAAAAGACATCATGACGTTTTTATTCCTTCAACAATTGTCAATTGAAACATTTCCAATCGATACGATTGCTACTATCCTCAAAATGCATCAGAATCCACCAAATGTGTTAAAAAATTAGACATTTTTTGTTTAGGAACACCCACTCAGACCCTCGTTTATTACCAAAAGTTTCATCCTCACGCACTATTCATGGTCTTTTAAGGCATATCCATGCAAATTGTCGATGACTTTCTTACCCCCCCCCCCAACTCCTCCACTACCCGTTTTCAAAGTTTCCCGTATCCGCCCCTGATACACACACATGCATACATACATGTACGTATATACAAACATAAACTATTTTGGGTGTCATAGTGACATGAATAAGTATGCAACACGTACTGTACTGGTTAACCGAGTCATGGTATTAGCATTTTTATGGAAATATATAATGTAATCACTGATGAAACATTTAAACACAGTTTGCAAATGATTATATTCTCCTTTGTTATTTAGCCATCACCTCTGTGTGTCAATGTCATTAATTCGTAAATCAGTAAAAAGACTATGATATGCTACCGCAAAACGAGATTTATAAAATATTGTTTGTCATGCAGTGCATTTTGCAATACCTACACTTAATATAACATGAATATATATATATATATATATATATATATATATATATATATATATATATATATAATGATTGTGTTTTGATGCTTGGATGCAATACCTGAGATCTCTCCGATACATGGAACGAGGAATGTCCCTGATGTAACTCTCCGAAACAATGCGTGTATTCAACTGTAGAACTATAAGAATATCATTTATTCGACAGAGTCATGTCGTTTATTCGACAAAGTTATGTCGTTTATTCGACATATTAAGTCGTTTATTCGACAAAGTTATGTCGTTTATTCGACATAGTTATGTCGTTTATTCAGTACATCAAACATGGCGCACAAATATGAATCGAGAAATTGGAATTTATCGAAATTGTTGAAAACGGTAGAATAGAGCTTCACAAATCTAAAGTTGCAGGTTGTAAATTTATATATTGACTAAGAAACATAGAATATCATTTTATTTACGTAAAGAAAGTCAGGAAATGTTTAGAATGAGCGCAAATGTTGCGGGAGTGAATCACTCCCGCATTTGCACCATTACGGAGATCCTAAGGAGTTGTAGCCCTCTCCCTAAAAAAAAAAAAAAAAAAATCAGAGAGGGCTACATTATTGCAGCTAAAATTGTATATGTGGTCATATTGAAGATGCCCATCATTTCTTCTTTGCATACAAAAGATACACTCAAGCAAGGAATTGTTTTTTCGATGAACTGCTTCAGCTAAATTATATTGCTAATGTCGATACCCACCTTTTATCATGGGGAAATGGATATTTTTCAAATGATGTAAATTCCCATGATGTTTATTTTTTTTTAGAGCACTTCAGAAGTTTATTAAGAACTCTAACAGATTTTAATCGGACCTACATTTATAAATCATATTTTAAAAATATACTTACATGAACCTAAACATATATTGTATACTATCATAATTGTATATCATAACGAATATTATATTTTCTGTGGTACGACAATCTTTATTTGTACATGTATAACATAATATATTTTGTATACGGGAGAGGTTGTATAAGTTGCTAGAACTTGTAACCAATCCCTTTGTATATGTTCAAATCAACAGGTGAACACTGTCCCGCCCTTGGAAAAAGAAAACAAGGTTTCATACTTTCTATTTTTCCACATGTAAACTAGATGCTGTCATAAGAAGTACTGGTACTTAATATCCGCACGCGTGTTTGCCTTTAGATATATGCTCAATCCGTCGTATTTGTGTAACTAGCAAAGAAGCCACAATACTTACCATATAACATACCCTATATATTCTTGCTGCATTAAGTATTCTGTTGGATAAGTGCCCTGTGGTCATCCAAAACCCTATTTCATAATTGTTGAAATATATTTAAAATTCATCGAGTATTCTGATGGGCAAGTGTCCGGGGGGTCATTCCAACCCCACCATTGTTCAAATATTTTCAAAATGATTGAGATTCCAACCCTTAAAGCAAATAGATTCTTGTTGCACATGACACAATGCACAAAGAGCACCAGATTTTTGTTCGTTTTTCCCCACCACATTTGCACCTCAAGGTAAAAACGAAAATTCCGTAAACTTATTGCACATCTCCGTAAATATAAGTGGAAATTTGGGAACAAGATTTTCTACAGAGAAACGTCGTTTTTCAACCTCCAATTGGTCTTTGATTACCTTTAAGAGACTTTTAGAAAATTGCAAGAAATCCTTCCGTCTGTAAACTACACCAGGCATTTTTGACTGTTTGGTCATACTGAGCTTTATCAAATAGACATTTTTCTCTCGTTTCTTTGTGCGTTTTTTTCTTGGTGCGTTACAGCCTTGCTCCACAAGAATTATACATGTGTCATATTTTTCTTGAGTTTTTATATTACATGTATTTGTGTCGTCATCTTGTGTTCGTTTCTTAAGGCTACTAGCGGGGAAAAAATTAAAAGCTAAATAACATAAAAAAAGGATTTTTGATCGTTTTTATTCTTTTAGGTATTGTTTAATATACTAAACGCGTGTTTGGATATTCAATTTGTTAAATATCTCGTTCGATTTGCCTTGATGACCACAGCACGTTTTTCTGGAATATCATGCATTTATTGACATTATTCAATGTATTAAAACAGAAAATTAAAAATTTGATTCAGAGATGTCTCGCATGATTTGAAATGATCGTTTGCGTGCTATTGTGATGCTGAAAGCTGGGATATTTCAATGTGGCAAGGCAGTTTGGAGTTTATATCAACACTGTCAATGCTTTATGGAGATGATAACAGCACCGTTCGGGACCTCCCACTAACAGGACGTCCGCATGTGGCGTCACATCGGCAAGATACATATATACGGACGTCACATTTGCGTAATCGATTCCAATTGGTTTCTTTGACCGCTAGAAGCATCCCTAAGCATCGACGGATAAGTCCTCGTACCGTAAGGAACATATTGCGAGAGGCCAACATCCGTCCTCGGGCATAATACCGTTACCTGAACCGCGATGCAAATAATGTTTGACGTTATTTGATGTTAATTGTGCTTATATATAATATTACATATCAGATTGGTTGATCTCTTTTCATGTACCTTAATATATTGCGGATAAACACCCATTTGTAATTCTTTGAAAAATAATATATGAATTCATTTACAGCTTATACCGTTTTCAGTGATTGGTTTTTCTCTCTTACAGAATAAACACCCATTCCTACTTCCTTGAAAAATAAATATATTAATTCATTTGCAGCTTATTCCGTTTTCAGTGATCTGTTTTCCTCCATCTTAAGGAATAAAAACCCATTCGTACTTCCTTGAAAAATGAATATATTCATTTGCAGCTTATTTAGCATCTGTTTTCCTGTATCTTGCGGAATAAACAGCCATTTGTATGTTCTTGAAAAATGAATACATTGATTTATTTGCAGCTTATTCCTTTTTCAGTGATCTGTTTTCCTGTATCTTACGCCGGAATAAACAACCAAAGAACGTATTCATTTATTGTTTCATTGTACAAAAAATGCTTATATCCTTGAACGGATAGTTATTCAAATGCATGTAATTCTACACAAATTGTGACCTCAAATTTTAATATCAAAGAAAACCCTTTTCCCAGGAATACTTCCCTTTCGAACGCGTATTTAGCTTGATAAATGAGTGTCGTCTCTCTATAGATACTCCTAGGCCTGTTATTTGCACCGCGGTGCAGATTAGTTTGAGCCTTTCAAAAGTGAGTCTCGTAACCCTATAGACGAGGACTGTTCGATATGTAACGTGTATTGTACGATATCTCAAAAGCATTCGACTCAAATAGTGAAATGAACATTACATCCTTTCAAAGTATTCTCCGCGGTTTGAAATACATAATTTCATTCTCTGAATCCATTTCTGAAATGCGTCACGGTACGCTGATTAGGTAGACCTCTAAGACACCGACTGATGGCTGAGCCAAGGGTTTGTCGGGACGTGTAACGACGACCAAATCAGAACTTTTTGAAAAAGGAAAAAGTCGCATGGGGCTAGATCTGGAGAGTATGGTGGGTGTGGTAAGACGGTAACCTTCACCGACTTCAAAAATTGCTTCACAAGCTCAGATGTATGTAGTGGAGCATTAGCATGAAGTAGACAAACATGCCTAAATTCTAACACAGGGCGTCGTCTGTGATAATATTTCTTGAGCCTTTTTAGTATAACATCTCGGTAATACTGACCTGTAACACTTTTGCCCTTCGGCACCGGAATCTATACGACTATACATGTACCATCACATGAGAAGAATATGCAATAAAGAACCTTCTTTGTGCTTATGGTTCTTTTGGCAACTACAGGCCTTCTATCGTGTTTAGTTATCCATATTTTGTTTCCAATTTTTCTTACTGGTTCGAAATAGTAAACCCATGTTTCGTCACCCGTAACAATGTTTGCAAATTGTCTTTGATTGAATTTGGAAAACATTTTGAGCAATTGCTTAGCGGTTTGTACTCGTACCCTATCTGACAATATATGCGGTATCAATCTGACAGAAATCTTTCGTACTTTCAAAATACGCTTCAAAATGAAATGCACCCACGATAGCGATATGCCAACAGCTTTGGCAATATCGCGAATCGTGTATCTACCAGTAAGACTTGAAACCTATATTCGAGATGCCTTTGTTAACAAAGAGCATGTTGTCTTTATATTTTTTGATTTATAAAAAGCATACGATACCACATGGAAATACGGTATCTTAAAAGATCTTCATAATATAGGCCTTAAAGGGCATTTACCAAACTTCATCAAGAATTATTTAAGTGATAGACAATTCAATGTTCGCATAGGATCTACATTTTCAGACAATTTCGAACAAGAACAGGGCGTGCCACAAGGAAGTATTTTATCGGTTACATTATTTAGTCTAAAAATAAAGTTTAGCTGATGTTCTTAAAAACGACTTCCATGGAAGTTTATTTGTCGATGACTTTGTTATCTGTTATAAATCTAAAACCTTGAACTCCATTGAGCGAAAACTACAGTTATGTCTAAACAAAATCCAAAATTGCGCTGATGTAAATGGTTTTAAATTTTCCAAAACTAAAACTGCATGCATGCATTTCTGTTCTAAGCGGAAAAACCACGATGATACTCAATTGCAATTAGATGGTACTCCAATTAAAGTTGTAAGGGAGTTTAAGTTCATAGGTGTCATTTTTGATAATAAACTTTCTTTTATCCCTCATATAGCAATGCTCAAAGAGAAATGTACAAAAGCTCTTGATATAATTAAAGTTGTTGCAAACACTAAATGGGGAGCAGATAAAAATACTCTTCTACATTTGTATCGCTCTAAACAAACTCAGAATTGCGCCAAATATGTGTTGTGACGACACGTCCGGAATACTATCAATAGCCTCGTTATAGATGTCGTAAAGGTGTGCATTTGTGCGAAGATCACAAAGTAATTTTTTCGACGTACAGTTTTTATCTATTAATCTGCGTCAAAAACATACACTTGTATTTTGACTTCATGAACATTTTAGGCTATCTCCAAAGAAGTGTCCATTCTTTAGGAGGCGAATCAAATTTGTTGGACATATCGTATCTGAGGCAGATAAAGAAATAGATCCAGATAAGACAGATTAAGTTACATCATGGCCAACTCCTTCTTCTCCAGAATATGCATAACACTTCCTCGGATTTGTAGGCTACTACAGAAGCTTTATCAAAGACTTCAGCCAAATTGATAGTAGACCTCTGACCGAGTTAATGCAAGCTACAACTGGAAAAAAGTCTAAAGTCAATAGCAAAAAAAAAAAAAAAAAAAAGAAGAAAAAGATTGGCATTGGGTAGAAAATTAGGAAAAATAATTCGCTACTCTTCAACAACGTAACTATTAATATCTGCACCAATCTTGGGTTATGCTGACTTAAAACTCCCCTATGAAATACATGTTGATATATCGGGAAGTGGACTTGGTACCGTCCTTTATCTGGAGCACATCCACACAGAATGATCAGCTATGCCAGTAGGGGACTTACTTGAGCTGAAAAGAACAATATGTACCCCACAAATTAGAGTTCCTTGTACGTAATTGAGCAGTCACAGATAGGTTTAGGAATTTTTTTTTGTTGTGGACAGCAGTTTACTGTATGGACTGAAAATAATCAACTAATTCATCTATTGACTACATCAAAGCTGGGTACCGTTGGGTATGTTGGTAGTCCATACCATTGATGATTCGGATATGGTAAATACGACAACGAAAAATAATATGATTGCCAGAAAAACACGATTAAACAACAAAGTAAATCAAAAGACACCGATCTCGTATTAAAATCAACAATCCAAGAGGTGAATAGGAGAGAAGTCTAAGGAAAAAGATACTGTATTATCTTTTTGAAGCTAATATATTTTTCAAGATCAGACAAATTAAAGCCGCATTCTAGAAATTCTAGTATCGCAACATCAAGAGCTATGCTAATTCGAACTTATGTTAATTTGGAATAATGCTTTAACATATTTTAGAGTCTCAAGATGATATATTAATGATATACTAGTCTTCAAGGTCAATACATTTTTTCTTATTATCCCCCCCCCTTTTTAAAAAGAGAATAAAAGCCGCCATGTCGAGATCAGAATATGAAAGAGAGAGAGAGAGAGAGAGAGAGAGAGAGAGAGAGAGAGAGAGAGAGAGAGATAGAGAGAGAGATAGAGAGAGATAGAGAGAGAGATAGCTATATAAATTCATAATTGTAATGATTTCTTATGATGTTCTAACATAATTAGGAAGTATTGAAGGTCAAACAAAAATTGCAATTTTGGGAATCTTCGTTATGGCTAAATTAAGGAACTCAAGGTCAGAGCCTTGAAACGAGGGAAACGAATTGTATTTATATTAAATAAGATATCTTATCGGATGAATTTTGGCGATTAGGCTGTGAAAAACTGAATTTTTAACTCAGGATTCCACCTGGACGGAATGATTTCAAACGATGCATCCAGGATTTTTCTGTGCTCTTTCTCTCTGCATCGGTCCATATTGGGTTATGATCAATAACAACCACTTGCATGTCTTGCCAAATGTGACCTTCTTTGTTGAAGTGTTCCCCTACGGGTTTGGTCACGCGTTTGGTTTTGATGGTTGATCGGTGGTTGTTGGTCCTAAGTCTGATGTTCGTTGTTTCCCCAACATATTGTTGTCCACATTGTTTACAATTGATGAGGTATATGCAGTTGTGGGTTTTACAGGAGAATTTACCCAATATTTTATATGTTTTTCCTATTGTGACGCTTTAGAACGTTTCTGAATCATGGCTAAATTTGCAAAGCAAACAGCACTTGTCAGAGCAAGTTGAAAAACCTCCATTGGATAGGGGGTTGTCTAATCTGGCCCTTACCACCAAATTCTTGCTTTTCCTGGGTCGTCTGAAGGACACCATTGGTGGCTCACCAAATTCTCTTGCCAATCTGGGATTATCCAAGAGTTTAGGGAAGCTATCCTATAGGATCTTATTTAGGTCCTTCAATGTAGGGTGATGAGTGGTGACCAGAGGTACTATACAGCATTTCGTTTTCTCCCTATACTGCAACAGTGAAGATCTGTCAATTGTTTTAACATCATCAATGACATTAGTGACAGATAGCGGCTTGTAACCTCGTTTGCATAAATGAGACTTTAATTGTTGACCCTGTCATTATGATTCAAAGTATTCCTCACTGGAACAAATTCGTCTGGCACGAATTGCTAGGCCTTTCGGTACACCCTTGAAAATGTGATTTGGGTGACAGCTGGATGGCATTAGATATAAATGGGCGTCGGTCGCTTTGGTATGGAGATCAAATTCAATTTCACCATTTCTAAAAGTGGATTTTGTATCAAGAAATGTATTGGTGGTATCTGATATATCCACTGTGAACTTAATACTATGGTGAAATGAATTGACAAAGGACACAAAATTGTCAAGACTTTCCCCTCCTTCGGCCCATTTGATTTCTATGTCATTGATGAACCTAAGCCAGCTTAGGGGTTTAGTGGGTACCTCGTAGAGAATAAAGGGGTTTTATGACTGCTTTTCCAGCATTATTCTTTGAAGACAAGGCGGAAGGAACATCAAGGAAAGTTAGAGGACCTCGAGGACTATCATTTACCACATTCAGTTTGGGGCTGTAGTGGTGGTTCCCGGGGGTCGGGACAGAGTTCGAGTCCCTATTTCTACTTTATCAGGGGTGACAGGGACAATGTATCAATTGATTGAGGTAGAGAGTACTAAAGGGTACTCGATGCCATGTAAAGAAGAGCTCTGATATACCCTGAATTATTGTTTAGCTCACTTGAACGTTGACATTTTTCGTTTCTCGTAATTAAAGAGGGGGTGTTATGACTGCTCTTCCAGCATTAATCTTTGAAGACAAGGCGGAAGGAACATTAAGATAAGGTAAAGGACCCCTAGGACTATCATTTACCACTTTCAGTTTGGGGCTGTAGTGGTACCACCAGGTGGCTCCTGGAGGTCAGGGAAGATTTCGAGTCCCCATTTCTACTCTAGGAGGGGTGACAAGGACAATGTATCCATTGATTAAGGTAGAGGGAACTAAGGGGTACTCGATGCCATTTAAAGAAGAGCTCTGGGATACCCGGAAGTATTGATTAGCTACCCTGAACTTTGACATTTTTCGTATCTCGTAGAGAATAAAAGGGTTTTATGACTGGTTTTCCAGCATTAATCTTTGAAGACAAGACGGAAGGAACACCAAGGCAAGGAAGAGGACCCCTAGGACTATCATTTACCGCTTTCAGTTTTGGGCTGTAGTGGTACCACCCATTGGCTCCTGGGGGTCGGGACAGATTTCGAGTCCCCATTTTTACTCCTTGAGGGGTGACAAGGACAATGTATCTATTGATTGAGGTAGAGAGTACTAAGGGGTACTCAATGCCATGTATAGAAGAGCTCTGTGATACCCAAAAGTATTGTTTAACTCACCTAAAGAAGAGGTTTATCATACCGGTAAGTATTGTTTAGGTCGTCTGATTTTTTCATACATATTCTCATGTATAGAGACTACTCGGTATAATGCATTTCGTCTTTCCATCGTAAAAATTCTCCATTTCTAGACTTATCGCATTCTGTTTGAAGCCGTAGAGGTATCACGTGGTGGCCCTAGTGGGTCGAGACAGATTGATGGTCTTTTCGTCTAGTCTTCCATATACTCAGGAAGGTTCAAAGGGACGTGAGGTGATGTGTCTTTGAGGAACAAGCAAATTATTAATAAAAATGCAATGATTTTCCTTAGAAAATTGCGCGTAGTACAAAGTATCCCTAGTATTGTGAAAGAACATCGGTAGGTACTATGGAGAATTGATTTAGATTTAGCTACCGACCACCATTTAAATGAGCTGGCGTCCGCCATTTAATTTAAGTGGTGACTGCCATTCATTATCTGGCGGCGCAACTCAATTTTAGTGGCGGAAGCCACTTCTTGTATGGCAACCGCCACTTTTTATCTGGCGGTAGTCACTTAAGCTGAATGGCGTCCACCACATAATTAATCTGTTGCCTAACTGCCGACTGTCACTTAATTCAATTGTTGGCCGCGGATTGATGGTGGTTTTTATTTAATTTATGTGGCGATCACCACGCCAGTTACTGTAAACCAACTTTTATTCGCAGCTACTTTTATTTCGCGATTTACCTGCGGTAAACTGGTTAGCGGCGAGTAATTTTCGCAATCGATCCTTATTCGGGCCTGTGACAATTTGAATGACAATTATTGAGAGATAAAAGCACTCACATTTTTTTGTAAACAAGGCCATGTTTTGTTTACAAATATTGATCGGTTAATAACAACAGATACATGTTTATAACGAAATCAGATGTTACAAACACTAAAAACTGTTTAATTGTGCTTAGAATAAACTTGTAAATTGAAAAAAAATAAATAAATCTGCTTTGAACGAAACTTTTACTAGTATATTTAAGCTATAGAAACAAAAAATTTCACGAGCCTTGCTTACATCACAAAGAAATTAGAATTGTGATCTCTGAATCCCTTTGTAACTCGAAATTAGGAATATAAGTACCATAGTTAAGCATTGTAAACATTAAAAATGTAAAATGACATTTCAAAATGTTCAGCTCAAATCTTGACTATGCCCCTCTAATGATAAAACATAATCATGTACATGTATGGTTTTTCCATACTTGTGAATAATAATTACCGTTTAGAGGTAGAACATAAGATTTGTAGCTTATGTGTTTAAACAGTGGCATGGGGAATTCTTATTAATCAATCAATATTTTTAGAGTACTAAATGTTATTAACCCATACTTATGCTACTCACCACCTCTTCATCTTGAACCGACGGGGGTCAGGAAAATGATGGATTTAGGAAATAAACCCACAACTGCAGCGTTATTTCATTGGCGAATACACGATATCATGTGTCTAATATCCACACACTATGCAATAGCACATTTTCGAGTTAGTGCCGGAACGCGTGTTTATTCTAGATTTTATATAACGTGATCACGTGATTTCAAGATTTGGTTAGCCTTCGATACTTCCGGTAAAATAGCATCTGTTGGGAAGAAACGAAGGGATCAAAAGCAAGATACTACTGCTCAGGGTGAGGACTCGTGGAAGATGGGAAAGTATGGTTATACAAAAAACATTATATTCTATCCCTTTCTGGCACAGACAAAAGATCCGAAAAGCGTGATTAAAGTTGATGAAACAAATAGATTACGAACCTTCGAAACATCATGGACTTGTACTAGTTATAGACTGTACTCCAAACACTTCGTAGATTGAACGCCTACAAAGGAAAACCCCTACCTGACTGTTTGCCAACAACAACTATAAACAGCCTTTGAAGTTGAAAAGTACGAGTTATTTCGACAAGCGGGACGTCGAGCCATCCATCTCACAGTAGCATGAACTGGTTTGTAATTTATATTTTACAAATTAATTCAATGACTGTTCACTATTAATTCCCATACATGTATATATATATATACATTCTGAATATGTTTATAAAGTTTGTTCAACAAATTATAAAAAATTGCATTGGACATAGTGGAACACTGCGAAAAACAGTGTTGGTGGTGCTAGGAGGGGGGGGGGTCTCAATTTTATATGCGAGGAAATAGACTCATTAGATACTATATTTGGGTAGCAACCTAATGGAGTGTAATATAACTGCTTTCATTTAAAGCTTTATTTAACCTATATGCTTCAGTAATGTTTCGTTTGGTATAAAAACGTTTTTGAAATCAGACACCCCCCCCATTTTTTCAAGTGAAGTAGAGACAAATGCGGTGTCGAAGTGCCGCCCCCTTGGTTGCACATTAAAACACTGGTATTATGTTTAAAATATTCAGTACAGCCACAAAATTTATTTTTATTATTCTTTTTCCAGATATTGAAACTTTGTTTTAGTGATGATAATTATTCCACTAATCGCAATTATATTGGTTTCTCGTCACCTCGAAACATCAAGAAAACAGCTGAAATGGAAGTACAGACCGATATAAGAATGGAAGAAATGACAGAGCTTCTGGATTTGAAGTCGAAATCCTAGAACCCTGATGTTGTTTGTCCAGAGAGTCGCGTTTACACCCAGTGACGGGAGCGTGAAACAGCATACTGGAGTGTCATTGAATATTTGCACTTTCCATTATCGCAACAATAGATTCTAGATCGATTAGAGAATATTCATGAAAATGTGGGAGCATTTTTTATAAAGTGTATTATAATTTAATGATAGAATGTTGTCATTTATGTTCTAATGAACCGTTATGCACTGGAAAATTGAACGTGTTTTAAGTTTCAAATGCAAACTAGTGCTACTGTAATTTCAAATAAAGTTTATTATCTATCTTCTAATTTGTTTTGAATATTTCTTAGATTGATTATAGTTACCCTCTTGGAATACTTTAATATCAGTTACTTGGATATTATTACCAATCCATGATCAATTCGTAACATAAAAATGACAGTGGTGATGTTCAAATGTTCATGATGATAATAAAACATAGCCACCAATCAGAGTATAAAAATGCTAGCTTTGAAATATCAAGACAATTTTCAAAATGATCAACAACAGTTAGTACAAAAACGAAAGGAACTAAACAGCTGTTGGGAAATGAGAAATTACGATATACAAAAACATGAAAAATCAAATATATGTTGATGATTGAATGACATACCACAATGGGAATGATATCTGACATGGTGTGATACTTTTACCATATATTTTTGCTTAGCAGTAATATAATCTATTTTTAATATATGACAAAATTGGAACCAAATTTGAAACAACACAAAAACTTGCGCAACACAGATACAACTTTCAGACACAATTTGTCCTGACTGGTGCACCAGCACCCATACATTGTAAGGATTTGACGTCTGCCTCGTTACTGGAATCCAGTCCGATTTAATGGCAACTGTTCTGAGCATTTATGACATTTGTACACTTTCAATATGGTTTGAAGTGATTAATCTGAACCCATTTTCGTTCTTGTAAGACTGTACACAGAATCCTGTGTGTACGTTATATAATATCGCAAGTTTGAATGTCTGAAATTGGCTTAAAATTCAGACACTTGTTCCATGTGATGAAATGACTTTAATTAATCCCGTTCCCGTTTTCTTCGATGTTAAATCAGTGACGGATTTAGGATTTTCGACCGGGGGGGGGGGGGGGGGTGTGTGAAAGTAAAGTTTTAGCCAAAATAGTAAGCCATTTTGGGTGAGAAATCGTGAGTTTTTTTACTTGCATTATTTTTGAATTTGTGGCGAAAGGTGGGAGGACTGTTGGACCCTCCCCCCTCTAAATCCGCCACTGGTGCAGTGCATCAAAAGTTCTTCTGGTACTTACTGAACAATTGGTTCAATATTACACGACCGAATCACATTTTACCAGACCGAAATTCTATAGACAAATTAAAACACTTTGTTTAATATAATTTTATTCACGACAATGTTCAAGTGGTATTACCTCTCAGTTCCACTGCAATCTCGCACAACTCTGAACTAACTAAAAAATTTCTACAAAAGAAACAAGATACCGCTCGATCCGAAAAAAAAAAAGAGCCTAAGGTCTGTCACTTTCCATTAAAAAATCGATTAAAAAAAGTTATCTCTTATCATTTTGAAACTTGACGTTTTAAAACCGGAAATGCCTAGGGCTAACCAAATCTGAGGGCGCGTGTAAAATTCGGGTAAAAACGGTGTTCCGGCAGTAACTCGAAAATGTGCTATTAACGAAATTCGGAATAGAGACAACAGAACGGCGTGACATCTTCACAGTATTCCCTCTTTAGGCACGTTTCCGGTGTTCATGCACTGTGTCGTATACACACCCTGTCGCGCACCTGTCCCTGACACCTGATAATTGGATTATTAACCAAGCCATCAAAGACAATTTTCTTTAATCTATAGATATTCCCACACTTTCAATGTTCCCCTGTAACCTTCCAACTGTATGATGGTCTGTTATTCATTTTAAAATGATATAATTCGAAGTAATCAATATTGATAAATTAAACAGTTTAGATATAAAAGAGCTATTTTATGATGATATTGCGGGTCAATTTTTTCATAGTAGTGCCTATATGTATATCAAAAAGCATTAAATATTCATATTGGTAAAGGTTTTACGAGAATGGACACATTGCGAAGATTTTTGAAAGCGAACTTAATTCATGCTCACATGCATATACATGTATAATGCAGACTCGTTTTGACGATTGTTTTATGAAGAAATATTACCCAACGACAATGAAATAATAAATATAAATATGGATGGACATATTGTAATAGTTCGTTAAAAAGTAGTAGGAAGGACATTATTTTGTGCAGGCGGACATATAGTGACACTTTGGACAAAATTGGGCGGACATATTGTGCAGGCGGACATATTAGGACAGTTTGGTCCAATATTGGGCGGACATATAACGAAGACGGACATATTGTGCAGGCGGACATATAGGGACTCAACAGACGTTCAAGGACTGGTTCACGACTAGAGATATTCACGATAATGAGATTCTCGCGAATCTCGCGAAATTTTATCGCTCCCAAATAATAGTTGGTTTACTGTATCTAGCTTTCGCTGATTTAAAGAAATATATAATCAACTTTGTACTCTTGTATTGAGCGCCAAATTAACATAAACTCAAATAATAGAAGGCATATTTAATTATTTGAAGATATCATCAATTCATTTAATGCGAGCAACAAATTACATATCTCCGTAAATAATTAATATCTTCAATTCTGAATTATTGCGCACATTAATTGAATTGTTGCTAGCATTTATCATTCCGCTGAATTGATGAGCTCGCATTAATTGAATTGATGCGCGCTACAATTCAGTTGAAGAGAGCAATAATTCAATTATTGCAAGCATTAAATGAATTATTGCTCTCTTCAATTGAATTGTTGCGCGCAATTAATCCAATTATTGATATCATATTAATGAGTGACGCCTCCATATGAGTGAAATGTTCTCGTGAAGGACGTTACACAATATACAATCAATCAATCATATTAATGCGCGCAATAATATTGAATTGATGCTCTCCTCAATCGAATTAATGATATCATTGATTCAGTTGATGCGCGCAATAATTCTTTTAGAGAGAGAGCAACTACATGAATATAATTAGAGACATCTTCAATTCAACAAATCCACAGTAATATTGAATTGTTGCTCGCATTAATTCCTTATATGAAAGCGTTATAATTAGTTAAAGATATCTTCAATTAGAGAGATCATCAACTCATTTGCATCGATCTCCAAATCTAAAGTTGCGAGCAATAATTCCACCACTTTGATGCGCCCATCACTGGAATCGATGAGAGCAATAAACTGAATTGATGCGCGCATCAAAGCAATCATTGCTCTCATCAGTTGAAGTAATGCATGTATCAATATGGTGGATTTATTTCTTCAGCATACACTATCTTTTGATGCTTGCATATTGATACATGTATGACTAAGCATAGCAGGCACTGTATGAGAAAAAAGTTTTTGAAGTTTCCCTAGTATATTCCCTTTGTTCCATACTGTGGTCCCACCCAAAGTGAGGGAATAATTTGAGCAAACTTGAATCTACACTTCGTGTGGATGTTTGCAAATTAACATTACTATTCCTGGTCGGTCGCGGTAACTCAGTGGTAGGGCCTTCGCTTCTTAACCGGAAGGTCGTGAGTTATAGCCCCGCTTATGCCATGGCCGCGTCAAACCTAAGACCTAAATATTATTAGTCATTGCTCCTTCGCCAAACACTCGGCATTTAGAAGTGGGATCTTTCTTATATGACCTTTAAACAGAGGTTCCCTCTCGCAGCAGGCATAGGTAAATGAAAGAACTTTCACTGCTGCGGCCCTGGGCGCTAAGCAATGGTCTAAATTTGTGGTACGTTGTTTGTGAACAAGATTTTTGAAAAATGTCCAATATATCCCAATCCCTTAATGTGGTTCCGGGACTGTTGTTTTTGCATTTCATTAAGGAACCTTTCACATACGTTTTGTATTTTCTAGTTCAGTGGTTCTTCAGATTGGATATCAGGTCTTCCAACAGTCTGTTGGAATTCCCATGAGCACGAATAGTGCTTTCTTTATTAGCTGACCTGTTTATATATTCTTAAGAAGCATGGTTTATTCAAAAGAGAAGAAAAAAATCTCTTGTTGTGGCCTTCAACTGGACATTTAGATAAATCGACGACGTTTTATCTATTTACAATAATCATTTGCATTCATGAAAAGTGAAGATAACGAACAGTGATCAATCTCATAACTCCTATAAGCAATACAAAATATTAGATAGTTAAGAAAACACGGACCCCTGGACATATCGTCGCTGTAAAGGCAGACGGTCGTACGTGTATGCAAAGTTTGAGTTCAGATAAGAGAGAAAAACACAAAGAAAAATCAGAAACTTGATCCAAAACTTTTTGATATGGTACAAAGTGTCTAAATCGATTTAGAAACATATAAAAATACTTTACATGTTGTTTTATATCTGTTTTTCAAACCTATTTTAACATATACGTCCTTTTGGTTTGATAGTATTCAATCATTGTTTACTTTACTTAAGGTCGTAACTTCCACTTACCGCCTTTTTAAATTATCCAGAATGGAAATGAAACATATACTACGCAAGTTAATCATGTTCAAAAAATAATTTATTCATTCCATCTATAAAATGGAACACAATCTCCCTCCATTTGTGAGTGCCCTCTAACCGAGTAGAGACACATCCCACTAAATGGTAAATTTCTTTGTTGTCCGGTGCTACTGTCTGAATAGTACACCAGTTCATCGACTGACCCCACACTTTTATTGTAGTCATGAAGACATGAAGCGCCACAGTTTCCTCGCTTTGCTATGGTTTCTACCACATGTTGCAAACAGTTTCTTTAGTAACTACATCAAATATAGTGAAGTTGTAAGTAGCAAGTTTTCTGCTGTAGTATAAGTCATTTATTTAAGCTTTAGGAGTAACAAGTACCTTTTGCAAATCAAAGTTGATAGTTTTGATCATCACATTTTCAGTTGATCTCGGTTTATCTTCTTGCTTTTCCATCCTTGCTTCCTGCTTTAATTTTTCCAAATGCATAAGAAAATGCGCATATATCATTGTTTGGCCTATGAAACCATACATTGAACTCGGTACCAAATATTTTATCATACAGCCAATATTTCTGTGCCTCATTGCAATCCTTTTTACAATTCTCAGTGTACAAATTGTACATTTTTCTTATGGATAGAGAACTGTCCAAATATTCTCTATCAGTTCTTGGGAATGAACGGATGTGGTCTCTGATACAATTTTTGACATCCTCTGAAATTTTGTTCTTTGGAATAGGTTTTCCTCTATTGTATGTTGAAGAGAAAGGGTTCTTTTTCTTCTTTAATGCGTACGTAACTGGTTTCTCACCAATATCCAATGTTCCTAAAAGTGTCTTCTTGCATACCTCTACCTTGCTCTCATCTATAGGCAAATAATAATGAATAGTGTGTTTCCTTCTTGATTCTTCTTCTGGATTTTTGGTTTTTCCACGCTTTTCTGTCATTATTGAACACATCTTATGGAATCTCTTTGGTGATTGTATGATAGATTCCAGTAACTTTGAAATATATCCGACCTCTGGGTGATACTGATTTTGTCTTGACATTTGTACTTGCATTTACCAGTTGTTTCTTTCTATGTTCCCCCAGATATTTTACTGCCCTTGCAGTTTGTGTATGCCTTTCCTTTATTGCAAAGCTGCTTGGCTTTCTGTTGTGTTTCTTTGCTTTCGTCTACATCTCAATGTACTAGTCGTACAAGTAGATGGTTCATTAAGACTACTGTTGCAACTATCTTCACATTCATTTTCATTAGTACAGACATTTTTTGTCTTTCTAAATGTACGTTTCATTTTTTCTTCCCCAGAGAACTTGAACTATTAAGTCATTTTCTCTTTCCTCCACTTGGACGTACATATTCATCTGAATCGTTACCTAACGTATGATTAGATTATGTCAATCTTGATATGTTGTTTCCTTCGTCTGTAGTGGTAAGCTCATCGCAAGGGATATCACCAATAGCACAAAGTATTTTATCTAATTGCTACACTGTGAGAAAAGCATTCATGCTCTCTTTAGGTACATGTACCTCACAGTCTTGTGTGACCTCTGTTAGAACATTAGAATCTATGTTCTGCTCTGTTTAAACTGCTGATTCTGTGTTGTGCATGATGTCTTTCGCTGATTCTATGTTGCCTATGATGTATTTCGCTGATTCTTTGTTGTCTAGAGTGTCTTTTGTTGATTCTGTGTTGTACATGATGTATTGCGCTGATTCTGGGCTGTCTGTGATGTCTTTCGCTGATTCTGTGTTCTCCATTGTGCCTTTCGCTAATTCTGTTTTGTTCATGATGTCCTTTGCTGCTTCTGTGTCCTCGGTGTCTTTTGCTGATTTTATATTGGTATTCACGTCGTCTGTGTTGTCGGGTGTTCCGTCATGTCTATTGTTCTGTGTGAGAACTTCTTTCTTACAGTTTTTCTGTATTTTGCTAGGGGTATTATCGTTACTACTATCAGAATCATAATTTCCCCCTTCGTGAGTCCGGCATAATATCATATCTTCATCACCGTCAAAGTCGTTTTCAGTTTCCGTCATATTTAGGCTAAATGTTGCGCAAAGTGACCAGACAGTATACCAATTCTTATTTTAACCTTCAGTACATGGCTTTACCATATGGATTTTACTTCAACTGGTACCGAAGGATGAAATACATGGTCTTTAAAGGTTGTACATGCCAAATTATAATTGTTCAACTAATTTCCTGCTGAATATGTCGATTCGATATATCCTTATGACAAACGGGATGAGTTTTTCCATCGTCAACTTCCCATATTTATTTACTAATATTCCATTTTCACCTGCATATGGTGTTTATGTCTCTCAACTGATTCGATGCGCAAGAACTTGTTATACATATGATCAGTTTTTAAATCGAGACACGCTACTTGCAAACATGTTGATGTTACAGGTGTTTAAACAATCTCGTGTAAAGTCAGCATTTCGCAAATTCTTTGGTCGTTATTATGATCTAGTTTGCCAATACAACCTATCATTGGGTCAAATGCTGTCTGATATCATCATACCAATTGTTAGGCAGTTCTTGGCACACTGATTTGACTATGGATTACACCGTTTACCTGATCAAGAGATAGGGTTCACTGGTGGTGTGACCGGTCAACAGGGGATACTCCGTCCTCCTAGGCACATGATTCCACCTCTGGTATATCCAGGGGTCTGTGTTTGCCCAACTCTCTATTTTGCATTCCGTTTAGGAGTAATGAGATTGATCACTGTTAGTTATCTTCACCTTTCATTACCTTCCCCATTTTCCCTTTTCTTAAATGTCTACCGTTGGTAGCGATGGCGTTCCTTCGTTTGTACAAACTTGAAATTCATACACATAGGGATAGCGTGTGCTAAGGTTCGTTGAAATTAAATCAATGGTGGTAGAGAATATGAAATTGTAAAAAATATGACGCAAAGAAGACGTGACAAACAAAACACATCTATCTGTCGATAGTTGATATAAAGAACAATTGTATGTAAAGCAATGATTACATGTAGTAATTGTGTGCGAGTTTTACAATTAAGAGCATTGTTGTCTGTGACACTTTTGGTTAATTTACAAAGTAGACCCCAACCCCCACACCTTTGTAAATGTTTCCACGTTGTATATATTCAACTTTTTTGTATCCCCGCGACTATGTACGGGTATATATATCTTGTTTTTCCTATCGCTCTGTCAGAAATTTTAATCTAGCTCATAACGTATGAATGGTGAGTGATAGGGGTCTCATATCTCATATGCAAATTCCTTATTTTCGTACAAAGTTTGTAAACCAGGTGAGCTTGGTATTTAACATACGAGTACATTTAAGAAAACCTCTTTAAAACATCCTGGACTATTTCAAGTAATGTTTTCATAATTGCATATATATTCCTTGTGGTAAGCCCTTAGCATTCCATGCATAAAAGGTTTACAAGGTCATAGACCATGCATGAAATGTTAAGGGCTTCCCACAAGGAATATATATGCACAGGAGAAGATGAAGGTAGAAATGGCATAGATGATGGTATTGCATGAAAGTTATTGCCATAAGTAATCTATATACAAAGTATGGAAGCTGTACCTTAAATAGTTAATAAGATATTTAATCGTTTAGGCTTTCTTAGGAGTAGGAGGAACTCGACCTTCACCTTCTCCAGAAAAAAACCAAGGTTATGTTAGCCATAATGGTGTTCAGGCATGTTCTGAGAATTCAAGTGCGGTTATGACGTGATTTTTGAGCCGAAGTTGTGGCCACAATGTGTGAGCAAAATTAAAATTACATCAGGTGAAAATCAACAGAGCCAAGGTGACTCAGATGAGCGATGTGACCCATGGACCTCTTGTTTTATAGTAGTAGTGAATGGTAGGAATGTGAGCTTGAACGTAAGAACTGAACACATGCTATGAAGGACGAACCACAAACCAAGCCTAATCAATGATATAGAAGTTTGGGCAAAAGAGAAATGTTTAGATAGTATTATGTTACATCTGACGAGAATTTTAAACAATTTTGAAGACAACTTCTGCAGCTGCCACCCCCCTTGAAGTATGAGCCAAGCAAAAATGTGTGGCCCGTAGAATGTCTACAAGCTTTTCTCAACAAGTTTTGAAGTGACATGTGACATGGACCTTTTGACCCAAAAAGCAGCAAAACTTCGACAAAAGCTACATATTCAATTAGTGATAACTACCAGTTAAACTGAGTGGATGCCACCAGATATGAAGTGGCGACCACCATATAAATCAATATCAATTATCTATCCTTTCACTTGCCGTCGTTCGTACAAAAGGCATAGTGTAGTTAGAACTACGCCAAATTCTCTACCAGAATCTGTTGCATACCAAACCTATTACACCACTATCTTTTCTATGAGGCACAAAAACTGGCATAGTTCAGGCGAGGTAAGCATAGTGTATCAGGTATAACGGACCTTTTGTCTGTCTGGGATCGAGTAACGAATAGGATCTCCAGCAGTATTCCAACCAATTGAAACCTTCACCCTTAGTAGAGTGGAACTCAATATCTCTCCCGAACCCCCAGGGGCCACCGGGTGGTACCACTACAACTCCAAACTGAAAGCGATAAATGATAGTCCTAGGGGTCCTCTACCTTACTGTGATCTTCCTTCCGCCTTGTCTTCAAAGATTAATGCTGGAAAACCAGTCATAAACCCTCTCTTTTATTACGAGAAACGAAAAATGTCAAAGTTCAGATGAGCTAAACAATACTTCCGGGTATCCCAGAGCTCTTCTTGACATGGCATCGAGTACCCCTTAGTTCCCTCTACCTCAATCAATGAATACATTGTCCTTGTCATCCCCCTAGAGTAGAAATGGGGACTCGAAATCTGTCCCGACCCCCAGGAGCCACCTGGTGGTACCACTACAGCCCCAAACTGAAAGTGGTAAATGAAACTCCTAGGGATCATTTGCCTTGTCTTGATGTTCCTTCCGCCTTGTCTTCAAAGATTAATGCTGGAGAACCAGTCATAAAACCCTCTTTTTCATTACGAGAAACGAAAAATGTCAATGTTCAGGTGAGCTAAACAATATTTCTGGGTATCCCAGAGGTAATTTTTACATGGTATCGAGTACCCCTTAGTAACTTCTACCTTAATCAATGGATACATTGTCCTTATCATCCCCCCTAGAGTAGAAATGGGGACTCGGAATCTGTCCCGACCCCCAAGAGCCACCGGGTGGTACCAATACAGCCCCAAACTGAAAGCGGTAAATGATAGTCCTAGGGGTCCTTTATCTTGTATTGATGTTCCGTCCGCCTTGTCTTCAAAGATTAATGCTGGAAAACCAGTCATAAAACCCCCTCTTTTATTACGAGAAACGAAAAATGTCATAGTTCAGGTCAGCTAAACAATACTTCCGGGTAACCCAGAGCTCTTCTTGGCATGGCATCGAGTACCCCTTAGTACCCTCTACCTCAATCAATGGATACATTGTCCTTGTCACCCCTCCTAGAGTAGAAATGGGGACTCGAAATATGTTCCGACTCCCGGGAGCCACCTGGTGGTACCACTACAACCCCAAACTGAAAGTGGTAAATGATAGTCCTAGGGGTCCTCTACCTTGTCTTGATGTTCTTTCCGCCTTGTCTTCAAAAATTAATACTGGAAGAGCAGTCATAAAGCCCACTCTTTCAATATGAAAAACGAAAAATGTCAAAGTTCAGGTGAGCTAAACAATACTTCCGGGTATCCCAGAGCTCTTCTTTACATGGCATTGAGTACCCGTTAGTACTCTCTACCTCAATCAATGGATACATTGTCCCTGTCACCCCTGATAAAGTAGAAATAGGGGCTCCAAATCTGTCCCGACCCTCGGGAGCCACCTGGTGGTACCACTACAGCCCCAAACTGAAAGTGGTGAATGATAGTTCAGGGGTCATTTACCTTGCCTTGATGTTCCTTCTGCTTTGTCATCACAGATTACAGCTCTAAAAGCAGTCATAAAACTCGTGTTATACTTTTTTCAGTAGGTTATGCTCAATGTCAAAATCAGGTGACCTAATGCACAATTTTTTTTATAACAGTCACAGGATGGAGGTATTATTCACCAGATATTACAGAGAAGGTGTTTGTTTCATTATTTAATCCTGCTTCCTTACACCACTTGCTCAAAAGATTTCCTTTGTTGATTTCTTTTGTTACAAAGCAATGGCTATCACTCTTCAGGTGAGTTAATTTACAGAAAAGATTTTTGAATACAATACAATTTCAAATGGATTGGCACATCAAAATGGGATCAGTCTTGAGATAATAAAGCACCCCACATCATATAGTTTTCCCTATCATATCAATCTATTCATAGGTACTTAATGACTAAGATTGTAATATTCTGGTGAGCTAAATTATCAATGTGCACTTACTTTCGTGCATGTAAGCTGAGAAATTAATTGTTGAAAAAGATCAGAAAATGAAATGTGTGGTCAATTTTATTTCCTTTCATCCTTTCATTACAAATTACTGATATAAATTCATTTCCCCATTGATGTACAATCTCTCATGTGAGTTAAGTTGCCCATGAGTGTTGCGATTGACATTTATTAATTCAAAACATTAATAAAATTAAAGATTTCCTTTAGAATAGATTTCAAATTAAATATTTTGCTATGAGTACTCTCAGTCCTTTGATGATTTTCCTTAGTGGCTGTTAGCTTCTACGTGCTTATTGGCTGCTGGTTAGTGGCTGCTAGCTTCAGCCTGGTTCGATTCTGAAATATGTTCTTGTTCAGAGCTACGAAAAATATTTATCACTCATTCGTTAAATTCGTAAGTTAAACCCCTCCCATGGCAAATTGAAATTATTGCAATATAAAAGAGCCCCCTTCTAGTGCCTCCTCTACGTAAACAAAGATATCAGTATCAAACCGAATGTAGTTTGATATTATAAATTTTATTTAGTCCTGTGTCCACGGCCAAAGTCTGACAACATGTATCTGTATTTGTAAGTAATCGAAATACGCCTTATATTATATTTGATAAAATATTAACATTCATTACATTAGGTAAACTGTATATTGATTAGATCAAGGTTTCAGCATAAGTATACTGACTCGTATTTGCGACAATCAAATATAAAAAGTAGTCTATAGTCTTTCTTTGATTCGCCATAAAATAGCAAGGAAATATAGCTTGTCTGTTATACTGTAAACAGTCGTTTGGAATTCAAAATGTTTATATTTGGCTGTTCTTCCTCATAAATTTGTGGATGGGGGAGGGGTCTAACACTTGATCTTTTAGATACTTTTCACAACCTCCTCCCCTACCCATTTACATCGTTTGCATCTAAGGGAGATCCGGAGACAGTAGTTTTATGCATGAAAATGCTTAATTTATTTACTACTTATTTTTAAAGTTCTAGTCAATTTAATTGCCATACTCAGATCTTATTTCTAAACCCCAAGAAGCTCTGCGGTAATTGATGCAAAATCCCGCATTCTGAGCATTTCCTGGCACTTCTTTTTCACTTTCGAATTGCCTACTTCTGAAACAAAACTTATATGTTCCATATAATTTTAGGAAGATCAGTGTTTCGTCTTGTTTATCCTAGAATTAAATGATGATGTATTGGTGTTGATAAATTTGAATGATGTAATTGTATGTAAGTATCCACCTTTCATATAATTTTGACTTAGTCTTGTTAAAATCGAATAGCTCTTACACTTTTTGGTCCGCAAAAAAAGGGGGGGGGGGTCCGGACCCCCTGGAACCCCCTCTGGATCCTCCCTTGGTATTCTCGATGAGTTATAGGTCAGTAATTGCAATGAACTATATAGAAGTCTAAGTACTTTAGATTTTTAAACACTTCTGGAGACATTGTAGGTATTGGCTTGATTTTTTATGTAACCGTGACGAGTTCCCGATTAAATTGGATTTGTTTTTTTAGCTGAAAAAGGGCGGCAATTGTCAATCAAAAGCATGTTCAGGCGTATTCATTTTTGAGCCGTTTGACTTATTAATTCTACGGAATCGCTCATATACGAATCAAAGTAGGCAAGTTATTCACTAAATGACGATGTGTGTTTACACATTTATATACATACGACAGGCACGTAAAATCAGGGTGGACCGGATAGACAATGACCATTATTTATGATTTTGTGATGCAAATAAAAGATATTTTGGGTGTGATCAGGATTTTGAAGATTGGAATTTATTATCAAGAGATTTTGAGAACCCAACTTTCAACTTTTCTTCCAGCTGCCCACCCCCACCCCGTTTGCAAAACGATGATATACGTCCCTGCACAATATGATATACTGCAATGCAATCATGTAAAAAAAAAAAACACCCCATGAATGGTCTTTTTGTTTGCATACACAATGAACTAACTGTCAATTTGCATGTATACACACAGTTGCTGACAATACAACTATATGAAACCAGCATTATAACCCTCTCAAATTAGTCGAAACATTTATCTATGATTTATTAACTCAAATGTAGGCATTTTTCATCAAGGTTAAGCGAAATATAAACATACCGATATTGTACTGGGGGCAAAATATTTTTTTTGAAATGCGTATATGTGTAATATTTTTAATTTCCTAACGGATAGAAAACATAAATTGAAAGTGTCTAGCAAATCCATAGTTGCATGTAAATCATATCTGTGCTTTTGCATGTCAATTTTTATATTGAAAAAAAAAAATGCAGCTTTGTATTCGTTTAGAACATCCCACAAATGAATTTGATCTTCTACAAACTGCACTGAAAAATGACACCAAGTACAGTATAGTCATGGACTTCATACTCGCTCATTTATCTTTTGTAAACACACAAGTTGAGGTAGATAAAAATAAGATCAGAAACCGGTTTCATGTTCCTTCAAGAGTTATCGACTGATAAACTATTGATAGTGAAAAATATTTTAAATAGACAATCAATTATTCATAATTTTAAAAATATTGTCAATAGCGATAACTCCTATGCTGGTTTTTACTTTTACTGCATGTCTATTACAACCTGTATGCAATGATTTGCCTAATATCCACAATTGATTTATATATATTTATGTATTAACAATTTTTAAAAACTATTTACATTTAAGATTTGTCATTTCAACATGTTTTTATCTTGTTTTATTATTCTGTGCGTTTTTCTGATATTGACATATACATGTAAGTCTGTTTTTGTATGTCTGACATCTTTAAAAAGGTGGCAGTATACACATTTTCTTTGGTTACTGAGTAAATTTAACACCAGATTGAAGCCAAAAGCCAAAAAACCAGCAGCTAGCAGCCAATAAGAAACTTCACCAAAGTATTGCGAGTTTTCAGACGGAATACTAAAAAGTAACAAATAATAAATCAAAATAGATAATTTTTCAAACAATTAATGAATAAATTTTTAATTACCGAGTTTCACACTTGAAGGCAATTGAGCTAACCTGAATGTTTCTGACGCTACATTACATAGGGCCTATAGGGGGATAATGAATGTTGATAACAAATTAATCTTTGAATAGTCCACAAAAGGAGTATGAAGACAATGAATTGGACCCCTAGGACTATCATTTCCGCCCTCAGTTTGGGGCTGTAGGGCTACCACCTGGGGTCACCAAACGGTGGACCACTTTTCAGACCTCTCTAATAATAGACTAAAGGGTGTTGGAATAAAACAAAACTGATAAAGACATAGACCAATGAAGTCAAACATATAGAACCTTTAAAAGGAGTCAAAGAGGCCTTTAAGGGCAATTAAGCTCACCTGAAAGTTCATGATTTTGCAACATGTAGGGTTATAATGGAGGTTAATCACAACTTGATCTTTGAAGAGTCCACTAAACAAATATGCAGGTAAGAAAGGGTTCTCCTACAGCTATCATTTCCCTCCCTCATTTTTGGGCTGTAGGGGTACCAAATGGGGCCTCGCGAGGATGGGTCCACTTTTCAGAACATTCTAATACTGTGGAATCATTTTAATTCTCGGGAGGTAAGCAAAATTTTGCTGGTTCGTCGGGACGTAATTTCGTGGGTAACCGATACAATGTCACTCGGAGAGATAACTCTCTTGATTTAATAAGAGGTCCATAGGTCTTATCGGTTACCTGAGTACTTGTGAAAATTATCACTACTCCAAAGGGCTATGAAATCTAGAAAAAAAGCTAAATTTTAACATTCAGCAAAAGTATAAAACAAGCAGTGTTCTTACAACTTCAATGCCCTCATAAGTGAATACACTAATGAAAGGCTTCACATAATGCAATAGGTGTATTAAAGGACACATCTCATGTTTTCAAAGTATACAATATTACATGCATTTTGTCTTCTTTATGCTTATAGTAATTAATTCTAATAGTTCGTTCGCCGAAATTTGCGATAATTAACCACAATACAGATTTAAATCTAAGCCCCGATTTCAAAAAGTCAAGTTAATTAGGTAGGTAGTCACGTGGTACAGTGACGTCACATGCGCCCTTCGGATTGTGAAAGTACTGCGAGATATTATTAAAAACTCAACTTTTAGGGGCCTAATTTAATTTACCATGGGCAACATTTAAATCGATGTTGATAAATTGTCCGAGTTTTACATGTGTTCGCCACCAGTGCACACATATAACGATGTAAATACCCAAATATAGCGAGTAAAGCGTGTATGAAATCGGCAAAATTGTGAGTAAATAATGTTTATATGGGTCGCTGTCTACAAACTGTTTGGGGATGTTATTCCTTTATACATCTGTAATTGGTGCTGTTTTTCTAAAATAAACAGTGCAATCATTATTTATTTTTGGATTAGACAAATTATGATACGTTAAATTGTTGACAACTAGGCCCTATGCCAAGCTATTGTCACGCGTGCATTTCGGAAAGAAAGAAAAAGACAACACACACAGATCGGTAAAGTTGGCTACTAGTAACCAGCTACTAGTAACTGGCTACTTAAAAAGAGAAAAGTTGGCTACTAGTAGCCAGCTACTTGAACCAGGAAAAGTTAGCTACTAGTAGCCAGTTACTAGTAGCCAGCTACTAAAAGTATGAAAAGTTAGCTACTCGTAGCCAGCTACTACAAAATATAAAAGTTATAATTACTGATAGCTCGCTACCAGATAAAAGTTAATGAGTTTGAAAATTATTATCTATCAGATTTATTTCTAAAAAGGACGAGGAGTCGTATGAAATTTCATGCTCAATTATCCCCAATTACATAGCATTGCAATGCAAAATACGAATAAACTTTTTCAACTGAGTGTTTACTTTAAAAGTGATACGGATTGAATTCAGACCTTCAATCATTTGATATACCATCCATTTTGAGATATCTGCTACTTTTACAATTTGATTCGAGTTACCCTGAAATTTCAACATAAGTGTGAATACCGTAAGAAACTTTATGTTTGACTTTATGTTTGTATTAGATATCTGACGAATTTACGACTATATATATGGCAAGAAGTGATAGATGGTGTTTTGGTACTCCACGAATTTTCAGATATCGCTCTTTAGGAAATCAGTTACTTATACATTTTGATTATCGGTACAATGAAATTTCAAGATCCGTGTGAATACCTTAAGGAACTCCGTGTTTATATCATAAATTTAACTAACTTACAACGATACGTATGGCAAGTAGTGATATTGGGTATCGTGATATGTCATCAATTTTCAGATATCACGCTTAAGGAAGTCAGCTACTTATACCTTTTGATGGCAGGTAAACTGAAATTTCAAGTTTTTTGCAAATATCTTAAGGAACTCTGAGTTTGTATTAGATATCTGACGAATTTACAATTATCAAAGTGAAGAAGAGTGATATTAGGTATCTTGACATGCCATAAATTTCCAGATATCACGCTTAAGGAAGTCAGCTACTTATACCTTTTGATTCCTGGTATCCTGAAATTTCACGTTTTTCATAAATATCTTAAAGAACCCTGTGCTTGTATTAGATATCTGACGAGTTTACAACTATCCATGTGAAGTGGAGTGGTACTAGGTATCTTGATATGCCATTAATTTTGAGATACCACGCTTAAGGAAGTCAACTACTTATACCTTTTGATTGCAGGTAACCTGAAAATTAAAGTTTTTAGAAAATATATTAAGGAACTCCGTCTTTGTTTGAAATATCTGATTAATTTACCAATGCACATATGACAAATTCTGATACTAGGTATCTTGATATGCCATCATTTTTCAGATATCACTCTTAAGGAAGTCAGCTACATATACCTTTTGATGGCAGGTAAACTGAAATTTCAAGTTTTTCGCAAATATCTTAAGGAACTCTGTATTTGTATTAGATATCTGACTAATTTACAACTACCCACGTGAAGTGGTGTGATATTAGATATCTTGATATGCCAACAATTTTCGGATATCATACTTAACGAAGTCAGCTACTTATACCTTTTGATTCCTGGTAACCTGAAATTTCAAGTTTTCCGTAGATATCTTAAAGAACGCCTTGTTTGTATTAGATATCTGACTAATTTACAACTATCCATGTGAAGTGGAATGGTATTAGGTATCTTGATATGCCATCAATTTTCAGATATCACTCTTAAGGAAGTCAGCTACTTATACCTTTTGATTGCAGGTAACATGAAATTTCAAGTTTTCTATCAATATTTTAAGGAACTCTGAGTTTGTATTAGATATCTGACGAATTTACAATTATCAAAGTGAAGAAGAATGATATTAGGTATCTTGACATGCCATAAATTTCCAGATATCACGCTTAAGGAAGTCAGCTACTTATACCTTTTGATTCCTGGTATCCTGAAATTTCACGTTTTTCATAAATATCTTAAAGAACTCTGTGTTTGTTTTAGATATCTAACTAGTTTACAACTGTCCATGTGAAGTGGAGTGGTACTAGGTATCTTGATATGCCATCAATTTCTAGATATCACGCTTAAGGAAGTCAGCTACTTATACCTTTTGATTCCTGGTAACCTGAAATTTCAAGTTTTTCATAAATATCTTAAAGAACTCCTTGTTTGTATTAGATATCTGACAAATTTACAACTATCCATGTGAAGTGGAGTGGTACTAGGTATCTTGATATGCCATCAATTTTCAGATATCACCCTTAAGGAAGTCAGCTACTTATACCTTTTGATGGCAGGTAACATGAAATTTCAAGTTTTCTACCAATATTTTAAGGAACTCTGAGTTTGTATTAGATATCTGACGAATTTACAATTATCAAAGTGAAGAAGAATGATATTAGGTATCTTGGCATGCCATAAATTTCCAGATATCACGCTTAAGGAAGTCAGCTACTTATACCTTTTGATTCCTGGTATCCTGAAATTTCACGTTTTTCATAAATATCTTAAAGAACTCTGTGTTTGTTTTAGATATCTGACTAGTTTACAACTGTCCATGTGAAGTGGAGTGGTACTAGGTATCTTGATATGCCATCAATTTCTAGATATCACGCTTAAGGAAGTCAGCTACTTATACCTTTTGATTCCTGGTAACCTGAAATTTCAAGTTTTTCATAAATATCTTAAAGAACTCCTTGTTTGTATTAGATATCTGACAAATTTACAACTATCCATGTGAAGTGGAAGGATATTAGATATCTTGATATGCCATCAATTTTCAGATATCACCCTTAAGGAAGTCAGCTACTTATACCTTTTGATTCCTGGTATCCTGAAATTTCACGTTTTTCATAAATATCTTAAAGAACCCTGTGCTTGTATTAGATATCTGACGAGTTTACAACTATCCATGTGAAGTGGAGTGGTACTAGGTATCTTGATATGCCATCAATTTTCAGATATCACGCTTAAGGAAGTCAGCTACTTATACCTTTTGATGGCAGGTAAACTGAAATTTCAAGTTTTCGCAAATATCTTAAGGAACTCTGTATTTGTATTAGATATCTGACTAATTTACAACTACCCAAGTGAAGTGGTGTGATATTAGATATCTTGATATGCCAACAATTTTCGGATATCATACTTAACGAAGTCAGCTACTTATACCTTTTGATTACAGGTAAACTGAAATTTCAAGTTTTCTACCAATATTTTAATGAACTCCTTGTTTGTATTAGATATCTGACGAATTTACAATTATCAAAGTGAAGAAGAGTGATATTAGGTATCTTGACATGCCATAAATTTCCAGATATCACGCTTAAGGAAGTCAGCTACTTATACCTTTTGATTCCTGGTATCCTGAAATTTCACGTTTTTCATAAATATCTTAAAGAACTCTGTGCTTGTATTAGATATCTGACTAGTTTACAACTATCCATGTAAAGTGGAGTGATATTTAGTATCTTAATATGCCATCAAATTTTAGATATCACGCTTAAGGAAGTCAGCTACTTATACCTTTTGATTGCAGGTAAACTCAAATTTAAAGTTGTTAGAAGATAGTTTAAGGAGCTCCTTGTTTGTTTTAGATATCTGATTAATTTACCAATGCACACATGACAAGATGTGATATTAGGTATCTTGATATGCCATCAATTTTCAGATATCAGGTTTAACGAAGTCAGCTACTTATACCTTTTGACTCTAGGTAGCCTGAAATTTCAAGTTTTTCATAAATATCTTAAAGAACTCTGTGCTTGTATTAGATATCTGACTAGTTTACAACTATCCATGTGAAGTGGAGTGGTACTAGGTATCTTGATATGCCATCAATTTTCAGATATCACCCTTAAGGAAGTGGGCTACTTATACCTTTTGATTGCAGGTAACCTGAAATTTCAAGTTTTTCATAAATTTCTCAAGGAACTCTGTGTTTGTACTAGAAATCTGACTAATTTACAATTAACCACGTGAAGAAGACTGATATTAGGTGTCTTGATATACCATCAATTTTTAGATATCACGCTTAAGGAAGTCAGCTACTTATACCTTTTGATTGCAGGTAAATTCAAATTTCAAGTTTTTCATAAATATCTTAAAGAACTCTGTATTTGTATTAGATATCTGACTAATTTACAACTATACACGTGAAGAGGTGTGATATTAGGTATCTTCATATGCCAACAATTTTGAGATATCACGCTTAATGAAGTCAGCTACTTGTACATTTTGATTGCAGGTAACCTGAAATTTCAAGTTTTTAGAAAATATTTTAAGGAGCTCCGTGTTTGTTTTAGATATTTGATTAATTTACCAATGCACACATGACAAGATGTGATATTAGGTATTTTGATATGCCATCAATTTTCTAATATCACGTTTAAGGAAGTCAGCTACTTATACCATTTGATTCTAGGTAGACTGAAATTTCAAGTTTTCCGTACATATCTTAAGAAACTCTGCGTTTGTATTAGATATATCACTAATTTACCATCTCACATATGACAAGGAGTGATATTAAGTATCTTATTATGATATCAATTTTCAGATATCACGCTCAAGGAAGTTAGCTACTTAGACCTTTTGATTCCTGGTTACCTGAAATTTCAAACGTTTTGTAGATATCTTTTAAGGAACTGTGTGTTTGTATTAGATATCAGACTAATTATCTACTTTCAACCTGAAGAGGAGTGGTATTAGGTATCTTGAAATGCCATCAATTGTCAGATAGATATGTTAGATACTTGACTAATTTATCTTTGCCGATATTACAGAGCTTTATATGAACTGTCTTGATATGCAATCAATTTTGAGATATCACGTTCGACGAAGTCAGCTACTTATACCTTTTGATTCCAGACATCTTGAAATTTAAAGTGTTTTGTATATAGCTTAAGGAACTGTTAGATATCTGACTGTAAACTACTATCCACGTGAAGAGGTATGATAATAGGTATCAAGATACCTAATATCACTCTTCTTCACGTGGGTGGTTGTAAGTTAGTCAGATATCTAATACAAACGAAGAGATCCTCAAGATATTTACGGAAAACTTCAAATTTCAGGTTACTTAGAATCAAAAAGTATAAGTAGCTAACTTCCTCAAGGGTGATATTTGAAAATTGATGGCATATCAAGATACCTAATACCACTCCACTTCATATGGATAGTTGTAAATTAGTCAGATATCTAATACAAACTTAGAGTTCCTTAAATTATTGTTGAAAACTTGAAATTTCAGGTTACCTGTAATCAAAAGGTATAAGTAGCTGACTTCCTTAAGGGTGATATCTGAAAATTGATGGCATATCAAAATATCTAATACCATTCCACTTTACATGGATAGTTGTAAATTTGTCAGATATCTAATACAAACAAGGAGTTCTTTAAGATATTTATGAAAAACTTGAAATTTCAGGTTACCAGGAATCAAAAGGTATAAGTAGCTGACTTCCTTAAGCGTGATATCTAGAAATTTATGGCATATCAAGATACCTAGTACCACTCCACTTCACATGGATAGTTGTAAACTCGTCAGATATCTAATACAAGCACAGGGTTCTTTAAGATATTTATGAAAAACGTGAAATTTCAGGATACCAGGAATCAAAAGGTATAAGTAGCTGACTTCCTTAAGCGTGATATCTGGAAATTTATGGCATGTCAAGATACCTAATATCACTCTTCTTCACTTTGATAATTGTAAATTCGTCAGATATCTAATACAAACTCAAAGTTCCTTAAAATATTGGTAGAAAACTTGAAATTTCATGTTACCTGCAATCAAAAGGTATAAGTAGCTGACTTCCTTAAGGGTGATATCTGAAAATTGATGGCATATCAAGATACCTAATACCATTCCACTTCACATGGATAGTTATAAATTAGTCAGATATCTAATACAAACAAGGCGTTCTTTAAGATATCTACGGAAAACTCGAAATTTCAGGTTACCTGGAATCAAAAGGTATAAGTAGCTGACTTCGTTAAGTATGATATCCGAAAATTGTTGGCATATCAAGATATCTAATATCACACCACTTCACGTTGGTAGTTGTAAATTAGTCAGATATCTAATACAAATACAGAGTTCCTTAAGATATTTGCGAAAAACTTGAAATTTCAGTTTACCTGCCATCAAAAGGTATATGTAGCTGACTTCCTTAAGAGTGATATCTGAAAAATGATGGCATATCAAGATACCTAGTACCACTCCACTTCACATGGATAGTTGTAAACTAGTCAGATATCTAATACAAGCACAGAGTTCTTTAAGATATTTATGAAAAACTTGAAATTTCAAGCTACCTAGAGTCAAAAGGTATAAGTAACTGACTTCGTTAAACCTGATATCTGAAAATTGATGGCATATCAAGATACCTAATATCACATCTTGTCATGTGTGCATTGGTAAATTAATCAGATATCTAAAACAAACAAGGAGCTCCTTAAACTATCTTCTAACAACTTTAAATTTGAGTTTACCTGCAATCAAAAGGTATAAGTAGCTGACTTCCTTAAGCGTGATATCTAAAATTTGATGGCATATTAAGATACTAAATATCACTCCACTTCACATGGATAGTTGTAAACTCGTCAGATATCTAAAACAAACACAGAGTTCTTTAAGATATTTATGAAAAACGTGAAATTTCAGGATACCAGGAATCAAAAGGTATAAGTAGCTGACTTCCTTAAGCGTGATATCTGGAAATTTATGGCATGTCAAGATACCTAATATCATTCTTCTTCACTTTGATAATTGTAAATTCGTCAGATATCTAATACAAACTCAAAGTTCCTTAAAATATTGATATAAAACTTGAAATTTCATGTTACCTGCAATCAAAAGGTATAAGTAGCTGACTTCCTTAAGGGTGATATCTGAAAATTGATGGCATATCAAGATATCTAATACCCTTCCACTTCACATGGATAGTTGTAAATTAGTCAGATATCTAATACAAACAAGGCGTTCTTTAAGATATCTACGGAAAACTTGAAATTTCAGGTTACCAGGAATCAAAAGGTATAAGTAGCTGACTTCGTTAAGTATGATATCCGAAAATTGTTGGCATATCAAGATATCTAATATCACACCACTTCACGTGGGTAGTTGTAAATTAGTCAGATATCTAATACAAATACAGAGTTCCTTAAGATATTTGCGAAAAACTTGAAATTTCAGTTTACCTGCCATCAAAAGGTATATGTAGCTGACTTCCTTAAGCGTGATATCTGAAAAATGATGGCATATCAAGATACCTAGTATCAGATTTTGTCATATGTGCATTGGTAAATTAATCAGATATTTCAAACAAAGACGGAGTTCCTTAATATATTTTCTAAAAACTTTAATTTTCAGGTTACCTGCAATCAAAAGGTATAAGTAGTTGACTTCCTTAAGCGTGGTATCTCAAAATTAATGGCATATCAAGATACCTAGTACCACTCCACTTCACATGGATAGTTGTAAACTCGTCAGATATCTAATACAAGCACAGGGTTCTTTAAGATATTTATGAAAAACGTGAAATTTCAGGATACCAGGAATCAAAAGGTATAAGTAGCTGACTTCCTTAAGCGTGATATCTGGAAATTTATGGCATGTCAAGATACCTAATATCACTCTTCTTCACTTTGATAATTGTAAATTCGTCAGATATCTAATACAAACTCAGAGTTCCTTAAGATATTTGCGAAAAACTTGAAATTTCAGTTTACCTGCCATCAAAAGGTATATGTAGCTGACTTCCTTAAGCGTGATATCTGAAAATTGATGACATATCACGATACCCAATATCACTACTTGCCATACGTATCGTTGTAAGTTAGTTAAATTTATGATATAAACACGGAGTTCCTTAAGGTATTCACACGGATCTTGAAATTTCATTGTACCGATAATCAAAATGTATAAGTAACTGATTTCCTAAAGAGCGATATCTGAAAATTCGTGGAGTACCAAAACATCATCTATCACTTCTTGCCATATATATAGTCGTAAATTCGTCAGATATCTAATACAAACATAAAGTCAAACATAAAGTTTCTTACGGTATTCACACTTATGTTGAAATTTCAGGGTAACTCGAATCAAATTGTAAAAGTAGCAGATATCTCAAAATGGATGGTATATCAAATGATTGAAGGTCTGAATTCAATCCGTATCACTTTTAAAGTAAACACTCAGTTGAAAAAGTTTATTCGTATTTTGCTTTGCAATGTTATGTAATTGGGGATAATTGAGCATGAAATTTCATACGACTCCTCGTCCTCTTTAGAAATAAATCTGATAGATAATAATTTTCAAACTCATTAACTTTTATCTGGTAGCGAGCTATCAGTAATTATAACTTTTATATTTTGTAGTAGCTGGCTACGAGTAGCTAACTTTTCATACTTTTAGTAGCTGGCTACTAGTAACTGGCTACTAGTAGCTAACTTTTCCTGGTTCAAGTAGCTGGCTACTAGTAGCCAACTTTTCTCTTTTTAAGTAGCCAGTTACTAGTAGCTGGTTACTAGTAGCCAACTTTACCGATCTAACACACACACAAATCAATAAAAATATTCAAATTTAAAGTGGTAATCACATTATTTTATTTTGATAAAGCAATCTTATTACTATTTTTGAATTGTGATCTGCACGTCTTTAGGAAGTACGAAGTGGGAGTACGGCGTTATAGCCTACTGTCGCACTCAAGATGCTACGAGTTCAATAAAGACAATTTTATAATTCAATTTAAAGTTAGGAAATACAATATTCTATTATTTGTATAATTAAAAGTTCAATTATTTTGTATCTTTATTTTTTGTTGTTGTAAATCTACCAGTTGGTAGAAGTTACATTGTATCGTCGATATATGTTGTTACAAGGTGAAGGTCAGTTGATCCGAGTGTGTATTGAATTTGAAGAGCAAAACAGAATGTATGCTATAGGCCTACCAGTGCTTATAGCTTCGATATATCCATTTTCTCGCAGTTTATCAGGGTCTCTGTCCAAGCGATGTTTGAAAAGGTGACTGGGTGTGTTTTTTAAGGTAAAGTTCTTGCTCCAACAAAAAAATTATCCACGTCTTTTTTCTCGTACCTTCCTTCGAAAAATTGAAAAATACTCAATCTAAATCCTATCTACCGACAACTAGTACACCCGAGCACGGCACAAAACATCTTAATGCATTATTATTTACAAGCCGTTAACGTGACAATTGGTTTTTTGTCGATTAAATCTAATCTGTTTATGAAATGGCTAATTGATGTTTTCAAAGCCGAGGGCGTATATGACGTCACACAAAATGGCGCGTAAACTAGCGAAAGAAAATATGCATATCGCAGGATTTGAATTTCATCGCTTTCAAACTCGAAAACTACGCAAAATATTTCATTTAAAACACATTTAAAGTAGTTTTAGGCATAAAAAGAGTTAATTTTGCTGAAAAAATGAAAAAGTTTAGAAACATGCGTTGTGTCCTTTAACATTAAAAGATATGACTAATTTGGACCCATCCTAGAATCAAAACCTTGGGTTGTGAAATTTACAATTTTTTGTACATCTTTTTCTGCTATTCGTTAGTATGCATTTAGATTTTATACAGTATCAGCAAACTTACACATAAACACTATATAAGTTCACCCCCATCCTGGGGTCAGAACCCCTACCCCGGGGATCATGAAATTTACAATTTTGGTAGAAGCCTTTCTGCTTTACATCTTAATGCATTTAGTTTTTCTTTGACATGTGCGGTTCGGGAGAAGATTTTTTAAAATTGGTCAATTTTGGACAGTTTTTGCCCCACCTCCAAGGTTCCAGGGGTGCAGGAATCCTGAAATTTACAATTTATGCCCCTTGTCCTAAAGATGCTTCATACCAAATTTAAAGAATTGGTATAGAAATTATCTAGAAGAAGTTAAAAATGTCTATTGTTCACACATTTAATAACTAACCATTTTGGCCCCACCCTGATACCAAAACCCCTCCCCCAAGATCATAAAATTTACAATTTTGGTAAAGGACTAGCTGTACTTTCTAAATATCCATTTAATTTCAATTTAGTATCAATAACACTAAAGAAGATGTTATTTAGGTGTTTTACACATAAACGCTATATAACAAGTTTGTCTCTGCCCTGGGGTCAGAACCCCTACCCCGAAGATCATGAAATTTACACTTTTGGTAGAGGCTTTCCTGCTCTACATCACTATACATTTAGTTTTTCTTACATGTGTGCGATTCTTGAGAAGATTTTTGAAAATTTTCAGTTTTTGCCCCGCCCCTAAGGCCCCATGGGTGCAGAAATTCTGAAATTTACAAGTCATGTCTCCCTTGTCCCAAAGATACTTCATACCAAATTCGAAAAGAATTGGAATGATAGTTATCAAGAAGTTAGAAATGTCTATTGTTCACATATTTAACAACTGACCATTTTGGCCACACCTTGATACCAAAACCCCTACCCCTAGGATCATCAAATTTAAAATTTTGGTAAAGGACTACCTGTTCTTTCTAAATATTTATTTAGTTTTAATATACATGTAGTATCAATAGTACTAAAGAAAATGTTATTTAAGTGTTTTACACATGTTTGGCCCCGCCCTGGGGTCAGAACCCCTACCCCGGGGATCATGAAATTTACAATTTTGGTATGCGCCTTCCCTCTCTACATCACCATGCATTTACGTTTTTTTATTTTATTTATTTATTTATTTATTTATTTATTTTTTTTTACACCTGTGCGGTTCTTGAGAAGATTTTTGAAATTGGTCAATTTTGGGTAGTTTCTGCCCCGCCAATGGGGTGCTGGAGTCCTGAAATTTACAATTTTTGTCCCCCTTGTCCTAAAGATGCTTCATACCAAATTTGAAAAGAATTGATCTGGCAGTGATCAAGAAGTTAAACATTTTCAATTGTTAACGCACGACGGACGACGACGGTTGACAACCAATTGTAAAAGGTCATCTGAGTAAACTCAGGTGACCTAAAATGTTCGAGGACACGTAAATTTGTGTGTAAGAATGACCCACAAACATAAATCTCCCACGAACAATGATGATCTCACGGTAATTGAATATTGGGTGATCTAACAAAACGAAACTGATATACTGATAAAAAGCAACGAAGTCAAACATACAGAACCCTTGAAAGGGATCGCTTATGCCTTTATGGGCGATCAAGCTCTCCCATGAGTATCATGCTCCAAATCTAGGCAAGCTTTCTGCTGAGGCAGGAACGCTATTACATGTACCACATGATCTGATCATCTAAGAAAGCCACATAGCAATAAGGCCTGTATTCCACATTTCCTAGGCGTATACCCACGGGACCGATGATTAATCCTCTCATCCTTGTGTTTTCGCCATCCTGCACACAGGTGACATGTTGCTTTATGGGCCACTTAGGGTCAAGCTCCTCATAGACCATGGTGCACAGAACACTGACCTCTGTACCTGTGTCCACCACTGCTTGCAGCTGCACTCCTTGGATTGTTATTTCTGCCATGAATCATTTGATCGGGCGTAATTGCCAAATGGGTGCAAACAAGTCTCTGTAGGGCCTAGAAACATGCCTGCAGGTCATGTCATCCGTCTCCTCTGCTTGGCCAAAAATCACTTCAACCTACTTTTCTCCTCTGACTGAGAAACTCCCGGCGTCGCTACCTCCGGTCATTTTTCAGGCATCTCATTTTCCACGTACTCCTCAAGAACAAACGAGTCCTCCTGATCTGAAGAATCCTCCAGATCCCTTGCACTAAACCCTTTCAGCTCTGGCAGTGCAATATGCTAGGGGGAATTCGAACCTGTCTGGAACACATGACTCATCTATGTAGAAGAGCTCAAACTTGTCGTCTTCCAACCCGATGTTGTAGTACTTAGATGCCTCCTCCTCCTCTGGTGCCTCCTGGAACCGGAATCGGAACTTTTTTAGCCCTTCTTTAAACGACGCGCACGAGAGAGAGAGAGAGAGTGCATGTTTGTCTTCTTTCCTGATGACTCGTCTCATGTGAGTGTTTCTATGCTTTGCTAGTGTCCGATACCAATAGCGTGGGCCTTGCTGGAGAGCGCTCCGGTGTCAGCACTCATACATCCCCGTGGATAGGTCCCTCTTTAGCCAACGGTGGACAGATCATTGCTTCCCGCTCTTGAGGCTCAAGTTTCCTTTGGTGTGCCTCGGAATTTTCCCTAGGCTTCACCGTTGTATCTTGCCTTCTGAGTGCATCCTTACAATTGAGCTCCGACATCCCCTCTTGAAATAGCCAAGATCCCACATTTGAAGCAACCAAGTGTTTCTGTTCATGCCCCTGCTGTGATGAGAGGTGCAACTAAGGGAGAAGGATTGTGCCCCCGCTTTTCCTTCTCCAGTTCCTTAATTCTCAGACATAGGTCCCTTAAATCTTTTTTCAATACCAGTTTTCCACCGGTTGCTGGACCTCCTCCTGGACCACCATGGGCTTAAATTGACTTGGTTTACCGGGAATGCTGGTAGTACTGCATCCTGTCCACATCTTCCTCCAGTCTTAGGTCTAACATCCAGGGCATACAAATCTCGACTACAAAACACAGTCTAAAATGGTATATGCAGGCACAGATGGGAACGCATGTATCGCTAAGCTGAGGATCCTGTCCGCCCACTGGTGCAGCGATTCTCCCACATTCTAAGAAACTGACTGGAAATTCACCTGGTGTGTCTACTGACGATCCGAAATGCTTCTCGAAAGGTCTCAAGATCTATGCCAGTGAGAGATTATCGTCCATCTCCAACAACACGATGTAATATAGTCGTTCGAAGTGTCATTTAAGTAGAATTGGTTGTGATGCTCCATATATGTTGACAATCTTGTGCAAGAAAGATTTCCTAGTAGAATTCCCATCTTACCGCGAATCCTTGTACCTAGGCGAGTTTCTACCCGTGCTAATCGCGTTTCCCAGTACAAGAGTATTTGGGGGACTGGAAAGGGTGTATGGGGCACTGGGGCTAGCTCCTAGGCGGAATGTTCAGAAAATGGCGTATCTCATCATGGTTTACCTAACTAGGGCTACTCTTCCCCCTCTCCCTACAAACAGGGGTGCCCGACTGTGCCTGAAAATGAGTAGAGTGTCCCTGCTGCTGATAGGAGACGGTCATGGCAACGATGTTGTGCATATATGTGCTTTCATAACCACCAAACATGGGAGATACCAAGGAGTAGGCGTACTGGGCACTCCCCCAGACATAGAGTCGAGGAAATGGAATGAGTAGGTTTTGCAAAGCTGCGCTGTATGGTAAAGGGCCAGAGGGCCCTGTGAGGAGATCAGGACAATGGAGGGACTATGAGAGCTGGTGAGTTCCGGGGGGGGGGGTTAATTCCCGGCTCCAACTATAGGGCAACTAGGGAATACGATTCTGGTGTAGGGATATGCTGGCGCTGACTAGAACCCCTGATACAAACTCTGACTTAACTGATCATGGGCCTGGTCATTACGTTATCGGTGAGGGGGTTCGGCTGATCTCCCCGACACTGGAGTGAAGGGATGCAGTGACGGAGACTAGATATTCTGGGAGATTCCCAGAACTGGATATGTAACCCTCAACTATATAGTCGTAGTTGGCCTCACTGAGACATCGGGCATAACTGACTCCCCCCATGGTGGACGAGTAGTCGTCAGCCAACCTATTTAAGTCCCTAAACCTTCTGGTATCATGGCTGGAACTTTTCTTGGGTCAAACGAATCTAATAAAGTTCTCCGGGGAGTCGCATCAACAATATGGAGATCCCCATCTAAAATCTGAACTGTCAATCTCTCGAGAATTGAACTGGGGACTAGTAAACCTCACCCCAAACATTGGCACCCATTAACCTTCCAACTCCTCCCTCAAGAAGGCAAGGACGGAGTGAAATAATCACCACCCATTAATGTTCCCTGAGAAAACAACTCTACCTTAGGGCCTTTCATACCGCCGTGGGCACTCCCACACCTTGGGTTGTCTAAACTAAAGCATACATTGCCTACCAACCCACTCATGTGTAAATTCGGGGAGGCGGTGTTATGCCGCGTGATCGCTGGAGTATCCGGGGAGGGGCACACGCAAACACAGATAACACCTAATCCATAGACAAATTCCTCACATTTGCACACAAAAAAGCTACTAAATTGTGTTTAAAAATGTCTAAATAATGGATTATATCTATCTAAAAAAATTTACTAAACCTCAATTCAATTTAAATTGCGAAAACATTAACTAAATTGAAAGACCGCGACAAAATAGCGACACACCAGCACACTGCAGTGAAACAACAACTTTCCAATCACCATGGCCTGGAGTTGGGCGCCGATAACGTACACCAGAGTCAATGATTAAAGAGGTGTGAAAATGGACCAAGACTCAGAAGGGACATGTTACGACCCCAACAGCCCCAAACTGAGGGCGGAACATGTTACCATAGGGATCCCTTTTCTTGCCAGCATACTCTTTCAGCAGACTCTTCAAAGATTAGGTTGTTATTAACCTCTATTTTGACCCTACATAATGCAAAATCATGAACTTTCAGGTGACTTCATTTGCCCAGGTGATCCCATTTGCCCTTAAAGGCCTATATGACCCTTTTTAAGGGTTGTATGTGTTTGACATCATTGTTCCTTAGTCACTTATCAGTTTTGTTTTGTTCCAACACCCTTTAGCCAATTATCAGAGGGGTCTGAAAAGTGGCCCCACCCCTAGGAGACCCCAGGTGGTACCCCAACAACCGCAATCTAAGGTTGGAAAATGATAACCTTATGGGTCCCTTTTTTGCCTATATACTCTTTTAGCGGACTCTTTATATATTATGTTGTAATTAACCTTCATTATCACCCTATATTATGCAGAATTAGGACCTTTCATGTGAGCTTAATTGCCCTTAAACGCCTCTTTGACCCCTTTTAAATGTTCTATATGTTTGACTTCATTGTTCTATAGTCTTTTATCAGTTTTGTTTTATTCCTACACCCTTTAGTCTATTATTAGAGAGGTCTGAAAAGTGGTCCACCGTTTGGTGGTCCCAGGTAGTACCCTTACAGCCCCAAAATGAGGGCGGAAAATGATAGTCTTAGGGGTCCAATTCCATGTCTGCATACTTATTTTGTGGACTCTTCAAAGATTAATTCATTATTAACATTCATTTTCCCCCTATGTGATGTACATGTAACGTCAGAAACTTTAGGTTTACTCAATTGCCTAAAATATTAAACTCGGTAATTAAAAATCTAAACATTAATTGTTTTAAAGAAATTATATTCTGATTTATTATTTGTCATTTTTTAGTATTCCGTCTGAAAACTCGCAGTACTTTGGTGAACTTTTTTATTGGCTGCTAGCTTTTATGGTCTTATTGGCTGCTGGTTAGTGGCTGCTAGCTTCAGCCTAGTAAATTCAACTATATTGAGTGGAAACATTTTTAATAGAGGGATCCTGATATATATTTTTTAAATGAATCTTATTGCCACCTACCCATGATTTGGATATTGTCATCTGAGATGCCCATGTTTGCTGCCGTGCTAGCTGCACCTATCCTAAAGCTATGTGTTTTATGAAAGGTGAAGATATAAACTGGTATCATATCCTGCCCATAACAGAGAAAGCTGCAATTGGTGTGTAAAATATTGTCCTGTAACTGGTTTTCTATCAGAAAAACAAAATAAAGGTCCCCCATGCACCCCACACCCAAGTTCACAATACCTATTTAATGCTTGGACTGGACACATTTCCGCATCTTGATTACTTTCAATATACAATACTTTACATGACTTTCCTATATAATGCTTAAAGTGTTCCATACTTATTTCAGCTGCATGAATCTTATTTTGAGCATTTACCACAAGCTGAATGGACTGCCTGGAGATTGTATTTAAACGAACTCCTGTAATCCCCCCTACTCGCAAGAAGGCGTGAAATACTAAAGTGTACATTACCTTGGGTAACACTTGTACAAAATATGCAAAACGCAAAGATCTGACTGACTGTACTATTTTTTTCTGTATTTCTGGTGTTATTGGCAACCTTGTATCAGCCCTAGACTTTTGCTTTCTATACCCCACTAAAACTTTAGTTCTGAGAGATATCTTGAAAACCAACCATACAATGCACATAATTTAGCATAGACAAATACGATACCAGAGTGTGCATGCAGAAAGCCATGAAAAGTATTATTTTATCTACAGATAATGGTAAAAATGTACCTTGTGGAGTATAAATTGTTAAGAAATGCATATAGAACTCAACAGCTCGGCCATAATTATCAAATGAATTTTTTGACAAAGAACTTCTAATAATATCTTTGGACAGCTTAGTCAGTGAGGCTCGACCAATATTGATATATCTGCTGATCCATATCTGGAGCAAGCCTTTTGAACTCCTCTATCTGAAAACGAGAAAGCCTATCAGCTAACACATTATTCAAACCTGGGATATGGCTCAAACTGAATATTAAACCTTAATGCTTGCACAACTAGTCTTCTAATAAGTATCATTAATTCCGAATCCTTAGCCGTCTGTTTGTTGATGTAATGTACTACTGCAGTACTGTCACAATAGAATTGAACCCATTTATTAGATAACTGGGTGGCCCAAAGCTCTAATGCTACAATGATTGGGTAAAGTTCCCTAACAGATATGTATTTTGTTAACCATTCTGATGACCATTTCCCTGGAAACCAATGGGTTTTAAATAATCCTCCAAACCCAACATCACTTGCATCTTTATACATCTAAGCTCTTACAAGTTTATTGGTATTTCGGATTTCCAAAATTTCGGCTTGAGTATCACTGAAGAGACATTATGTGTCGAAATGCGCATCTGGTGCACCAAAATTGGTACCGTATAAGTTTTACATCTGCAATGAGACCGATGTTTCAAGCTTGGACTCTTAAATCAAGCCTTTCCCATTAAAACTATCCAAGAACAATGACCAAACTCTTAAGTCTAAGCCTCCCTCTTTTCATTTGCTTGTTGTATGTTTCTTGTCCTACGCAAAAATGCGCAACCTGGCAATACAACGGCACAAGCATAATTCAACAGACCTTTCAGAGACTGTAATTCCCTTAGTGTCGCCCACCTTCTTGACATGAACTTTTTCGACATTTTCCGAAATTTTTCTAATGGCAATCTAATTTCCATTGACACTGTATCCAACTCTAACCCCATAAATACTAAGCAAGTTGTAGGTAAAACATTCTTCTCCTGCTTGATTGGGAGACATATGCACTCTGCCTTTATCATAGACCTATGAAAGGTGAAGATAACGAACAGTAGCGATCAATCTCACAACTCCCATAAACAATACAAAGTAGATAGTCGGGCAAACACGGACCCCTTAACACACCAGTGGGATCAGGTGCCTAGGAGGAGTAAGCATCCCCTGTTGACCGGTCACACCCGCCGTGAGCCCTATATCCTATCTAATCCAACCTGACACAACCTAGCAGGTGCAGGAGAAACAAATAGAAAATCGTCAAGAATATGTACACAACCTTGTATGCCCAATTTATTCTCTGCTATCCAATGCATAGATGCGCTGAACACTTCAAACAACTGACAGGAGTAGCTCAAGCCCATAGGCCGAACAAGTTAAAATTGTCTGGGTATACTGGAATCAACTTATAGGCATGCTCCACATCAACTTTAGCTAGCTGACATCCTCTACCAAACTGCATAATAAGATGACAAGCATCATCTATTGATTGATATTTTACAGATTTACAATCAGCGCAAATTCTATGATTCACTGAATTATCCTCAGGTGAAGAAATATCATGAATAACTCTGAATTTTCCTATTTGAGATTTTGGAAGTAATCCTAAGGGAGATACTCTACAATCTCCTAGAAAAGACCTTGTACTCGACCTGCCCCAATTTCTTTGCCAATTTTTTTCTTTCAAAACATGCTAGCTACAGCTGATAGCAAATTTTTATTCAACTGAAACTCTTGTTTACCTTGGAAAGGAATCTTGAAGCCGTCCGTAGAACCATTAACCAAAACATTCACCTTATGCTTATCATACCCTGCAAGTAAACACTGTATTTCATCTGCCTTTATCGGGGTCACTATCTCATGTATCTTATTTTGAAAAGGGTTGTGAGGCACGAAAGGTGGACTGTTTAGTTTGGGGTTTACCCTTTTCCCCTTCTGTTGTGGATGTGTTCCCCGTTTGTTTGTTTGGACAGTGTAACCTACTGTGGGTGCCCCTACAAACCTGACAGAAGTGACCATATTTGCAGAATTTGTTTGAACAACTCCCTTCATTGTTGAAAGTGAAACAATGTCTTGTTCGCACTGAATTTGGGGAAAAACGTTTTGCTGGGGACGAAAAGAACCCTTGTTCTTAAAGCTCGAGAACCCTATAGTCATTGCTTCTGTGTGCAATTCCCCATTTACCCCCCTCCCATGGCAAATGGTCTGGATCTTGTTCCCTCCACCTACGAAAGGTTTCATCATAACTTAATGCCCCCTCAATACTTGACTTCTGAGCCAACTGAGAAATAATCTGCCCATATTTAATTAAATTAGGGGCCTGATGAGGGTGTCTTTGACAATAAATACTAGCATATATATATATAACGCATCCTGCCAATGTGTTAAATTGCTTATCTGTTTTCCTGTTTTCTTTCTAACAAATTGCAAACTGCCATCGTTCTCTTCTGCAATATAGTTAAATTTCTCTTCAGATTTCTTGTGTTTTAACAATTCGCTAAAATATACATACTTATTCGACACAATATCTGCACGTAACTTAGGATCTACTCCCAATGAAACTGGACGAGCAAGCCCATAATTTATTGCTAATGTCCTACTTTCTGTTGTTTGACTAGTGGCAGGTGCAATATTACCTAACAGTTCTTTTGCAATACTAAGATTTAGGGACTTATTTGCTCCTCCATTGCTACCATTTCCATCACCCACATTCTGCGCGGCAGCCTCGTCAGTGGTACTTCCAGTGGCGGGACTGCTCTGGGATAGGTTAGGCTGGGTGCTTGAGTTGTTCTGCTGTAGTATATCTCACCAGGCAACATACCACTGTTCTGTAGGATTGAAACAACAGTTTGTGTAATAACCGGGATGGCTGCTGTTAACATCTGTATCATCGACTCAGTAGTCAGGTTCTGGTTGCCCACAGGTGTGTATCTGTGTTCATTTGTCACTTATGTAACTGTGTTTATTTGTTCAGGTCCTGTACTTTGCCTTATGCCTAGAGTCGGTCTACCGTCTGAGACAACTCACGTCCGACTTCGAGGGGGTCTTGCTTTGCCACGTGGGGTTCTTCCTACAGACGTTGACTGTGTTACGCTCATCGTAGGTTTTGCACTTCTCTCACGAGACTCCCCCACCTTCCTCCGTATTGGACGTGAAGTGGCCTGTTCCATAACCTGCGTTCAACGGAAAAATTCAATTCATTATTATCCTCCCGTTTAAAATCCCATTGCCTCAGAGATTTTATAATTGTTTACATATAAACAATTTGTTGTCAGACTCTCATACATAGTTCTACTGATTTAAATCAGATACATAAAATGTGAAATATAAGCTTGTATCTGCTAATTATATTTCACTCTGACTTTATACATAACATGAAAAAAGATACACAAGGTGTTCCTTATATACGCACCAGTTCCATCTGAACTGAGTATCAGTTACCCTATTCCAGTTCCATATGAACTGAAATATGTTGAATGCCCAGTTCCACATGAACTGTTCAACTGTTCAATTTGAACCAATACTTATCAAATTCAGGTTTCCATTGAACCACAAAGTTCCATATGAACATCTTTATGATATATGAATCAGACCAATTCCATTGTAAAACCCCGCCATGTATAATAAATGGATAATGCGACTAAAAGTCAAGAACCGAATATAAAGGTGGACTTATTAGCTACAGGTATTGTCATGCAGGGACCAACAAATTTCACACAGTGTTTGAAGCCAGACAACATTCGCTTAAGGAATATGAATAGATTTCGTGCGTTCCCCGTTTATAAAACACGTGACATTATTTAATTGTGTTATAGAATCATTCAGAAACCATTGTCTGTGGCGTCTATGTATAAAATTTTAACTTATGTACAGTAGAATTACTTTTATTGGACACAGAAAAGGGGGGCCATCTCCAATAGCTGTTTCACCTCACCCTTTAGTGTATTGGTTAATACATGTAAATTACATATACATGTATACCGTATGTATCGAATAAACTCTGTCTAAAGTACACGACGGAGGGCGTGTTTATGTTCCTAAAACAGTGGACAATACATCCGAATCACGTGATATCATCTTTGGTATAGAGACTCCGGGTAGGTCATCGAGTTCAAACTGGTTTCCATAATGGAGACTCTTCTAATAAAACTTGCTAATCTTGTTTTAAAAAAATATTGACGATATGGGTTACGATTATTGCAATACGAAATTCAAAAGTTTTTGATGATATACAACCATAGCCTAAATGATTTTACTGTCTGTATATTTCCAGATCTGTAAAAGTATGGGTGGGGCTAAATTCCTATGCGAATTATCAGTTAATAAGGAAACCCCAAGCTTAAACTCGGAGTTATATACCGTTTGTGGCGAATTTATGCGCCGTGTAATATCTAAATCATGAAAGTGCAAATGTTAATGAGTTGAATCATGAAATTTTAACATGAAACAAGAAAATATGTTTTTATTAATAGATTGAGGGCCATTTCACTTCATCCTTTTCATAACTTGTATTTAGTTACTTATAAGTTGACATTTCTGAATCTAATTTTGTAAACAAATAATCATATATTTTCAATGTTTACATTACATGCAAAGTTGAATGCACTAGTATGGTTTTACTTTCTTTATCAAAATTTTTACACATTACAGGTAGATCATTTGGTTCATTATTCTACCAGTAATATGAAAAACCAAAGCATAAAGGCTTGCGCGTATACTACATATACATGTATTTTCACAGTACGTGCTTTTTAAATATAAAGATAAATAATCAATATATTTTGATGAATAATTATACGAGTCCAGATATTTATAATATATTTTGCTTTAAGGCAAATTCGATCAAGAGCCTGAGAAAAGGAGAGGGGTGTCTTTATTTTATTTTTTGAGAGCACTTGTGACATATATTTAGTACATCGAAATATAATATAGTGTTTGAACGAAACGTATGTTGACGGTTAACAGTTTTACGTATAATTTAGTTGAAAATAACTATTTGATCAATATTTATACCGATTTCTAATTCCAGCGGCGGTATCTATGTCCGACTGTGCTTTGGATAACGTGTTCGGTACATTTATTAGCAATATTATCACCTTTCATCACAACGAATAAATAACATGCATTATAAACATCGATCACATATGCAGCATATATATATTCAGTGAAAATCATGCATAGCTTCTGTTTAATAAAAAAGAAATATATCAAGATTATATAACACAAATAAGGTCACGAGATCTATACACATGAATGTTGTCCTTTGTATGAAGATCCGACCACTTTGTTTATCATCATTCATGAAGAAGTACCATGACGAAAACTACTCGTTATGGGGTAATTTTTTTTCGACATTCCTTGTAACTGTCTGATTAAAATCTATTTGTATGTTCATTTTTAGTTCAGTATTGTTTTGTCAAATCAAACGTACCTTTATCCTGCTTGGAACCTCTTTTTAAATTGTAAATACCCCTTTATTAAACATCAGTCTATTGGAGCATTAAACCGCCAGTCCGTGCTCTAAGTAGGAACCGAGCTGTCCAGCGAGAAGGATGCATTCACCTGAGTACGCTTTCACCAGAATGTTGTGACAGCAATTGCAATATAACTATTGCAAACACTTTGACTTTGTTGTAAATGTTGCCCGTGTTCAGCTTGTTCTAAGGTGAGTTTTATGTAACGATCTTTATAGTATTTTCATTGTTTAAAAGGTCCTAAAGCTTCCAAGTATCTTTATTCATACTTTTGTGTTTTGTGTTTGTTTCAATACCGGTTTGCTTTTTTAGAACGAGGATCGGGGGGGGGGGGGGGGGGTATTGTTTTTGTCCTGTTTGTCATTCTGTAATTATGTCTGAATCTTTAACCTTGCTAATAACTTTTGAATAGTAAGTGCTAGAGCTTTGATATTTTACATGAGTATTCCTTGTGACAAGACCTTTCTGTGGGCACTAAACCTTTTGACCTTGACATTTGACCTACGTTTTAAAAAATTGACATTGATCATAACTTCTAAATGGTAAATATTAGATCTTTCATATTGCACATGAGCATTTCTTGTGACAAGATCTTTCTACTGGTACCAAGATACTTGTCCTTGTGACCTTGGCCATCTTCGGAATTGGCCATTATCGGGGGCATTTGTGTTTCACAACCACATCTTGTTCATAAACGTGTTCACTATAATTATAGTCCTGTTTGTAAAGTTACTGCGTCTATTACTGGCCATAACTCAAGCATAGCATTGCTAGCGTTTTGTGTATCTTAAGTTATAATACGAAGTAACGTATACATGTCCAATCTAAAGACTATGTCTAGCTACGTAGCTATTAATAGCTACCTAGGTATTTATTAAAGTAGCTACTTCTACCTACTTTTACCTGTTTTTAAATATAAATAGATGATAATTAACAGGTCAGTCGTTTTATGTATCATGTTGTGCATGTGCTTGGCAAATTTCGGAGTGTAAATTTGAATACTTTACGAGGGTGGAGAATGTAGAGGAAATACATGAAAAACCTTTAATGTAAAAATGCATGAAGGTAAACTTTTTACAGATTTGTAAGACATTCTAGACTTCTTATCACGTAGCTTTGATCCTAAGCTAGAAAATGAAACTGGGTGTCGTTATTGATGCAAATTTGAAAGGTTAGAAAGTAATCATTTTTTGTCTAATATTTTTGTGGTATTCATCGTCAGTGTAAGAAATCAAGAAATTTGGTACACACCATATTACGCCATTCCTGTGTTTGACCATGAAATGAAAGTAAAGGAAAAAGTAGGTAAGAATAGCTACCTGGAGTAGGTTTAAATACCTAGGTAGCTATAAATAGCCTATGTAGGTAGAAATAGTCTTTGGACTGAACCTGTTATATAACAGTATATTATGTATATATCCATGGATAAGGTAAAGTAAGCTTTCAACCTGAAAACCTGTGTGTATGTCTACTTTAATATAGTGCGTTAACCAGGTGGTCTGATTTTTATGGGAAGCAGTGACATAACAAATCTGCCTACCTTGTTAATGTGGCGAGGTAACGTTTTATTGTATTGAATGATCTCAATTTTCTAGTCATATGTACTAGTACCAGTATTTTTGGTAAAATACAAAAGACGAACTTTTGTATATATGTTATCTGTACCAATTTAGTGCATAGTGTAGCATTAGTCAACTCCTTTTTATTATTTGGAGTGTTTGCCTGGATGGATGTTTTATTCATTTCATATTGTGTATTTTTCATATACCAGAGAGTTGTTTTTTTATTCTGGTTGATTTTTTGTCATTTATATTTATTAAATTACCTATTTTATCTTTTAAACAGAGTTGGTTTTATTTGTGGGTGATAGACAAACATAAATACAGAATGACTTTATTGTCATCGGTGCTATCTGTACCGTGTACCAAGTACAACAGTATACAACCCAAACACTTTGGGGAGCATCGACATGTGTGCTGTGTCCATGTAAGACAGTAGTCATCAGAATAGTGGATCTGTGTATAGGCCAGACACCATTTAAGGAACTTTTACACTCAACGCCATAAACCGGGACCAGAAACTGTTAAAGTTTCGTTGTACAACAAATAAAAATGTAAATTGTTTCTGTGATTTAATCATTTATCACATTTTAGCACAGTTATCCGTAACAATGACAAAAAACAAAGGGAACTATTAAAACTATTTAGAAACCATTGTCTGTGGCGTTTATGTATAAAATTTTAACTTGTGTACTTTAATGACCACGGAAAAGGGTCCATCTCTAATAGCTGTTTCACCTCATCCTTTACAATTTTTGCTCACTCTAAAAATCCATTTAATTTCAATTTAGTATCATCAATAGCACTCACGAAAATACTACATTTGGTACCATAGACCAGCCCATCAGGTGTGAAGACATTTAAGGAGGGAGGAATGTAGCGGTCAGTCAGGTTTGATCGCCGGTGGCCAGATTGATCAGTTGGTAGAGCACCTGAATAGAGATTCAGGGGGCCCGGGTTCGAATCCCGGTCTGGTCCGTTGCATTTTCTCCCTCCCTGATACCAAAACCCCTACCCATGGGATCATCAAATTTACAATTTTGGTAAAGGACGACCTGTTCATACTGAATATCCATTTAGTTTCAATTTAGTATCAATAGCACTAAAGAAGATGTTATTTAAGTGTTTTACACATAAACACTAGATATCAAGTTTGGCCCCGCCCTTAGGTCAGAAACCCAGCCCTGGGGATCATGAAATTTACAATTTTGGTAGAAGCCTGCCTGCTCAACATCCCGATACATTTAGTTTTTCTTCCACATGTGCGATCCTTGAGAAAAAGATTTTTGAAAATTGGTCAATTTCTGGCAGTTTTTACTCCGCCCCTAAGGCCCCAGGGGTACAGGAGTTCTGTATTTTACAATTCATATCCCCTTGTCCCAAATATGCTTCATACCAAACTTGAAAAGAATTGGAATGGCAGTTATCAAGAAGTTAAAAATGTTCAATTGTTAACGGACTACAACGGACGCAGACCAATTACAATAGGTTACCTGTGTTTACTTAATGAAATACTTTTTTGCAGGAAAATCTTGCCTTTTAAATCGTCTCGTTGACCTCAAATGTTTATAAACTTGATTTTAGTTTCATTTCCTGAGTTTTATCGTATTGTTTTTTCAAGGCAGTAATTATACAACAGTTTGCAGGAAATGAATAATCATCATGGGGGAGGGGGATTGCTTACATTGTATCATAAAATGCTTCAGACTAAGTCTTAACATGCAATGGACATGTATTGATATAACTTTTTTACCAGTCCTTCTGTGTTTAACTACATGTATACGTGTAATATTGATTGAATTAGCTTTTTGCTGGTCCAGGAATATGACTATGTATATGTTGGTAAACTTTTCGCGAGTACTGAGAGATTTGGTGCCGAGCGAAACGAGGGACCAAATCGAGTAGTGAAAGAACAGTTTAACAACATACTTTGTACATGTTTTACACGAGAAGTGAAAACTCTTTTTGGTCTCTATTTAATTTATTATAACCCTTCAGTATTTTTAAAAAAGTATTTTAAAATGTTTGCCCTTTTCAAGAGTGTCTGTTATATCTTTTCAAATGGAGTTAAGTTAAAAACTTACTAAAACTATTCTTTTGGATATTTTCGTGCATGATAGGAAATACTTCCATGCGTTTCCTAGATATCATTTCTGAAAATGATCTTGCAAACAGACTATTTGGGTGACCAACAAAAAACGGATCAGATATGCTGATAGAGAGATACAAAATTGTCCCCGTGTGTTTTTAATTTGAATGATAGAGTGCTGGAGAGAGAGAGAGAGAGAGAGAGAGAGAGATCTTGAGAGATCTTGTTTCTGTTGGTCGCCCAAGCCACCCAAATTTTTGTTTTTGTTTTAATATTCAATGTTCCATACCAATTCCGGTAACTGAAACACCGTATTCAGTAAGCGCGACGCCATTCCTTGATTGTTACCAATCATTGGTAATTATTGATTTGATAATCATAAATACAATGGCAAGGTTACCCAACCATGAAGCTTGGACTTAGGGCTTTGGTACACGAAAAATATTTTGTTCGAGGTGTGAAACATGTACTAATAACAGATATTTAATTGTAGTGCAAAACACGGCTATTCTTCGAACATCGTCATGCACAAAATAATACAAATGTAGAAAAACAACCAGAGTTTGTGCATGTATAACATGCAATAAGATTTGTTTAAAGTAATACTTGACTGGTAGAATTCTATGTAATATTCTATATTGTAGTCATTGGACTCTGGAATCGTTAGATACCTTAAAACAAATTCTGAATATGTCATATACATTTACATTATGATGCTCACTAAAAAATATTTTTGAATTCCATTTTTCAACAGATGATGGTGTGTTGCTTGAAAAATTTATACAACTATAAATACATTTTGAGCATTTTTCTGAACGTAAAATAAGATCAAAATACATAGGAGAATGAGGTCCATACACTTTAACATAATGTTCTTTGGAAAAGCTCCTTTCTTTCATAAACTTAGAAATTGCACGAACAGTATTATTATACTCCATTCAACATACATATTCAATACAGTATCAAATTTTTTTGCAAATTTTTCTTTTGACAGGAATGCATCCTTTTCATCTAGAAAATCATCAACAATTTTAACACCTTTTTCATACCAAGATTTGTTATACAAACTCTTTCTATCAACTTTAATTCTTGTGTTAGACCATATAGGAATAACAATGATTGTTTAATTATTGGCATGTACATGTACCTTGTCCATAAGTTTAGTAATTACATATAGCTACGATTCCAGTACATCCTTCCAAAAAGAATTTGTTGCAGTCATTGCCAGTTCCAATACATATATGTGTTAGCGGGTGATAACTCAAACAAGCATACCGGTCACAAGGTTTATTTTTATCACAATCGATCAGAATAACATCATTCACAGATCATCCAAATGTTATCCATTAAATCATCCAAAAGATTCTACAACAAGTAATAACAAATATTAAACATGCACACATTACATATGACACACATAAAATCACGGACAGACATAGCAAAGAAATAAATCGATATTAAGTTCCATTAATCACATAAATAGAATTGTCTTTTCTTCATCAGATCACATCATTAATATAAAATCATAATCAAATTTACTTAATATACTACATTTAAAACTAAGAACCTGTCCATAACATATAATGGCAAGACAAACATATCAAACACCATCTAAACAATACATAACACACTCTTACCAAATATGTGGTATTAGAATCCGGATGGATCTATAGTAACATATAGATCTGGTGTATATCTATTGATTAATACAAACATATATATTACTCAGATTTCAGAAACAATGCACTCATTATGAAATAGAAATAAAATAATAATACTACGCTTACTCTCACTCACTCTATGCATACAATCCTTAGCATAATTAGTATCTGACCTGATTAGTAGATTGTAGTCTGTAAGTCCAAATGCCCAAAGTTTTTGACTGAAGTATAACGCAACTGCCCAATTCAATTTCTAAATTTAAACTGAATCTTACACTGACCAAGAAATGTCATGTGACCAATAATTAAGAAACTAACCGATGAACCATGAAAAACAATCCGTAACCAACCTAAAGCTGGCCATACGGGAAATATTCAAATTTTGAAAGTTGTTTAATACCAACTATGGAAACCTGTTTGTGTATTTATTGCGCATATTAAGCTGATGTTATTTATCGTAAAATTTAAAAAAAGTGAACACATGTAGTAATATGAATTAAACATTTTATTATTCCAGACGGGTAAGGATGCTCTACCACATATGCATCACCAAAATAAAACAGATATGTTACAACATCACAGCCATATATACTTTCAAAAATATTTATCCAAGCATGTCCACCATTGACAAGTCTCTTAATTCAAGAACATTTTAAAGATATCAAAATGTTGTTTATATTAACCATGTTTAGACCCCTGCTGTATATTTCTGGGTAACTACAGATCCCTTTACTTAATCACACTTTGATCCCCAAATAAATCTAAACAATTCTCTTGTTAACATGCATATAACATTTTGCTTGGGGTTTGGTAAAGAAATAAAAAGATGATTAAGTTTTGTAAAATCAATGTTTTTGCAACAATCACTCTACCTATAGAAGTTAAAACACATCTATTCAATTGCTGGATAAGTGCATACAGTTTTGGAATTTGTAATTTAAATCAGGTATTTCATCATCAACAACTGAAAAATTTATACCTAGCTTCTTGCATGATGGAAAACTTCAGCAGAATTTTATTTAGAGCCAATCCATATAATGATAATAGTTTTTGAGCAATTTACTTTTAGATTAGATAGTTTGCTAAACAAATCTAGTGTGTCAAGAACAGCATGTAGAGATTTGCAGAACCGTCAAGAGTTAGGGATGTATCATCAGCATACTGGGAAATCTTGTGTCCCTTATCATTAACAATAATACCTTTAATATTATTATTTTCTTTGATTAAAATTACAAATATTTCAGCACAAAGAAGAAAAAGATATGGTGCCACGGCATCGCCCTGGCGACATCCGCGTTGGATATCAAGCTGCTCTGATAGAAATCAACTTTGTAAAATAGATGCCTTAAAATTGGTGTTTAAAATATTGGTCCAACTAATGATATTTTCACCAAATCCAAAAAAGTGAAGAACTTTGTAAATAAATGACCAGGATATGAAGTCGAAGGCTTTTTCAAAATCTATAAAAACTAAAAGTCTGGGTATATTGTGCGACTCCGTGTAAGACATCAAATTATACATAAATCTTGTATTTTCACCAATATACCTGCCTTTCCTGAAACCAGTTTGAGTATCAGATATCAATACATCACGGCGGGTGTGACCGTTCAACAGGGGATGCTTACTCCTCCTAGGCACCTGATCCCACCTCTGGTGTGTCCAGGGGTCCGTGTTTGCCCAACTATCTATTTTGTATTGCTTGTAAGAGTTATGAGATTGATCACTGTTCGTTATCTTCACCTTGCATCCAGTGTAGATTTTATTCTTTGACCAATGCAACTAGAAATAAATTTGTAAAAAAACATTCAACAGAGTTATTGGTCGCCATTTTTTTTAAACTGCCTTGGCTTTTCTCCCTTGGGTAAATATGATATGATCCCAAGTCTTTGTGATATTGACAAATGTTTGCATAGAAATATATGTTGCACTGCTTTTGCAATATAGATCTTAAGGTCATTCCAAAAGAACTTATAAAATTCTACTGTAAATCCATTACTCCCTGGGAATGTATTGTTTTTCATTATCTTTAAGACTGATGAAAATTCTTGTTCATCTATATCTCTTTCCAGATTGTTGATTATGTTCTCTTGCAATTTTGAAATATTATTAGATGGTAGTATATAGACACAGATCTGCAAGTTCAGTATCAACATTTTGATATAAAGATTTATAGAAACCTCTGACTTCATTCATAATATCTGACTGATTGTAAATCACTCTTTTCTCCCGAGTTTCAATCTTTTTGATTGTTTTATTAAGAAAATTTCTAGATTCTAGATGACAAAAATGTTTGGTGGGTTTCTCACCTTCTTCCACCCACCTTGCTCTTGAGCTTATCATATGACCTTGTAATTTTTGTTTCCGAAGTTGTTTTAGGGAAGCTCGTTTTTCTTCCAAAAGAGGGAAATCGATGTCCATATTTCCATTTTCTAATGTTTCAATATCATTGACAAGATTTTTTTTTCTATTTTATCTCTTTCTCGCTTCTTGAAGATGGAGTAAGAAATAGTCACACCCCTTATTTCCATGAGAAGTATTTCTAATACAGAAGAATAATCAGCATCAATTGTGGGGTCTTTACATTCCATTTCTTGTACATATTGTTTTTGAACAGTTTGAATTTTTGTTTAACTTTATCGATACAGTATCATGAAGCAGATTATTATTAAATTTCCACCGCCCACGACCTCTTTTTAAAGAATTAAATCTAAGGTCACTAACCACTGCTGAGTGGTCTGACCTGTAACCAGATTTAAAACTAATTTTTTAACAGTATTTCTGATATCAAAATGTAGTCAAGGCGACCCTGCTTCACTGGATTCCTCTTTCTCCATGTATACACCGATTCAAAATTCTGTAATAGTCAACCAAGTTCAAATCATTCATAATCTCTAAGAGTTTTTCGCGAGCCTTGCGGTTGTTTATTGTACAATAATCATAAGTATCTAAGGTTTGATCTAATGCAATATTGAAATCTCCACAGAGTATATAGCAACCATTATCAAGTTCTAAGAAAGTGTCTCTAATTTTTTCATAAAATTCTGGGTTATGACAGTTATCATGGTCCACATAAATATTTATGAAAGTTCTTCTGTTTTCATCAATATTCAAGTATTACTTGAAAACAAATTAGAATAATTGATAATGATATGTGTTCTTTTTGCAACTGAAAGTGAAACTATTGAACATGTTTTTCTTACAGTGTTCAAAGGTCATATCTCTCTGGCATCATCTTAGCATTCAAATATACAAAAAATGTAGTATCAAAGAGAGTGGGTTTTGATATAAACAATATAATGTTTGGTGAATTACCATTTCAGAATTCCAATACAGTCATTACTTTCTTATTAACTTTACCAAAAATTATATTTTTTATTGTTTGAAAAGTAATAAAGATCCAAATATTGAGGATTTGTTGAACCATTTGAAAACAAATTATTGTGTTGAAAACTTTAATTGTGTTCGAAGTTCTTGTAAGAACCAATTTGATACCAAATGGGCAGAGTGGAGCAATTTATTTGAAGAAAGCAGTAAATAATAAAGAATAAGAAAAAAAAAAACCCATAGAACATTGATTTAATTTAGTATCTACAGCTTTTTAAAAAACAAATTCCCAAAGCTTTCCATTAAAATTTTGATCATTAATATTGTCAGTATGAAAGATGGTATGAATGTGGGAGAGAGGAAAAATTTGTGTGCACAATTATTATATTTGTAACTTTTGTGATCATATATATTTACATGTATATAGATATGCACAGAAATAAAGCATTAAAAACAAACATGCAATAAGGTATTAAAGCTTGTGGACTACTTTTCTTATTTCAGAAACATACAGTTCACATTACTGCTCTCTCTACTTGTACTTAAAATCCAAACAGCAGATGAAGTAAGTATAGGAATATATTTAGATTTCTGTTGTTTTAACGTGTGATGTTCAAATGACACGTACATGTGCGCAAATCACAGTGTCTGAATAACTGATTACTCCAAAATACACCATTTTTGGTTGCGGCCTAGGGAACTTTTGTAAAGCGCTAAACAATTTATTTACACGCGTGAAGTGGAACAAATGCTGATTACTATGAGAATGAAAGTATACACTGTGACGGTTAGTTACACAAACGCAGTTTCATCACCCGAATTTGTTTGATCTATAAAACAATTAAGAAATGCATGTAAATACTCAGTGCCTTTAATATATCACGTTATTTTCGTTGATCGTTCATGCCATATCTAATATTATACTTGCAAATATAGCATTGTATTTATGTTTTAACTTTAGTAAAACATTTTTGTCAACAGTATTTTATATTTCCTTCATTTACATCTTCAAACAGGAGTAACTTTTTATAGGCTTTGTCGTTTTCCTCACTGACTGTGGTGCAATCTGTCCCACTTGTATCAGCACTAGATTTTCCTCTTATGAAGAAAAGTTCGTATCTCGAAACTTGCGTATTTTAAAGCATACCTGTTAAAAATCTTTTTCAAATTATAACTTCTTTCCTATAAATGAATATAGTCAAGTGAAATATTAGCAGGAGTATAGATGTAGTTTAAAAACTGATCAGCTATTAACTCCCACATGCAGAAATATGATGACACGTTTGGAAAATGAATAAATGGTTCCAAACGTATATCCAAAATGTAAGGGGCAACGGAGGATATCCCCCACTTTTAACTCAAACAAGAGACAGGAGTATATTTTTGAAAACCTCCGCTTTGTACAAGACTGTAGATTCTAGTATACATCTGAACACATGCACAATGTATATTATTCTACAGATTGCATTAAATATTTCAGCCGCTTCCTGGATGTCCTTCCTCAATCCCAACTTTAAGTTCAGTGCAACGATGTCCTAGAGATGAATCTGAATGGATCAAAGCTTCCAAAATAAAGAGATGTGACCTAGTGAGACAGAATTGTTCATCCGCAAAGGATTTCAAATACCATTGTCTTATAAATGAAGAAGCTAACGGAGTTGTTGAAATATGTATCCCATTAAAACAAATCGTAGGTAAGATGTTTTTCAATTCATGGTATATAAATGTTTACCAGAAATGGTATACAATAAAAAGGGACATAAGTTGTAACGAGAAGCCAATGCAATCATGTTGGCAGTGGAAAATTTAAAAAAAAAGCTATCCGTTGATTATCTATGGAAGACAGTATACACGTAGATGTTAAGCTGTAGGATTTCTATTTTCAATAAATTATATGAATACGAATATAATTGAATTTGATATCATGTAAAGAAATCAAGTGAATATTCTTAACATGCACGCACTAGTGACACGATGATGTTCAGAAAGTTTTAATCAAGGTACATACAATGTATATGTACATTAATAGATTTTATCAGATAATAAATTTACTTTAATACGATAGTATAGATTATGTATAAATTCACACAAGTACATTTCAATTTTGATTGACTTATATACTTGTTCTTGTCAGATATAGAATTAATAATTTTTATGCCCCTGTCACAAAGTGGTGGGGGCATAATCATAGTTTTACCCCTTTCCGTCCTTCCGCAACATCCAGTTGTCCGGACCTTTTTTCTAAACGCCTTAAGATATTGAATTGATGGTTTTTTTGGTATGCAGGTGTATATTGATGAGTTACAAATCAAGTCTGAGTTTTGTTCCGGCGGTTCGTTGAGTTTTGGTGGAGTTGAGTCCATTTAACTTAGAAAAATTACTGTTACGACCAGTTTTCCGGACTTTTTTCTAAACACCTTGAGATATTGAACCGATTTTTTGTATGCAGTCCTGGAGGTTATAAAACTTTCTTGAGCACGTTTTCATACTCGAACTCCGTGCTCTAAATCGTACTCATACTCCAAAGTGAAAGTTATAAAACTTTTATAAAATCATTCTCATACTTAAATGGAGAACATGCTTAAGACTTTTCGAGTATGCTTCGGAGCTTGCTCAGAATTGTACTCAAAACAAACATGGCTGAGTTTGAGTATGAGTACGGTAAAAGTTTAACCTCCAGACTAGTTTTCCGGACTTTCTTCTTAACGTCCTGAGATATTGAACTGATATTTCTTTTTTATATGCCAATTAATTTATATTGATAACTTAAAAGATCGAGTTTGAGTTTTGTTCCAGTTCGTTGATTTTTGATGGAGTTGTGTCCATTTAACGTAAAAAAAAATACTGTTCTGATCATGTGATGTTATTGATTCAGAAGAAACTTTTATAAAGTATGTAGTGATTTTATGGCTGTTAAAACATATAAAGGATTGTTGCTGAATTCTTCATTATACAAAATGTGTGTAACATACAATGTCATGTCAATCTATTCTGAATACCACATTCAATGCTATACTTCGATGGATTTCCTACATTTGACTTTACTGCAGCCGGGGGCATTCGTATCGTGCCGACACATCTAGTCTATTTTCCACTCAATTTGTCTCAGAGTTACATGTATCATCTTTATTTGAATTTGTTTAACTGTGCGTGCGTGTAGATAAAAAAAATGATCCATATGATTCTGAGCTAAATCTATCACTTGTAGATGTCGCATGTCCCGAACCATTCCATATTGTAGTTTGGTGATTATATATATCGAACTACCGTATTAAACGACTCACAGGCGTTACCCTCTATTATTGTACCTGTATTTAATGACCATCTGTCTGACGCGACCAACGATCATGATTTTTACAACCTTTTCGTGTAATTTTAAGAAATCTTACCTTTATTTAACAACCGTACATTTTTCGATTGCAACGCGTTTTAGGTCGAGCATGTCTATTCTGGGATTTATCGCCCCTAACACTTTCGTTTTAAAATGCACGGGTAGTCGTAATACTTTGGTGGTAATCATGGTTAGTCGGCACTTTATATACCAACGTTATCAATTAGTTAATTTGTACTCAACATGCAGGGTCGTGTGGGGTTAATTAACAAAACCCGAGTTGTGGCTCATTTAACAAAATCAAGGATCAGGGAAACAAGGCCGTTGTGTTTGAAGGAATGAATTTCGACAGACTTTGATAAGAAAGCCCAGAAGGCTCATTCGAGATTCGAAATTCAAAATACGAGATTCGAAATTCAAAATACGAGATCCGAATTTCGAAATTCAAAATCCAAATTAACCAATCAAAATGTAGGTCACAACAGACTTTGATACGAAAGCCCAGAAGGCTCATTCGAGATTCGAAATTCAAAATACGAGATTCGAAATTCAAAATACGAGATTCGAATTTCGAAATTCAAAATCCAAATTAACCAATCAAAATGTAGGTCACAATAGATTAAAGGTTAGAGGATACATGCATATACATGTAAACTTAAAATATGACAGATAGCTTATTCTTCTAATATGTTTACCAAACAACGAAACATTTCTTCTATTGAAATTAAATGTTTTGATGTATGCTTAGCATGCAGACAGGCGTAGAAAGCGGGAAAGGAGGCGGACTGAAAACTTATTCCAGCCCCCACATATTAATTCTGCACTGTATGTGATAACCAGGTCAAATAATGACGAATACACATCATGATATACCTTAAAGTGAAATCGTATATGAAGCCTTTCTAGTTTGATTTTTTCAGTTTATATATGTATCTATGTTGTATCTTTTTACATTTTTTAGGCTCCTGGAAGCTTAACTACGTGCGTCATAACGGCAGAATAATAATCTATCAACGTTTTAAAAACTATCTTATGCACTGAGTCATATTATATCAGCCTACGTACCACAGGAACTGGTAATTTTGTCTGTAATATAATAATAGTAGGGGTCTATACTATATCATCTCCTAATATTTATTAAGTGGGGAGGGGGGGGGGTGATAGAGTATAGAACCTTACTATTATTATTAGGGACAAAATTACCGGTTCCTGAGATTATACATACTTGAACATAGAACATACATGTACAAATATGAATCAATGGGACAAGCTATTTTTTTTGTAAACGTGGATAAATTAGTGTTCTGTGGTAATGAATAACGACGCACGTAATTAAGCTTCCTGAAACATAAAAAAATATAAAAAGAGACAACATAGATGGAGGAGAAATAATTATTCGTGGTTCGAATTTCCTCTATTATTTACACCCTGGCGCACATATATAAGGTTCAAGCCCAGTATTCCGACGGTCCGATAGTCCGACGGTCCGGTAGTCCGACGGTCCGATAGTCCGACGGTTCAATATTCCGACGGTCCGATAGTCCGACATGTTGACCATCACCAAAAATTTTAATTAATAGAGTTAAAATTTATTCATGTCAGGCATTATTTTATGGAAATTACCAGAAATTGCCAAAATCGACACGGCCTGATTATAAATCAGACAATCAATTTCTGATCAAAATCATTCAAGTGTGAACCTACGGCGGCGTAGAAAGGCCATATATAAATATATTAATCGTTCGGACAAATTAGCTATTTGTTCGGACGAATTAGCTATTTGTTCGGACAAATTAGCTATTTGTTCGGACGAATTAGCTATTTGTTCGGACGAATTAGCTATTTGTTCGGACATATTAGTAATTCGTTCGGACAAATTAGTAATTCGTTCGGACAAATTAATGATTTGTTCGGACGAAATAGAAAATCGTTCGGACGAATTAGCTATTTGTTCGGACATTTTAGTAATTCGTTCGGAGGAATTACCAATTTGTTCGGACGAAATAGACAAAGGAATCCACACATTTCAAAGAAATTATCTCCGCAAAATAACAAAAACCAGAAAAAAAGGAGGGGGGGATGAGTGTTGGTAGTTGTGTCGATACTGCAGGTGCCTGTGGATATTTGGTCAAACACTAAAATGGGTGGTTTGTTCCCAGTTATTTCCCCCCTCACCTCCCCCTTTTTGAAATTGCTGACCGGCTACGGGTCTGGTTCAACACTGGTTCAACATTGGATAATCGATACCCGTAATTACATTATAATTTTTCCTTCATAGAAATCGTTCACAGGTGCTTGGGTTCATCCCCCCCTCCTTTAATGAATATCAACAATGTCTTGCATGCTCAAAAAGTCCAAAATAACTCAAATTAAGCCCTTTTTATAAATGTATACCCTCACTGGGTATTAAGGGTGTACAATAAAAAGGTTTATTTTGAGTTATTTTGGCCTTTTGGGGTAGGAAAGACATTGTGACATGCATCAGAGAAATTTTGAACAAAAATAATTAAATCAACTCAAGTAGGGTATTCGGGTGATGGGGGGGGGGGGGGGGGGGGGGCTGCACCTGTGTCATTGATAACTCAAACATGTACAGTTATTTTCATGTAAAATAAATTATAAGAATATGATCATTCAAGCAGAAAAAATTATATGCGGGTAAACCTATACATTAATCTAAAATCGGAATCCATTGCTACGGGGTGTCGTCAGTTAATTTTATTCATATAACCTTCGATTCCATTTCAATTAAAGTGTATTATTTAAGGTGTATTCGACCTGGTTCTACCCCTACCCCCATCCCTACCCCTTTCTATGAACCTGGGTTTCTACAGGCCTGTGCGCATATAATGACATGATTTATAATGTCAAAATATTGTCCTTAATATGAATCAGTGGGATAAGATGATTTTTAAAACGTGGATAGATTATTTTTCTGTCGTAATGACACATGTAGTTAAGTTTCCCGGGCCCTAAAATATGTAAAAAGAACATAGATTGGAGAGAAATATTTATTCATGGTTCGAATTTTCTTCTATTATTTATATACCTGACCTAAACACCCGCAGCTACGGGCCTATCTGCATGTTAAACATACATCATAACATTTTATAGTATTAAAAGAAATGTTTTGTTGTTTGGTATATTATATTAAAATAAGCTTTCTGTCATATTTTAAGATTATATGCATGTACTCTCTACCATTTAATCTATTGTGACCTACATTTTCATTGGTTAATTTGGATTTTGAATTTCAAAATTCGAATCTCGTATTCTGAATTTCGAATCTCGTATTTTGAATTTCGAATCTCGAATGAGCATTCTGGGCTTTCGTACTTTGATATGTGCTGGGTAGATCGGATATGAAATCGCCTACCTGGTATACCATTTTGTTCAACAGAGTGGAAAATTAGCTTGATTGCGATATAAATGAGGTAAATATATATTGTACTTAGGACTGAAATTTTATATGGAGTATTCGCAATTTTCCTGTACGAGATACTTCAAGGTATCCAGAATCGTGACCGGGACTAGATAATAAAGAGTTTCATAAAATGAGTTCCTAATTAATAAATCTCATAAAAAGGGCATAAAATTAAAGAAAGAAACCAAGACAAAGTTATATAACTCAAATTTAACTGTAGATTTGCTTACATGTTATTTATTGTTATAGAAAAACAGTTCAAAATCATATCAAATGGAAAAGTCGCAACACATTACAGTTCATATATTCAACAACGAGTAAGCAAATTGTCCCTTGTATCACTTCCAAGTTATTTCGGGCTCCGTATAGTAGAACTTGAAAAACGTCTTGGATGAAGACCAATTAGCTGCATTCATTATTCCTGACGAAGCCGAAGTTTCCCGAATAGAATTCGCAGTGAAATATTTATTCCAGACATATTTAACACAGTTTTCAGCCATCTTGCTAATGTACATGTCGCAAGATTAAAGGTTTTGTATGATATAAAAAGTGAAGAGGATTTCCTTTGATCCTTGGTTCTACTGAGATACTCAGATAGGGTGGACACAACGCAGAGTTTATCGTCAGGAAATCTATGTACTACAACTTTATGTACAGGGATTCCAGGTTTACACGTTTTCAATAATTTATTAATTTGGAAAACAACCTTATCAACAAACACTGACATACATTTAAGATCAAGGGCTAGAGGTGTCTGGGCCCTTGAAGCTGTTGTTAGAGCAACACGTGCTATCAATATGAAAGTAAGTAAACGTAAAGATTTTTCATGTAATGACATCAAATTGCGTAAAAAGGACAAGTCCTTTGACACATCCCACGAGGTTCTAACTTTAGGACGAATGGGATTCAAATTGAAATAACCTTTCATTAGTTTAGGAAGTAGCATCGGTTCATGGACCCACGAAACCTCAAAATATGGTACGGTATTGATCAACATAGATTTATGAATATTCACAACAGAGTATGAAACTATTTTTTATCATAGAAGTTAGATATTTCACTACATCAATCTCAGAGGGAGAATAGGGATTGGTTTCCCATTTAAAACACCAAACTACCCATTTTTTCCAGCAGCACTGGTACTGTTTATTAGTGGCAGATCGTTATGAGGCAATGATAACGTCACTATTGATTTTTGCCAATCCTTTATTCTGAAGTGATCTACGGACACAATGCAGGCAATTAAGGTCATCTTGTGAAGGGGATGTAACTCTCCTGTATGTGGCATCATCAAGATATCTTTGTATCGAGAAAGCCTTACATGGAAAGAAATCAGGACAGACATCAGCTGAGGAAACCAAGTTTGGGTTTTCCATATTGGAGCAATAATGATAGCTTGTTTCATTCTGTCTTCAAATAATTCATTAATTATACGACCAATAAATTTAAAAAGTGGAAACATGTAAGGGCTTAAATTTGACCATGAAAGAGTGAAAGAATCAACATGGTATGCATCTGGATTAAAATTCCAAGAAACAAACTTTTGCAATTGTTTATTAATACAAGAAGCAAATAAATCGATATCTGGTTAAAAAAAAAATGTTTACTAATCCTCAAAAATATATCATGTTTTAACTTCCACTCAGTAGAATCAGCAAAATGTCCAGAAAGTGCATCAGCATATACATTTTCACACCCAGGTAAATACTGAGCTGAAATGATGATATCGCGTTTGATACACCAATTCCAGATTCTTGTTGCTAAATCATCAAGTTGTTCAGAAAGCATACCACCCATGGCATTGATATAGGAAACTACAGTTGTGTTGTCCGTTTTAAAACAAATATGTTTTGAGGTATCATCTTTAAAAAATGATTTCAATGCAAAAAATACAGCCATCAATTCTAAAACATTGATATGATAGCATGATTCTGTATATGTCCATCTACCTCCTGTCATGTTATCTTCAAATCTAGCACCCCATCCAAGCAATGATGCATCAGTTTCAACCCAGATATCAATATATTTTAACCTAATGAGTTTTCCATTAAGCTTTTTCAAATTTTTACACCACCATAAAATTTCAGTAAGACTCTTCTCAGAGCAAATCATGAACGAATCAAATTCATCATTGTTTATCTTAAGATTTTTATATTCATCTCTTTCTAAAGCCCTGTAATGTAGAGGGACTTGAAAAACTGCATTGAATGCATGGACTAATAAACCAATCAAAGAAGCCTATTGTCTAATTTTAACTTTTGTGCATGACAAAATAGTTTGACTTAGGTTTAGAATCTTCTGTATATTTTCTCATCTGTCAAATACACCTTAAATTCCACTGAATCTATAATTACCCCCAAAGAAAACAATTCTTTGTGAAGGAAAAACAACAGATTTTTTCTCATTGATTGTAAAGCCAAGGTTGTCTAATTCAAAAATCACAATATCTGTTTGTCTTTGACATTGAGAAAAATCTTGATTCATGATTAGCGAATCATCGATATAATAGCAACATATAATGTTATGTTCTCGGAAAGCTGCATATACAGGTTTTAAAATTTTTGTAAACATTCTAGGACATGGTGTTAACCCAAAAGGCTAAACAACAAAATTATAAGACTTTCCATTCCAAGTAAAGGTCAAAAACGTTTGGTACTCTGGGTGAACACTGACACTAAAATAGGCATCATTTAAATCAAATGAAGTTAAATAATCATTTTGTTGAATCAATTCCAAAGCAAAAGATAAATTTTCTTGTTTGAAATGATGATATTCAACAAATTTATTTAGATGTTTCAAATTGATAATTGGTCTTAAAGTTCCCATCTTTTTTATGTACTAGGAAAATATTAGACATAAAAGTGTCTGAAGTATCCATGACTTCTCCAATAGCACCCTTGTCAACCAATGTATGTATTTCTTGTGACACTAAATTAAATTCTTCCTCATTAAATTTAATTTGGATTTGCCAATTGGCATGCTCTTCAAAAAATTCAATTTTATAACGAGGATATACTATATCCAAAATCCATTTATCGTTGGTAAATTTATTCCAGTAAGTTTTTCTTGCTCACCTTTAATTGTTGTATGGATACGTTTTCTTAACGGGACCTCTGTATTGGCCCTTTTGCCGTCTGCCTCTCTGAGTGGGATATGAATATTATCGGCCTCTGCCTTTGTTTTGGTTTGGGTAATATTTATACCCTTGATTGTTGTTGATATAGATATTTTTTTCATGCCGATAGGGTGTCTTGTGATTGTTACCGGGTTCCAAGTAACCATAAAGACAAAAACAATCGCTGTTTTCAATATTTTATTGATGTCACTGTAAATATTCACATTCAATACACAATAAAATAAGATATAGAAACATGAAATAAAGACAGATAATTTCACCTATATTCATATCACAGAAATTATCTTAGTGTTGTAGAAATGGTAAAACTAAATTACTTTTACTATATGTATCATGATTTGATCAGAATAAAATATGAATTGCCAATCTTTACTATTAATTCAATCGAAAATGAATATATCATAAATACATACAGATCATGAGATGATGCTATACATGCCGAATATACACACATGTATGTTACTCCTAATCATATATCCTTACCCAATATGTGGTACCATACCAGTACGACCAATCGACACATCAGGTAACTCTATATACAAGAAATAATATTCCTAATTATATTTAAAGTATACTATGCAAAAGAATTGATAATCTCATATCATTCATACTTGACATCAATGTGATTAAAATAAACTGACCTGCACTGCAATGATTAAAATCGCCATAAAAAGAAATATCACAGTATATAGGAAATGCAACCATCCAGCTTAACTGACAAAAGCGTTATATTCAAAGATAATTGAATAGACTAGAAAGAAAATGAACTGACCTAAACTTTCAACCAACCAAAACCTCCAAAATCAATCACCCATAAACAACACTAGTCACTAATGACAATCTATGGAAATCCATACTAGACATAATAATTTATCAAGGGTTTATTAAAATAACCTTATGGAAAACAATTAATGTAATACTTTATAATTTAGTGACATGTATAAACTTATTTAAATTGGGATTTAAAAATTTATTTACACACACACTCACTACCACATACTCCCCCTCCTTGAAAAATGACTTCCATGTCATTCCCGTCATCTACTGCACGAACAGAAAAATATGATCCAAGAGTCACATCTCAGGACAAAAAAAGTTAATGTCAATGTCGAGTTGATATCTGGATACTTCGCCATATGGATATCTTCAAGTTGAACTAAAATTTTAATTATGGATAGACTATTCAAATGCTGGTTTACATTATGAAGTTAATATAAAATTCAGAATGTCATCAGACGTTTTCTCTGCATTTGGGATTAAACCTCTTTCCATTAGATTAACAGCATAATCTGCTCTTTCTTTCCAGTTCTTTGTAGTTGCTGATTTAACCACGAATTCTCCAGTGGTCATCCACTTTGGCGGTTCTCTCCTGGTAGAACGCCTAGGAATTTCCTCCACTTCATCTTCGGATGTTTCATCTCCTCCAGTGACTGCATCATCTTCATCAACCTCCTCGCTTTCTACACCGGTGTTAAGCATATCATCTACTTCAGTTGCGTGGGAAGCGCTTCCAGCATCGGACAAAGTAGTTATAGGAGGAAGATCATCAGGGTCCTGACTGGCTGAAGTCAGCTCATGTTTCCGTAACAACACTTCATCCTAATCTGATGAGCTACTGAATTCTGGAATTCTGGTTTCAGCTATCTTTGATTTTCTAGGTCTAGGTTTAGGTCTTGGTTTGTCTGGTGTTGAATTTTCATTATGGATATATCCAATAGGAAATATAAGTTCCTGTGCAATGTTCTTTCTTTCCCCAGACCGTTCTCTTTCTGGTCTGTGTAAACAGGAATATTTCTATTTGGTTGATTTGTAACAATGTAGGTGTCATTTGTTTGAAAGTTTGTGTTTTCCATCGAATTTTACCAATACTTTGTCACCTTTCTGTATCACTATACCTCTTGTCTTCAAATCATATCTACTTTTCTGTTTTTCCTTTGCCTTCTTAATTTGTTCTGCAGCTGTCTTGTAAGCTTCAAACAATCTGCTTCTAAGATCCTGAATGTACTTTGTATGTGGTTTATGACTGTACTTCCTTGTTAGACCAAATGCAATGTCAACTGGTAAATTTGGATTTCTGCCAAACATTAGAAAATATGGAGATTGACCCGTTGACTCGTGTCTAGTACAATTGTATGCATGTACCATAGTAGAAAACATCAGATTTCCAGTTTTGTTTCTTACTTGTGTCTAAAGTTCCTAGCATGTTCAACAGAGTTCGATTGAAGCGTCCAGTCATTCCGTTACCCATGGTGTGGTAAGGAGTAGTTCTAGATTTGTTGGTTCCCATTAAATTACATAACTCTTTCATCAAATGACCTTCAAAATTTGTCCCCTGATTCGAATGAATTCTTTGGGATATTCCATAATGGTTGATAAAGTTATTGAATAAAATTTAAGCAGTGATTTTGGGAGTTTGGTTTCGAGTACGTATGGCTTGAGCATATCTAGTGAAGTGATCAGTGATGACTAATATGTTTTCAAATCCTCCTTTTGATTTTTCCAACGATAAATAGTCAATACACACTATTTCTAAAGGTTGAGTAGTTTCAATGTTAACCAAAGGTGCAATTGATGGTTCTTTCTTCCTTTTGATGCAATTCTGTCACTGACCGATCCATTTCTCTATATCAGTAGTCATACCAGGCCAGTAGAATCTGTCTCATATAAGATTGGTAGTTCTATAGCGACCCTGATGACCCATTTCATCATGAAGAGCTTCTAAAATATTGGCTATATGGACTGATGGCACCACTAACTGCTTTTGGTCTTGTTCTTGAATTTTGACGGTTCTGTATAAAATTCCATCTTCCAGAATTAGTTGATAGAAGAGCTTAAGAAATGGACTGGGTGAAACTTCACCTCTCTTCGGTTTCTTTCCCTCTCTGACATATTTCTTCCAAATTCTTAATACAGAATCTTGATCTTGAATATCTGCCCAATTGATTTCATTTCTGATGTCCATGTGAAGGTCTATTTCAACATAATTGATGGTATTCTGATCACAGGATATAGTTTCAATAAATGGAACAGTTGTTCTGTTGCAGATAGTCTTCACAGAATCAGCTAATATTTTGATGTTCTCTGCAGTTGAAGGCAGTCTTGATAAGGTGTTTGCATCTGCATTGCTTTTGCCTGGCCGATAAATTATTTCAAAGTTGTAAACTCCTAGTGCTGCTAGCCATCGGTGTCCTGTAGCATCTAAATTTGCGGTTGTCAGAACATATGTTAAAGGATTGTTGTCAGTTACTGCAGTGAAAGAAGTTTCATATAATCATGAAATTTATCACAGATGGCCCATTTCTACGCTAAACTTCCAATTTATGTGCCGGATAATTCTGTTCTGATTTAGTTAAACTGCGACTGGCAAAGTCAATTACTCGCTTCAAACCAAGTCCTATTCTACTAGCATCAATATGAATTGCAAATGGTTTACTGCAGTCTGGATAACTAAGAATAGGAGACGAAGATAGCTTCTGTTTCAATGTATAAAATGCTGCTTGGTGTTCAGTTCCCCATGACCATTCTCTCTGCTTAACTGCTTTCTTCCTCTTATCTTTCTTTTTACTATGAACTGGCATATGTTCAGAAAATGGTTTGGAAATTTGGCTGAAATGATGTTTGAATCTTCTGTAATAACCAGCAAACCCAATAAATTTTCTAACTTCTTCTGCAGTTCATGGAGTAGGCCAATTGACTATGTTGTCTATTTTCTCTGGATCAGTTTCAACTCCATTTTCTGAAATAATGTGTGCTACATATTTGACTTTGGTCTTGAAAAATGAGCATTTCTTTGGAGACAATTACAAATTAGCTTCTCGGATTTTATCAAAAACTAGTTTCAAATTGGAAATGTGCTCTTCAAATGATGATGAAAAAAATATGATGTCGATGAATATACAGCAAATTTTCATATGAAGTTCTCCTAAGATATCTTGCATCAATCTTTGGTAAGTTGCAGGAGCACCCGACAGACCAAATGGCATTCGATGAATTAGTACAATCCAAGTGGACCAACAGTAGATGGAGTTCTTTCTTTATGAGGTTCATATATTTCCACTTGATGATAGCCAGATTTCATGTCGATAACTGAAAAGAATTTGTTGCCTGGCATTGAATCTAAGAGTTCTTCAATTCTGGATAAAGCGTAAGCATCTTTTTTAGTTTTCTTATTGAGTTGTCGAAAGTCAATGCAGAATCGTATAGAGTTGTCTTTCTTCTGAACAAGTACAACATTAGAAGACCAGGGCGAGTGTGATTTCCAAATAATTCCAGTCTGAAGTAAAAGTTTTAAGTGTTGTCTAACTTCTCCTATCAATGAGGGTGGAATACGTCTATACCGTTGTTTGAATGGGAAAGTATCTTCTAATTCTATCCTATGTTGAACTGAAGTAGCATGACCAACATCTGCATCTCCTGTTGAAAATACATCTGAGTATTCGTGAATAAGATTTTGTCCCTGATGAACTTCTTCTCTGCTGAGATTGTCTTGCTCTATGTTGATTTTGGTCATGTGCTGCATAATCTCTTCCTGCTGAGTCTGATTAGAATTCTGTACAATAGTTACAGGTTGGATCTCACAAATTACTGCTTTCTCAAGTACTGAAACTGTTCGTGTGGTGATATTACTAAACTCAACTTATATGTTGTTATTGTCCATGTAACGGTACTCTAGTAGTGATGGAACAATGTCTAGATCTTCAGGTAGAACTGATTTATCCGTAGTCTGTAACATTGCAGCTGTATGGTGGTATGGAATTTTCTTATCGAGATATCCGATCAATGTAACATTGCTGTTTGGTGGAATTATAATTCTGCCACATGCATTTCTCACAATGGCTAGCTTGCATTTGTTTCTTTGTAATTCCCTTTCTCTAAGATGCATGGCTCTGAATGTTAAATACCATTCTGTTGTTAAGTTTGACTGCTGTAGGTATTTTTCTCCCTTCATCTTCTGTAGTCGTTCAATGATGACACTCAAAACATTTGTTCCTAGCAACAAAGGTACAGAGTTATTAAAAGTAATTTCAGGAATGACAAGTAGTATTGCTGGAAAACTTTAAGATATACCAGGTATTTCCAATTCTGTTTCTATAAATCCATCATAAGGTAGTAGATTTCTATCCGCACATTCAATGTCAAGAAGTAAGTTAACTTGTTGTAATGAAAAATTGTTCAAATTTTGTTCATAGAAATTTCTGCTTACAGTTGAAACAGTATCAAGTAAGGTACGAGTGGATATACTGTTTATATTGATAATAGTTTCTGTTGGTTTGCCACATAATCCTGGAGGTATATGTTTTGCTAATTTGGATATAATAGGGTCTTGATACGTTTTGTCTACGATCGACCCCTTTTCGCAGACTTTGTCCAGTTTAAACGTTTTCCGTTAGCATGTGTATTGGCTCGACATCCTCTCACAATGTGCCCTTCTCGACCACAACGGTTGCAAATAATCTCAGTATATCTATTTTGTGCTTCCTCGTTCCTGCTCTGAGTGTCACTGTTGGAATCTTTCCAACAATCTCTTCTTTTTGGCGATCGACTTCGACGACGTGAACCTCTTGAATCATTCTTGTATCTTGATCTTCCTCTCTGTGCTGATTCTAGATTCTCTAGTCTGTGGGTTATCTGCTTCAACATTCCTTTAATTTCATCATCACCTTCTAACTTTTCTTCAGCCACAGCTTTCTTTGAAATCTGTTTGGAGCTTTTCTTTCATATTCTTGGAGATTTTCCTTCTCAATTTTTCTCAAAGCTACTCTGAGCTGGTCAAATGATGTGTATCTCTCCTTCTCATAGTGTGTGATATCCTTTAATTCAGACCTCAAACCTTTCCATAGCATGTCATGTAACATTTTGTCTGAATTGTTCTCTGGGATCTCACCATTCATTGTTGCTTTACTTAGAATATCCTCAAGTCGACAACTCATTCTGTTACATTCTCATTGTTTCTGCCGTGCTCCATAAAATTCACTCAGAATAGTTTCCTTTTCATCTACATCTCCATATACACAGGAAAGTTTTCCTAAAATTTCTTCAAGTTTTGCATGGGTCCTAGACGAATAACAATTCTTCCTGCCTCTCCTTTCAGTAATCTCCGAATTGCTTGAGCAATGGCTTCTTTTGAGTGAGTTTTTTCAGTCATAAGACAATGCACTTCATATCTCCAAATGCTAGTGTCATTTTTTTCTGCATCTGTTCCTGTGAAAGTGCTTAATCTTGAAGTATGAATGTAAGTTTGAGATTTTGCAGTAGTATTTGCCTCCTCCGGTTCCTTCTTAACTTCAGTAGAATCCATTCCAAGATATTCCTTCATCCATTTCTTCAGATCTTCCTTGGAATCTGCTTTTGGGATGACACCCATTCCTTTTAGAGTCTCAATCAAATGGATATACTCTTCAGGAGTTGTCATGATTTTATTTTAATTTTCACGGGTGGAGTAATGGAATGTCACAAAACAAATTCCAAAAATTGTGTCTGTATAACACACTGCGGTGGCCACACGGTTGTCGAAATTTTGTTTTTCGGAGTCGCACTCTCACATACAACGCATACTTTGAATTAAGTTTACAGTGTGATTTAATTTATTAGTTTATATTTTAACTGGTTTATGAAATTTACAATTAAGTTCTTTATTTTTAAATTGTGGTTAAGTTATTTGATTTAAGTAATTTATTCAACAACCACAAAAAAAAAATTATTCCGAGTAATGCAAAGTTTTCACTTGGAAACCAAATGAAAACTAAAGAAAAATTAAGTAAACTTAACTAAACTATTGCTACACTACACTGTAACTAAACTAACTAACTATATGTAAACAACCGACAGACAGACTCACAACTACTTAACTAAGTACAAGCACCTGTGTAAACCTGCGCTTAAGTAATAAAGTATTCTACTTTCACTTTCAGTAATTACACTGTCCAGTAACAACTTGAATACACTTCCTCAATACCCAATGTAAATAATCTGAGGTCAAGGTCATATAATTCACCTGCACCTCTAGTATGCATACAAAATTCAAATATAAACAGGACATATAATATTCATATGTATACAGTATAACACCCCAAAGAATATGACTTACACACACTGATAATGTGTTTGCTACTTCACTTGAAGTGTAAATACAGAATTACTAAAGGAAAATCAAGTCAATGTTTGTTGAAAAAACCCAAGACTGTACAAGTCAATGGAACAGCTGATCAAGAATGTTCAACGTAATATCACTTTCACGGTTGTGTAAACGTGGAGAACCCAGGAACTACTACATACGGCTTTACTGTCTCGCATCTATTGTTAATGTATGGAGTATATAAATTATACGAATGGTGCTTAAGACCGCAACATAATTCACTAAACACAGTACCTGGACTCCAGCGTGGTCTTTGTTGACATTCTAGTTAATAACTTCCGGTGTATAGTCATGCACAGAAGTCTATTTCTGTTCGCGATGTAAAGGATGGTGACGTCACAACGCGGGAAATTGGAACTTTATCCTTTTTGTCAGCTGTTTCCAGGAGTCAGTCAACTTGTCCCAAAAGTAACCATAAAGACAAAAACAATCGCTGTTTTCAATATTTTATTGATGGCACTGTAAATTATAGTCTGAAACAAACATATATTCACATTCAATACACAATAAAATAAGACATAGAAACATGAAATAAAGACAGATAATTTCACCTATATTCATATCACAGAAATTATCTTAGAGTTGTAGAAATGGTAAAACTAAATTACTTTTACTATATGTATCATGATTTGATCAGAATAAAATATGAATTGCCAATCTTTACCATTAATTCAATCGAAAATGAATATATCATATATACATACAGATCATGAGATGATACTATACATGCCGAATATACACACATGTATGTTACTCCTAATCATATATCCTTACCCAGTATGTGGTACCAGACCAGTACGACCAATCGACACATCAGGTAACTCTATATACAAGAAATGATATTCCTAATTATATTTAAAGTATACTATGCAAAAGAATTGATAATCTCATATCATTCATACATGTACTTAACAGCAATGTGATTAAAATAAACTGACCTGCACTACAATGATTAAAATCGCCATAAAAAGAAATATCACAGTATATTCATATCACAGAAATGACCCTTTTTAGCCTTTTTTGCAACCATCCAGCTTAACTGACAAAAGTCTTATATTTAAAGCTAATTGAATAGACTAGAAAGAACTCTAAGTAAATCACCTGACCTAAACTTTCAACTAACCAAAACCTCCAAAATCAATCACCCATAAACAACACTAGTCACTAATGACAATCTATGGAAATCCATACTAGACATAATAATTTATCAAGGGTTTATTACAATAACCTTATGGAAAGCATTTAATGTAATACTTTATAATTTAGTGGCATGTATAAACTTATTATGTTCCCCAAACAAAGTTTGGGAACATATTGTTTTTACGCTGTTTCTTATTATTAAGGTCTTCCGTTACCAAAAGAAGACCTTCTAATGATTGTACTGTTTATTAAGGTCTTCCGTCTCAACGGACGACCTTATAGTGATTCTTATGTTTCTTTTCCTCTATCATCATTATTAAGGTCTTCCGTCTCAACGGAAGACCTTATGGTGATTTTTATGTTACTTTTCCTCTATTATTCTATTGTTGATTTTTCACTTTTCTTATTATTAGGGCTTTCCACCTTTCTGTGGAAAGTCCTATTGATATTGTTCTGTTTATTATGGCTTTCCACCTTTCTGTGGAAAGTCCTATTGATATTGTTCTGTTTATTATTTTCTTCCTTCTTTTCTTTCCGCCAAAAAATAATTTGACATCTACCTAACATGGCTACGTCAACAAACGAAATAATTTGAAGCTGGGAGTTTTCAGGTCGTATGGGGCTTTAATGAATATTTGAAGGTATGTTTAGACACAAGTATAGTAGGAAAATATGTTAAGAATTTTTTGATATTAAATTTATGAGACAGCAACGCAAGAATACAACGATATAAGGCCTCAACCGTGCGCAGCTTTTTGTGCGCCGTAAATCGAAGGTTTTTATAAGGGGTGACTCTGTAGCTCTCTGTTATGTCAAAATATTTTTTAGAGCGCTACAGTTCTGCAGCTAGATCTTTCAAACCATATCAAGAAAAAGGCCCACGGGCCTTATGACTCGCTTTCACAGTCTGATAAATGTCGCAATCAACAACTTTTTTCTGAAGAAAATTTTGATAGGACATGTAGAACAAAATTTGTTCAGTTTTGTGAGATATATCTAGAATGATGCCAAAAAATAGGCCTCCAGGCGACATGACTCGCCTGATAAGTCGAATTTGTATCGCAGTAAATAACATTATTAACTTTTTTCTCGAAAAAAGGCTGACCCCTTTAATTAGTGGCCGAGAGGGGCAGAGAGTCTTTAATTTATAACACTTAAATTATCAATATTTGTAAAACATTACCGAAGCTAAATTGTACGTCTAGACAAAATATTTGTATAATTATTTATGAACAAATATCTCAGTCAAATTCTTCTCTCATCACATCTAAAATTGGACGGAAGACCCACTCGTTGCTCGCAACGAGATCGCATCTAGTTATTATTATTTTTCCCCCTCGATTTCTCAGAGATGGCTGGATGGATTTTCTTGAAATTTTTGAGGGATGATAGAGAATGAAAATACCCCGAATCGTTTTTTTCATTTATTCAAAATTCACTTCCTGTCGGCAAATACGGCTTATTAGCTTTTTTCGTTGTCCAGCGTTTTTCTCAGAAACGGTAAAAGAGAGAATCACCAAATTTTCAGAGTTGATAGATCTCATTTTGTAGGCGTGCAGTTGGGGTTTCAAAATGTCGGCCGTGAGTCACTTTCGGTCGTCACCGGAACTGATAAAATGAATCGAAAAATTAAAGTTGTAGCTGTTGAATCGAAACCTATACCACTTTATCAGGTGTCTTTAGGATTATTGAAAACTGTTGACCCCACCGGAATTCGAAACGTCGACTTCCGGTAATTAAGGAAAAACTTTTCAAATTCTCCTTTTTTAATGCCTTAAATCTCGTTTACTAAACAAGTGTTTGACTTGTATTTAACATATGTTGTAGACACTATAAATGTCTAGAGTAACGTCAAATATTTTTCGAAAAATCACTTCCGGTCGTGACGTAGGGGTGGACAAATTCAAACTTTGTTTTTTCAGTTTCTCAATAATGAATATATATAGACGCTTGAAACTTGTAGGGTTGATAAACTAGCATTAGGTCATTGTACACATACTTTCATTTTTTTTCATCCGTCACTTTCGCTCTATACCGGAAGTATTTGAAAAAATTACGATTTTCCGATTTCTTCGAATGATTTCTCAGAGATGTCTGGGTAGATTTTTTTTTAAATTTTCAGGAATAATGTCTTATGAAATGAATTTGTTGTGGTTCTTTTTGTTTTTCGAAAATTCACTTCCGGTAGGAAAATATGGCCGATTTTCTGTTTCTCAAACGAGATTTTGTCCAGCATTTTTCTTGGAAAGAGTAAAAGATAGGTTCATCAAATATTCAGGGATGATCAATCTCTGTTTGTAAGCATGCAATAGGGTGTTGAGCATGTCGACCGTCACTTCCTGTCGTCACCGGAAGTGATTGAAATAATCGTAAATTTCAAAAATTTTCATTTAAATTGAAAACTATACTAGTTTATTAAGTCTCTTTCAAAGTGTCAAAAAAATATTGACCCCGTCGGTAGTCAAAACAACTACCGGTTTCTTGATAAAATACTTTTTTACTTTTTGTCTCTTTGTCTCCATAAATCTCGCTTATATTTGAAGTGTTTGATATGATTTTCACATGTCTTAAGAATAATATCAACTTCTAGAGTTTTGACAATTTTGTTTTTCAAAATAGACTTCCGGTCGGTAATAACCTACTACTTTTTCTTTCTTTAGTCTACTTCTTTTTGTTGAGAACTCTTTCAGATAGAGACGTGAAATTTTCAGGGAATATAGACAGTAAAGAGTCGCTGTCATTTATAGGAAAACACATCTGAATAGTACTTCCGGTCGTCACCGGAAGTTACAAGAAAGGAGTAAAAATTTCGATAATACACTTCTCATTTATTGTTAAAGTACATTCTCTGATATATTTGAATGGTTTTTGTAGGATCAGAAAAGTCTTTTCCGGAAGTGAACAAACGGAAGACCTACTCATTACTAGCAATGAGTTTCTAGTTATTATTAAGGTCTTCCGTTCCAGACGGAAGACCTTATAGTGATTCTACTGTTTATTAAGGTCTTCCGTCTCCTGCTGAAGACCTTACTATTATTGTTCGCGTTCTTCTTCTTCATTAAGGTCTTCCGTCTCCTGCGGAAGACCTTACTATTATTGTTCGCGTTCTTCTTCTTCATTATTATTATTATTATTTTCCTTGGTAGTACACGCGTTTTTCTCAGCCATTTCTCGATCGATTTTCACGAAATTTTCAGGAAAGATGTCTTTTGGTGACGAGACTTTGCTTGCAAAATTTCGTGCTTGACGTCACTTCCGGTCAGGAGTTATCTCTCTTTTAGTGACTTTTTGAAGGGCCTTGTTGTCCACACATCTCCTCCGTTAGTTTTGAAGCTAGAGTCTTGAAATTTCTATACAAGATAGAGTAAACATTTTAGAAAATTTGTGGGGGATTCGATTTTACCGGAGGCGATTTGCCTAAAAGCTCGCCTGGACCTGAAAAAATGGATGCCAAAATTTTTCGCCGATTTCGGCGATTTTTGACCTTTGATCTCCAATATCTTTTTTCTTGCAAATATTTTGTTAAGACATGTAGAACAACAGTTGTGCACATTTACGAGATCTTTTCGAAAATATCGAGATTTAGGGGCTAGCCCCTTAAATTAGGGATCTAGAAGGGCTCAAAGTCTAGATCAAATATCTTAAAAATCGTTAATATTTTGGTATAAGTCAAAGAACAAAAAATGTTCATTTCAACAATCCAAATCTATTCATATAAAAATTTAGGTCATATGTTACGTAATAAGGGATTTTAAGGGCCAAAACCATAAATTTTTTACCCCTTGTATCTCGAAAACGACAAATATTTTGAAAAGCAATAAAGAACAAAAGTTGTTCAGAATGATGATCTGAACAATATGCATATTTCGTTTTTACCCTATGTGGCCCCGTTAGGGAGCTACAGTTTGGCCCCTAAAAATTACTTCTAGAAATAACTCGAGAACGGTAAAGAATTTCTAAATACTTGTTGAACAAAAAATGTTTGAAATGTCATGACCTTTCTTACGATATCAAGCAAAAGGGGCTGACCCTTTAAATTAGGGGCCCAGAAGGGTCCAAAGGTTTATGAGAATATCTCAGAAACTATTAATATTTTGTAATAAGTCATTGAAGCGGAAATGTTCATCTAAACGAGCTTGTTCTTATCAAATCAAAAAGTAGGTCATATGTTACGTAATAAGGGATTTTAAGGGCCAAAATCATAAATAATTGACGCCTCATATCTTGAAAACAACAACTATTTTGAAAAGCATTATTGAACAAAAGTTGTTCAGAATGATAATCTAAACAATATGTACATTTCGTTTTTTCCCTATGTGGCCCCGTTAGAGAGCTACAGTTTGGCCCCTAAATATTTCTTGTAGAGATAACTCGAGAACGGTAAAGAATTTCTAAATACTTGTTGAGCAAAAAATGTTTAAAATGACAAGGCCTTTCTTACGATATCAAGCAAAACGGGCTGGCCCTTTAAATTAGGGGTTCAGAAGGGTCCAAATGTTTTTGAGAATATCTCAGAAACTATTAATATTTTATAATAAGTTGTAGAAGCGGAAATGTTCATCTCAACGAGCTTGATCTTATCAAATCAAAAAGTAGGTCATATGTTACGTAATTAGAGATTTTAAGGGCCAAAATCGTAAATATTTGACACCTCATATCTTTAAAAGGACATATTTTTTGAAAAGCATTATTGAACAAAAGTTGTTCAATGTGTCATAACCTATCGATCAATATCAAAAAATGGGTCTGTGGGCCTCATGGCTCGCCTGTAGAGTCGATTTTTGTCGATATCAGTCGATTTCAAAAACTTGTAACTGGTAAATATTTTGTAAGGACATATTGAACAAAAGTTGTTCAGTTTATCGAGATCTATCGATTGATATCAAGAAATAGGCCTATGGTCCTAATGGCTCGCCTGTAGAGTCGATTTTTTGTCGATATCGGTCGATCTCAATAACTTTTTACAGGTAAATATTTTGTAAAGACATATAGAACTAAAGTTGTTGAGTCTATAGAGGGCTAACAAATGACATCAAGAAATAGGCCCGCGGGCCTTATGGCTCGCCTGGAGAGTCGAATTTCAAACGAATTTCACCGCAACTTTGCTTCAGAAGCTTATGATATGAAAAATTGATTATATCTAAAGTGTCTTAAAGTCGGAAACTAAATTGGGACTCATTTGTCTTTTTCTTTTTTTTTTTTTAACTCTGAGTGCATCAACAAATCGGACGGAAGACCTACTCGTTGCTCGCAACGAGATCGTGTCTAGTTATTATTATTATTGTTCTTTTTCTTACCGATTTTGTGCACGCGTTTTTTCAAAAACGCTTGGATAGATTTTCATGAAACTTTCAGGAAAGATGTAAAATAGGATTGTCTAGAACGGTCTTTTTTTGGTTTTGCTAAAATCACTTCCGGTCGCAAGTTACGGCTGTATTTCCGTTTTTCAAATGACATTTTGTCCGGGCGTTTTCTCATAAACGGTTAAAGATTGAGTCTTCAAACTTTTAGGGATGATACATGGTGACTTGTAGCTCTGTAATAAGGTTTATCATTGTCATCCGTCACTTCCGTCCGTCACCGGTAGTGAATAAATGAAACGTCAAATTTCAAAATTATGCTTTTGAAATAAAACTTGCACACATTAATTCGGTCTCTTTCGGTGTTTCAAAAAATGTTACACTTACCGGAAATTTAACCAACAACTTCCGGTTTTTAGAGAAAAACTTCGAAAAATTGATATTTCTTTGTCTTCGCATATCTCGCTTATCTATCAACTTTTTACTACGATATTTACAGATATTTTTGACATTATCCAACTCTGGAGTACCATTTAACCCTTTTTCAAAATTCACTTCCGGTCGCAAGTTACGGCCGAATTTCCGTTTTTCAAATGACATTTTGTCCGGGCGTTTTCTCATAAACGGTTAAAGATTGAGTCTTCAAACTTTTAGGGATGATAGATGGTGACTTGTAGCTCTGTAATAAGGTTTATCATTGCCATCCGTCACTTCCGTCCGTCACCGGAAGTGAAAAAAAAACCACGTCAAATTTCAAAATTATGCTTTTGTAATAAAATGTTACACTTCCCGGAAGTTTAACCAACAACTTCCGGTTCTTAGAGAAAAACTTCGGGAAAATGGTTTTTCTTTGCTATCATATCTCTCGCTTATAAAGCAAGTGTTTTTGTGATTTTCAAATATATAATTGACATTATCCATCTTCAGAGTATAGTGAATTATTGTTGTTGTTTTTAAATTCACTTCCGTTCGTTAAATATGTACGATTTCCGGTTTTTTTTCTCCAAGTGTTTTCTCATAACTACTCAAAGATTGAGTCTTGACGCTTTCGGGAAAGTTAGATAGTGATTTGTAGATGTGACATACGTGTTTCAACTTTCTTCCTGTCACTTCCGTCATCCGCCGGAAGTACCATAACAATATGTAATATTTCATTTTTTAAATTCTAATCCTCATAAAATTATTTAATAGAGTGTAATAAGTCATATCATTTCCACCGGAAGTTGGTTGTTCGAAAGCGGAAGTTGGTTGCTCGAAACCGGAAGTTGTCCAAAAACTCAGTATTTTTTATGGAAATTTTTAGTGTGGGTTCCTACGTGGTTCAACTGGAATTTTTAGTCGTTTTATGGACTACCGAGATACTTGAAAGTGAATGAAACAAAACCGAAATTGTTTACAATTGATAAATCACGTCTTACATGTATGTGTTTATTTCTTTCATGTATAGTCGTTCTTCACTAATTCACTGATTGAATTCTTCCAGTCAAGGTCCTATCTTGTCAGAAATTGGACGGAAGACCTATTCGTTGCTCGCAACGAGATCATTTCTAGTTATTATTATTATTCTTTTTTTTTCCACTGAAGATTTCTCAGAGATGGCTAGATGGATTTTCTTGAAATTTTCAGGGATGATAGAGAATATAAATACCTCCAGATATTTTTTTCATTTTTTTTAAAATTTACTTCCGTTCGTCAGATATGTCCGATTTCCGTTTTTTTCAAAAATATTTTGTCCGCGCGAGATCTCAGAAACGGTAAAAGATTAAGATACCAAACTTACAGGAGTGATAGACCTCAAGGAGTAGGCGAGCCGAATTGGGTTAAACACCTCCGCCGTCACTTCCAGTCGTCACCGGAAGTGATAAAAAAATCGAAAATTTCAACTTTTTCTTTTTTAATAAAAACTTGCATCACTTTATTGCATCTCTTTTGCAATTTCAAAATGTGTAAGTCCCACAGGAAACAAAAACGACAACTTCCGGTTATAAGAGAAAATCGAAATAAATTGGACGTTTTTATTTCCCATAAATCTCGCTAGTGAATGAAGTATTTGAAATAATTTTCAAATATGTTACCTACACCGACAATATCTAAAGTAACGTCAAATATCTTTGTAAAATTTGCTTCCGGTCGCGCGATTTCCTGTTCTCAAAATGAGATTTTGCTTACGAAATTGCTCAGCAACAGTTAAAGATTAAGGCACTAAACTTTCAAGAATGATAGATCATGACAAGTAAGTTTGTTGAATATGGTTAACTTTGTCAACCGTCACTTCCGGACCTCACCGGAAGTGATCAAAGAAATCGAAAATTTCAGATTTTTCCTTTTGACGCAGATCGAACATTAGCTTATTGCTTCATTCTTGTTCTTTTGAAATATGTTGACCCTACCGGAAGCAAAAACGGCAACTTCCGGTTTTGTGAGAAAAAGTGGGAAAATGGAGTTTTTGACTTTGTCTTCAATCTCGCTTGTATATGGAGTATTACAAATGATTTTCTTGTATGTTATTGACATTGCAAAACATTGCAAATGTCTAGAGTAACGTAAAGTATTTTGGTGAAATCTACTTCCGGTCGCGAGATTTGCAGTCTTCAAAATGAGAATTTGTTCAAGCTAATATTCTGCAAATGTGAACGACTGAAGTCTCAAATTTTCAAGACTGATAGTCAGTCATCAGTGTGTTTGCATCATGTGAGAATCGTACTTAGCCGTCACTTCTGGTCGTGACAGGAAGAGATATAAAAAATAATTTTTTGAAGTTTTTTTTTTGGACAGATATTGGGGCTATTATGGATGATGATTACGTCTTGTTCATGTGAAATATGTCCACCGCAAGTGCCGACCGAAAAACCAGAAGTTGTCTCAAAGATGTGTATTTTTGTCGAAAGCTAAAAGTATGATTAGCTGAGAATTATTAAGATGTAGAATGAAATATTTATTTGATTGGAGCTCTTCCGGTCATGACCGAAAGTGAATATAAACAACAGGAATCATAACGTGTTTTATTTTGTAAGGCGCAACGGTACATTTTGTGGAATATATTTTTGAAAATTCCAATGCATTTCACAAAACTGGAACCGAATTTGACAAAAGTAATCTGAACTGCAGTTTGTTTCCAACACTGATGACCTTAATATCAACGGATAATGTGTGAAGAAAATAAAATTCAATTGTAATGAATGGCTTTTAAACTTCCAATCTCGACAGGAAGTAGTATAACGGAAGACCTACTCATTACTAGTAATGAGTTTCTAGTTAAGGTCTTCCGTTCCAGACGGAAGACCTTATAGTGATTCTACTGTTTATTAGGGTCTTCCGTCTTCAGCGGAAGACCCTTCTATTATTCTATTGTTGATTTTTCACTTTTCTTATTATTTTTATTCTTTTTTTTTTCCTTACCGATTTTGTGCAGAGGATTTCTCAGAGATGGCTTGATCGATTAACTTCAAATTTTTAGGGTTGATGCATTGCTATCTGAAGTTTATATCTTTTTTTGGATTTTTGAAAATTCATTTCCGGTTGGAAGTTACCCCCTTTTATCGATTTTCAGATGACCATTTTGTCCGGCCAAAATCTCAAAAACGAGAAAAGCTAGAGTGCTGAAATTTTCAGTGATGTTAGACGACATGTTGTAGTTGTGCACATGGGTTTTCAAAATTTCCGGAAGTGCATAGTATGGAAGCTCGGTAGGGGTCGAAAATGGAGTTTTAAAAAGTGTCCCATTTTTTTCCACGTTTTAAATCAGAACTTTTTACTGGTAAATATTTTGCTTAGACATATATAACAAAAGTTGTACAGTTTATTGAGATCTTTCGTGTCATATCAAGAAATGGGCCCATAGGCCTCATGGCTCGCCTGAACCATTGAATTTCTGTTACAATTACTGTTTTCTCACGAAACTTTTGATAAGACATGTAGAATAAAAGTTGTTCAGTTTTGCAAGATCTATCTAACGATATCAAAATATAAGCCTCAGGGCGTCATCGCTCGTCTGAACAGTCGAATTTGTACCACAATTAATAACATTAATAACTTTTTTCTTGAGAAACTTTTTACAAGACATGTAGAACAAAAGTTGTTCAGTTTCGCAAGCGTTAACTAACGATGTTAATAAATAGGCCTGCAGGTCTCATGGCTCACCTGAACAGTTGAGTTATTGTTGCAATCAATAACATTTTGGTCAAGAAACTTTTAATAAGACATCTAGAACAGAAGTTGTTCAGTTTTGCAAGATCTTTCGAACAACATCATGAAAAAGGCGAACGGGCCTCATGGCTTGCCTGAACAGTTTGATTAGTGTCACAATCAATAACTTTTTTCTCGAGAAACTTTTGATAAGACATGTAGAACAAATGTTGTTTAGTTTCTCAAGCGTTAACTAACGATGTTAATAAATAGGCCTGCGGGTCCCATGACTCACCTGAACAGTTGGGTTATTGTTGCAAGCTATAACATTTTGGTCAAGAAACTTTTAATAAGACATCTAGAACAGAAGTTGTTCAGTTTTGCAAGATCTTTCGAACAACATCATAAAAAAGGCGAACGGGCCTCATGGCTCGCCTGAACAGTTTGATTAGTGTCACAATCAATAACTTTTTTCTCGAAAAACTTTTGATAAGACATGTAGAACAAAAGTTGTTCAGTTTTTTAAGATTTTTCAAACGATATGAAGAAA
>NC_079166.1:47697197-47782197 GCF_947568905.1 Ostrea edulis | reverse complement strand
AGAATTTTAACTACAGTGTATTATTACTTATTGATTTGATTTTACAAATAGTAAAACCATACTTGATGTTCTTCATAATGAATTCCAAATACACGTAGTTATTTTCTCCATTCTACAAACTTTCTGTATACTATTTGAATGCATTTACTGCGGAAAATCAACAACCTGAATTAAGAAACCACCTGTCATATGTGATATACATGTATATATATATATATATATATATATATATATAAAGCACAGAAATAGCAATGAACTCTTACATGAACATAACTGCCCTAAGTGAAGAAATATTTAATATAAAGCACAGAAAATTTCACTTTATGTGGATACCCACTTCCGCCCCTACCCGGAGTTGAACTCACGACCTGCGGAACCAAATCTCCTAGCAGCATGTAACCAGCGCGCTAGACCGCTCGACCATCTAAGCAAGTAAAAACTTGCTTTCGATGACGATGGATGGACGAAGTGGGTATCCACATAAAGTGAAATTTTCTGTGCTTTATATTAATTATTTTTTCACTTAGGGCAGTTATGTTCATTTAAGAGTTCATTGCTATTTCTGTGCTTTATATAGAATATTTCGAATGCAGTGTGCATCATGTATGATCCTCTTAAATGTACGTTAAATAACTGTATCCCATTTCCATTCTCAATGACCGTGTAGCGTGTGACAGCGTGGCGAGAATTCCATCGTCATCGAAAGCAAGTTTTTACTTGCTTAGATGGTCGAGCGGTCTAGCGCGCTGGTTACATGCTGCTAGGAGATTTGGTTCCGCAGGTCGTGAGTTCAACCCCGGGTAGGGGCGGAAGTGGGTATCCACATAAAGTGAAATTTTCTGTGCTTTATATATATATATATATATATATATATATATATATATATATTTCCATTCTCCGTTGGACGGTCTTTTAATACAGGTTTTACTATATATATATTCACTACGCAAATTGATTTGAAATGTTTCTCGGACTGTTTGCCCTCTAGAACCCCCTGTTCGTTTTCCAGTTCGAAGTTAGCATAATACAATATGCTACGACCAGTGTATTGTTGTTGATATTTTACCCAACATTTGCTTGAATATTACAAAGCAATGTTTTTAACACTTCTGTGCACATTAGAGTAAAATAACGTACTCTTTGAAATTAATGAATGTTGGTCATTAGATTAGCAATGTAGGAAAGTGAATAGGTGGGTATATCAGTCGCTAGTACACCGAACATGTGTGCGTGTACTAATGTCTACAATAAGTAAATGTGTGAACAATGGTGTGTGCGAATCAAATCTACATATAATTTGTTTTGTAATACTGTATGTACATCACATTCTTTATTTTCAGGGGGATATTGTCCTTTTTACGACGCCAAGACATCTAAAGTTAAAAGTCATTTTCAGTTACCATGTATAACAGAAGATGGTTGTCCAAATCATTATAAATCTACCGACGCATATCTGTGTAAGAAAACGTGTGTTCTCTCAGTGCTCCTGATCTTAATATCATACATTGTACATATCAACTACAATTCATATGGAAAATAAATTTACACAAATGCATGTAACAAATTTGATGACTACGACTGAAAGTTGCTGAATTACAATGCAGAAATAATATCAAAAGATCATAAGATTCACTATTTTGGGGGGTTAAAAACAAGATAGTACATTCCTATACGTACTGAAATAGCGCTGTAAAGGAAACTATTATTTATTTAGCAGTTATATCATACCAGCATAGGAATAATCTATTAAGATTTAATTAAAAGTCATCTATATATTACAGATCAGGTTTGTTATAGAGCTGCTTATAACTCGTTGCCGCCTGATACACATGGAGACGGAAAAAACGGAGATGATTTTTTCAAGTATGTATACTTAGTTCTAGAGAAAGGTACCTTTACACATTTCATGAGTAAAAAAGAGAATGATATTGTGGTTCATCATTGTGTAAATAGCGAAATATACAAATTGACCATATCGAATATACTCTACAGGAAAGTCGGAAATACAGTGATAGATCTTCAAAGAGATGCATATTGGACTCTGGTTGCCGTGATTATCGGGCTTCTTATTGCTTTGATAATAGGAGGGATAACTTTAATTGTAAACTGTATGCGCCCAGTAACCAAACGGTCCTGTAAGTATAAAAACAACATATCAATTAACAAATTAATGCTGCAATTATGAAATACATGTACGTAGATTGAACCAGAGGCACACGTAATACACCTTGCATATAAAGACACTAGCAATCATATGTGATAGGTGTCCCTGAATGCTTGCATATTATTTTCGAAAATTATTAACTTGCCGCTGAGAAAATTATTCAACATTTTCATAGCAATCGTTTTCTATTGTACACCGAATCCAGCCCAGCGCATCATAATTTAGTTTAGTAAAGATATTTTCATGTAAATTGAGAAATATCGAAATACAAATCTTTAAAGCACTAGTGTGGAAACACCTCTGTGTCATGGAATGAAAAAAATGAATCAACACCACATAAGGATGCTTGCATATTAAAGCTGACATGAATTCTTAAATGCGTGTACATTTCCAAATTTATCCGCCATATTTCTTGCTTGTTTTACTCTATTCGTATATACTCCAAATGTGATTGTTACACCTACGTGAGTTTCTAACTAGATTCAACCGTTTCACATCTCCGATAGTAAGATATAGAAAATGAGAAACACATGAAATCACGTTTTAAAACATAATGCATTGCTCAAAATGACAATGAACATACCATGCATTTGTAAAACGTTCTAAATATTTTGGATATTTTTGATCGGATATGTGCAATTACCTAAATTATTTCGTTTATTCTTATATATAAACTCATGAAACAAACTAATAGACCTACAACTGTTAATCAGCTTTCTTTAATCATGGTACATATCAGAGTAAGATATCTTCGTTGTATTACATGTGAACACATGTACCTATAATCAATTATTTACATGTCAGGGTTTTTGCAATTTATTGAAATTAGGAATCTGATAATGGCTGTACATATACATCTTTGTGGATATACAATGTACATGTATTACTATGGAACGCCACAACTGTCTTAAGGCTACAAAATACGCATCATATTGTCATAACATACAATATTAAGTCTATTCTTGATATCGTTAGGTCTATTCTTTATATCATTAAATCTGTTCTTTATATCTTTAAGTCTACTTGATATAATATGTAGTGAAAACCCTATCCTATGATGACAAATCAATGTATTACATTGTCGAATGCGCATAATTTTCAGTCTAAAATCTATAATATTTCGTCTAAACTGTATTTCATTAAGTCATATTCATAAAGCAGTGTGTTCAGACGTTATAAGATGATATCAAAACAACATGACATACGGTCTTTTAAAACAATGACACCAACACCATATCATATTAAGTCTATCCTTTATATCATGAATTCCACTTGATATGATATGCATTGAAGAAGCTATAATATGATGTCATAACAATGTATTATATAGTCGGAGTTCTGATGTATCTTGTCAAAACTCTAGACCATAAAGTTATATCCGTATAGCATATAGTTTAAATTTATCAATATGAAGTTAAAAAAAATGTCATTAATAGATCATTTTATTATAACAGTTTGATGTGACTATATGTTATAAAGTCACGTTTATGTGATACATTGAGAAAAAGTTAAAATATGTGAAGTTACTTTGATATCTTCCTGTCGTGTTGAAATATTATTGCATCAAATCAGCGTATGATAAGTCGTCATATATATGATGCTGTGTTCCGAAGATTTCTCTCTCAAAAGTGGATGTTTTGTATGAAATGAGTATTTTTGAAAATACTTTAATGCACCACATTTTGGGAAAACTTGGCTCTGGAGAATACTCTTACTAGAGGATATTTCTCCTGTGTTGTTTATCATTAGCACAAGAAATGAAGTTTTGGGGAATTGATATGCATGTGTTTCATATTATCTTCAAAGACCAAAAAAGAGATTTCTAGATGTAGTCCAAGGGAATTTATAGTTTCAGAAAATGTTTTCGAAAACCTTTTAAACGACAATTCAAAATTAAATACATATCTACTTTCGATCTCTGAAAGCACGATCTATTGCAGAATAAGAAAGTTTGGAATGTCCGATATATAACTGATACTGAACTAGATAATCATGTGGATGAAACAAACCACGGGTTATTGTTTCATTCTATTGTTTGTGAAATAGAATGAAACAATAGCCCGTGGTTTGCGACGATGCTATATTGCGGAGAGAACATTTTAGGATAAATAAGAAAACAAAACGGTATAAGTATCCAATGTTGTCGTCTTAGACATCAAGTTTGCATTCTGCATCGTGTGAATGAAAGATATATGAACGAAAGAAAAATGGGCAGATTAAAACGCACTCTATGATGTTAGAGGAACAATCTCATCTATGGCATGTAGATACCAACCATAAACTCATACGATGGCATTTGATCATTTGGCCTTGCCCTGGAGTCAGAACCTCTACCTCGGGAATAATGATATGAAATTTACAATTTTGGTAGAGACTTTCTTGTGCTACATGAATATGTGTTTCCATAGAAAGTCTTCAAAATGCCGCACGGATGATTAACTACAGCTTCAATTAATATATTCTCTGTATTTGTATACGTATATTGTCACTTGGGGTTCACATTTCTCTGCAGTTTTCTAAATGACCATGAACAGTTTAAAGTTACTGGGTAATTTGAAGTAATTAACCTCTCAACCATTGACCAGTTTCATAAAGCCCACGTTTTCCTCATCTTCGTTTCCTTCGTTCAAAGTATGTTTTCCTGCCAATTTCTTCTCATAGGATTTTTATTGTTCCTGTTTATTTGCTGAATATAATCTCATGATCTAAACAATCAATCTCGTTTCTGTTCCCTTTGAAAGTTCTGGCAATAGGTGATACATCAGGCTCTTTATAGCCCACTGGCACTTTGATAAGTGCATATTTACCATTTAGCTGTTTGTCTCTTATTTTACAAGTTTTATTGTATTTTTTACAACCTTTCTTACTTTTGATTCCATGTTTACATTTAAATATCCACCACGTGAATGTCCTACATTCATGCGCATATTACGAAGTAGTTCCAAAGTTAGGATCAGACGACAGTGATTTTAAACAATTTACACTAATCATGAATTTCATTGCACCAAAAGCATTTCATAATATGACTAAATATTTAGTCCAAAACATTAATGTTGGATATTAGAAACGTTTACAAGATTTTTGTAAAAAACCGTTGACAGAGGTTTCGAGAATGCTTTTCTCGTAGCCCTTTTGATGCGAGAAATTCCGAATGTTTTTAATCTAAAACTTATACGGTACCAATTTTGATGCACCAGATGCGCATTTCGACAAATAATGTCTCTTCAGTGATGCTCAAGCCGAATTTTTTGGAAATTCGAAGTAGCAATAAACTTGTAAGAGCTAAAAGGAAAACTAGAGTGCCAAAAACTGGAACAAAATTCGTCCAAGATAGACCTATGCATGAGGGAGGTAATCCTTAATTTTGAAATTTGAAAACAACAATATAACATATAAAAACCAACATAACGGTGTATTACCTTGACAGTGTATTATAACGTAGCGTTACGTAATATACGAACTACAGAATGAAACCTAATTTAGACAATGTATTATAAATATTTCACAATGCATCATTTAAAACAGTATTATATATAACATATAGAGACGGCAAACCGATACAAGAAAACCACTTAATTATACATCGTTTTGACATCATTATTGTACATTTGATCACATGTCATGCAAAACTGACTTAATGATGTATAGTTATGACATCATACAATAGTTTCTTCACTGCATATCATATCAAGTGGAGTTAATGATATAAAAGATAGACTTAATATAAGTTAAAGACTTAATATATGGTTTTTGTGTCATTGTTTAAAAAGACCGTATGTCATGTTGTTTTGATATCATCTTCTAACGTCTAAACCCAATGCTTTATGCATATGACTTAATGAAATACAGTTTAGACGACATATTATATATTTTAGACTGAATATTATACGCATTCGACAATGTAAAATATTGATTTGACATCATAGGATAGGGTTTTCACCACATATTATATCAAGTAGACTTAAAGATAAAGAAAATAGACTTATTGATATAACGAATAGATTTAATATTGTATGTTATTGACAATATGATGCGTATTTTGTAGCCTTAAGACAGCTGTGGCGTTCCATATATATTACTTTCGCAATTCAAAATATACAGTTGATAACACACAATAGAGCACGGTAATCGAAAGTACACTCAAGCTTTCACGATTTGTTAGGTATCACATAATTATATATGGTTTCTTTACATGTGCATATTCATTAATTCAATGTGTGTGTGAGAGAGAGAGAGAGAGAGAGAGAGAGAGTCCGGCTTCGACGTGAAATGTAAATTCACAAAAAGTGGATCATTGATATAAGTATAAGTTTAAAAGCATTCATAAGTATCAGTTATTTATCAATTTTGAATTGACTACCGGTATATTGTGGAAACGTACAGGGGTGACTGAAGTGCTTATCTGTAAATTTAAAATCAAAGTACTTAAAAGCGCTAAGCTGACTTCATGAATTCTGTCTGAATATTAAAGAGCAGGAACAACAGTAAAAAAAAAAAGGAAAACAGTTCATGCGTTATTCTTTATTTTCGCACAACTAAATAATACATTTCCTGTAAGGAAATAACATATATGGATTGGAAACAATGTCCTGAAACTTTTCAACATATTCAAATATAAACTTTATACGATGTTGTTAAAAACAATGGTCACCATAATAATTTTGGTTCCACCCGGAACTAAAACCTTGTCCTTGGATCATGAAATTTACAATTTTGGTAAATGACACCTGCTCTTTTTTTTTTTTTAAAATATCTATAATCAGAATTTAGTATCAATACATGTAGCATTACTACCGCTGTGGTGGTCTAGAGGTAGAGTGTTCGCCCAGTATGCGATCGACGGTCGGGGTTCGAATCCCGGCTGCGACAGACCTAGGTTGTTAAAACAGGTAGTGACAATTTCATCGCCACACCCTCGGCATCAGATGTGAATGTCACGGGTCCTCGGAGATGGCCTTAAAAAGGGATGTCCCGTGTCACAGTAGGTGTGGCACACTAAAGAACTCTCACTGCTATATGCGTCGAATAAAGGCCTAAATTTTGCAGCACTTCACCGGTTTTGGTTACGTCTCCGTATGAATTAAAAATTATCAAGAGGGACGTTAAACAAGATACAATCAATCAATAACATTAAAGGCTATGCTATTTGAATATTTTACACATAAACACTTATGAACTGTTTTATAAAATTCAAACAATAGCAATGTGTATTATGTCTCGAGATAATCATAATGTTCATCATACCCAGCTTGGACCCCACCCATCTTCCCAAGTCAAGGGTTTCTGATCCGCTACGCACCGGCCCCCATCCTGGATCATGAAATGCTCTACATGACTATGCAATTATTTTTCTTACAGATGTGATATTGTAGAGAATATTTTTTGGAAATGTCAAGTTATGGTAGAAAATATGAAAACAGTTGAAATGGTAGTTTTCGGTAAAAAGTGTTCAATTGTTATTAAGCAACTAACTTACTGTTGTGTTCCAGTTTAATAGTGTATGAAATATTTTTAAAATACAACTAAAATGAAACAAATTGATAGTTTGATACAAACGTATGTCAAATAATAATAGAAAAGAACAAACAAACAACTGGACAGATAAGAAAAATACACATAACCGCATTCACTAACTAACAAGTGCCACAAATATTCATGTCAAAACACACCAAATAATGCAGGTCTATGAAACACGTTACATCCATTTCATCCCCTCACCAGAAACATGCATCTGAATGACTTGTATTACAGAATCCAGTACATGATTATCTGTATATAGCAATCAAACCATCAAAGTGGAGTTATTTTTTGTAATCAATAATGAAGTTGATTTCAATTCAAAATCAGGTTGGAGAGAATGTGAATCCAAATAAGTCAGATAAATACACATATAACTGAAAACAAAATTTAGGAAGTTATTCAAAATAGATGTTCATCATACATGTGCAATATTAATAACTTTGAAACTGAATGCTGCGTTATCAACAAGAGTGGAAAGAGCTCATTTTTAACATGAAAGTTAGTGCAACAGAATATACTAAATCGAATATGATAAATTAGACTAACGTGGATTTACATTTAAGCATTGTATGATTGTTTGTTATATTAAATCTAAAAACAAAAACTCCAAGAGTTTGTACACAGGTACATTAAACACTGTACTCATTAACATGTCTGTATTATACTCCTTGTGTAAAAGCTCATATTCATATTGCAAAGGAAACTCACCTGTTTTTCTGAATGAGACATAATACACATTGCTATTGTTTTAATTTTATAAAACAGTTCTTTATATGAAAATGCAAATAACCTTAGCAAACCATACCCTTGTTTACTGGATACCTTTTTTGTATTCAGTATATTATTTTGTTGAATAAATCAAATGCGGCGTTGCTAACTTGTAACAAATGCATCAATCATATTGTCTTTTTTCTATATATTTCATATTAGATAAGCAAATGTTTTATTTTCGGAGGAGAGGGATGGGGAAGAAAATTAAAAATAAAAATACGTCAGACTTTGATATAGTATTTCCACAAAATATCATTCAATGTTTTCATTTTTGTATACAATATGAAATCAAATAGTAGTGTAACTTTTGAAATACAAAATAAAGAAGTACAATGTATTCAATTTTATGAATATATTAGATAATTACAAATGCCTAAAATCGTTATATCAATTTCCTATTTCTAGTTTTATGTACTTCAATCTTTCATATACATGTAACATTTAAATTCATCAATGCAGTTAAAAGATTATAAAGAAAACACGGTATTTCACAATGTAACGAGTATAAGAACGTCCTACGATCTATCTTAAGATTTCTTGAAGTTATGATAGTTTTGTGAAACGGAACTGTCGTATCTTATGATTGTCATAAGTCAGCTCTTAAAGACACTCTTATGATCTATCTTATGACAGATCTTAAGATAGTTTTGTGAAACTCGACCCAGACCGACAGTTAACGACAAATTCAGAAAAGGTTAGGTGATTATTGATTATTATTATACTGTTCTATTAAAATTCAAGAAAATGCTAAAAGCGATACATTGGATATTTCAAAACCGGATATGTCGCTAGCATTATGCATCAATCTGAATCTAAAGTTTGTAGAAATGAAACTAAAATAAAATTCTTCAAAAAGACCTTATCAGTTAATGTTGTATTAGGTATGAAGAGCATAGAGTCTTTGAATCCTGAAATACTTCTTATTTATTGTAAACTATATCAACAAGGTTGAAAAATATTACGTTCATGTGGTAAACAAATTATATTTGATGATTATATCTGATTTTTATTTCTAAGTGCTCGCTATTTAAAATCACATTTAATTCAGTAAAATTATTTATATTTTTTGTATTCGCTCGCCTCATAATTTTTATCTCTAAAATAAAAAATAAGCCCTCTTGCCTCACTTTTTTGTTTGAAAATCCGAAGGATTATTTTACAATGCAATAAGACAATTAAAGTGATAAAAGAAAAAAAAATCATTAAATCATTAGTATTAAGATTTAAAGTTTGTTATAGAAAATATAACATATTACATATAAATGTATATTTTCTTATACTTTAGAAAATGAAATTTATATAAAAATCAATATTTTCTCAAAAACTGACTTTTTGTCCTGTGACATTTTGTACTTTCATGAAATTCCTGATTATGACTATTTCTCCATGGTCATTGTGTTCGCGACATTTTGTCCTGTGACTTTCTGGCCTACATTCATGAACAGAATGTTAAATGTGGGAACTATTACATGTATGATGATGTTTTTTGTTATCAAAACCAGGTTACCAGAGTTGCCCGTTTACCTGTTGTGGATGTTGCAATGTAGATGAAAATGGCAACAGACTTACCAACGAAGTCAACAGAGTTAAAACCAACAATGCAAACAATGCAAATGAAGAGGAAATGGCGGAATTTATTAACGAATGACAGCTTAACGATTTTTACTTTACCAGACTACGTTTATCTAGAAATATCAAAAAAATGATTTTCTTGAAATTTTATATAGTTATTTCTCTTTTATGATACAAAATCAAGCTTGGGAATGAAGAGTTCGAAGCCTTTATCTGTAAAGATTAATTGTCTCATCCAATTTTTTTTAAAGATGCTTTTATATTAATAATTCGTAAACCACCATTTTCATATGTTTTTTGTAATGATATCTTTCTTAATGCGATGGCTAGGGCCATTCCATACAAAGGAGTAAAAGAGTTTTTTCTAATTATTTACAAAAACCATCAGACGGATTATATATGGTGAAAAAGGATCGCCTTGTCTACAACCATGTTGTATATTGAAACATTCAGAGACATGACCTCCCTGTATGACTGCGGATGTATATTGTGATAAAATATTCTAATCCATTCTTTAATGGAAGACCCAAAATTAGAATAGTATAAGGTGCTTTGAATAAAATCCCATGATATCGTGTCAAAAGCTTTCCCAAAATCTAGAAGTAATAAAAGCCCACAAATTTCTTCTTCTTCAGTAAACTGCATAATGTCATATATCAACAGTGTATTTTTACCAATATATCTATTGCTAATGAAACCAGTTTGGTCTGTATTTATAAGTTTACTAAAATGTGTTTTTAATTTATTGGCGATAGAAGCTGAAGCTATTTTATATACTGTGTTAACAATGTTATTGGACGCCAGTTTTTAAGGCACTGACTTGGTTTTTCAACTTTTGGAAGCAAAGGTATGATACCATGTCTCCGTGCAATAGATTCAGGTGGCGGAATCCAATTTTCATTGGATTTAATGCGGAACTTTCTAGATGCAACCTTACTTTTCACATGTTCTTTGTTTTTACATCAAGGGGAAATCACCTTGCCATTGTTGTTTACTATTGTGTGTAAATATTTTACCCGAAGATCCCCGAATTTTTTATATGTGTTTTAAAATGATTTTATACTTATACATTCTTATGTAATATTGTTTCTCTTAAGTTCTAGGGGGATCCCACTGTCCGTCATAGCATTTGCTCAATAAGTCGGATTATGTTTGTCGGGGATCTCCCTATTAGTAATGTAGTTGATTTGTAGTAGTTCGTCATTAACAAATGACATTTTTTATCCAAACTGATGTTGTTTTCAAAGGTAAAAATTAACAAAGCTACAGGTCTAAGATGGAACTGGAAATAATAAGTTTTGGAGTTATAAGCAATATTGGGAAATCAAAAGATAAATGGGGGACATAAAAAAAATATTCTCATAAGCATAGTTAAGTGACCTCACTACAAACTTTCCAATTTGTTTCCAAAATACTTTTAAAAAACTCAGCTGAGAAACCATCAGAACCTGGCGATTTGTTAGATTTCATGTTTCTAAGAGATTTAGAGACTTTTTGTTAATTTGCCTTCTAATTCTAATGACTCTTTGTGTGTTAATTTTGGAATATCATTAAAATCTACCATCTCATCTAAATCTTCAATGTTTTTATTATCATCAGGATTAGCATACAGATTTTAATAAAAAGACTTTGTTTCTTTCAAAATTTTATGTTGTTCTAATATTATTTTCCCATTATCAATTTCTAGTTTGGAGATTATTTTACTTGTAAAATTCTAGATTCTAGAGAACAAAAATAATGTATGGGTTTCTCCCCTTCTTCTAACCATTTAGCTCTACTTCTTATGTACTGTCCTTGCAATTTGTGTTTTCTTAAATTTTCTAAATTTTGTTTATTGATTTCTAAATTGGCCAAATTTCCTTCAGATGCATGTTCCTCCAGGGTTTTTATTTCTTCGATTAAGGTTTTTTTCCTCGGTAGATTTCTTCTTCAAAAATGTTGAATATGATATGATTTTCCCTCTAATCTCCATCAGTAAAGTTTCCAAGAATAACTGCTCATTTATTGTGAAAAAAAAAATCTTCATCTGGACTGTTGTCTATGGACTCAATATTGTAGATTGGTACAGCATACTGTTTCTGCACTTTCTGTATAACGTCATTTATACAATCCACATAACCTTTATCACCCAAACGAGAACTATTAAATTCCCAATAGCCTCTTCCTTTCCGAAAATCATTGAAAGAAATTGACAACAGTATCATGGAATGGTCAGAATGGTTCGATTGAACATTTATTTAAACTGGGTAGCAATGTCTCTGATAAAAGAAAAAAAATCTAATCTACTTTGCTTAAAGGGTCTTTTCTTACGCCAAGAATAACGTCTTGTTGTTTCATGTAATTGTCTAAAGGGATCAATATAGCCATTAGTCCATGAGCTCAGACCCCCAAATGGGGGTCATCGGTACCAGTAGAGCTAACTAATTCAAATATGGATTTTTTATAGCTTCAATATCCCTAGACTTGGAAAATCTATGATAATACTGTGTTAACCCATGGTATTTAATGTCATTCGTATTTCGTTAGAATACGAGCGTAGAGAATATAGACCGCCATTTGTGATGGAATAACTGATCCAGACAAGGGAAATCTTTTCAGATATTGTATCAGTGGATTTTGCTTCCAGAAAAAATTATCAAAAGTGCAACTTGATCTTTATTACCTATTATTATACTGACTATTGTATTCCGTTACTTATTCACAAAATATCTTGTTATCCCCTCGCGCAACTAGTTGCGGAGGGGATATAGCATCGCTACTGTGCGTGTGTCTGTGTGTGTGTGTGTGTCCATAACAGCTTGTGGGCAAGATTTAAAGAGAACCTTTGCACTAACGATTCTCAGCCTTCGCATACATATGTGGCATTGTAAAAAGACGAACCCTATTCATTTTCAAGTTAATCGGTGAAATATTTCTTAAAATATCGCGTCTTTACTACCTAAAAACCGTGAAATTTTATGTACGAGTTGACAATACTCACTTCCGGTTAATTCAAACTGGTACCTTGTCAAGTTACGATTCTGGTCGTTTCGGTTGCACCAATTAACAGGGAACCAGTTTAAAGAAAACGAGACGTCTGCTGCAGGTAAGTTTGTATTTGTGCATTGTCATATTAAGCCTAGTGCACGTTGGCGTGCGCAAAGACAGTCTGTAGGAATTAAATGTGCTATCTCTGACAATGAGTAATTAAAATAATTTGATGAACGTCGCGGTTTCATTGTCAGATTATCCCACGTGCACGTGTTTACAATACAGAATTACCACACGTGTCTGTTTACAGAATTAATTCTGAATTAATTCTTGAGGAATACGTAATTCTTGAAAGCTATAAAGATATTTCACAAGCTTCGTACACCGGCATATTGTCTTTTTATATAACGAATTTTCTGAGTTCATGCATTCTGCATACAACAACTGTGAGGTATATTCAGGTAAGTAAATTACTGAAATTTAGTGCATACGTGATATGTTTCTGCTAGGAATAAGGGAAACTGCCCAATTACGTATGTATATGCTCCCCCCCCAAGATAATATGCACCTTGATAGGTTTATTAAGAATATCATATTAATTACCCCCACCACCACCACCACCACCACCACCTAATGATGTTAGAGGTATCTGAATTTTAATCAATAATAAATAGCTATATATATTTCGCAAAAACCTATATATGAATATTTAGAATGGGAAGAATAAGGGAAACTGCACAATCACATATATCCCCCCATCCACAAATGATATGCACCTTGATAGGTTTATTAGAAATACCATGTTAATTATGCCCCACCACCACCTGCAAATGATGTTAGAGGTATCTGAATTTTAATCAATAATAAATAGCTATACAGTATAATCTGTCTAAACCGACTGTGTGGTTTCAAAGAAATTAGCCGGTTTACACAGTACGTAGTGCAGAATGTTGAAAAGTATGAGAGTTGCTTCCCTTGTATTCGTTGTCTATTATGCATACATGTGTAATGATTACTAACGTTTTATTATATCACAAAAGAATTCAAAATGTGAAACTATAAATGTCGGTGTTTCATCGTCGTGTTCTTTTGAAAAAGTTTTAATTTTTATTAAACGGTATAAAAATCTGGGAATTATTATTATTATTATTATTATTATATATATATATATATATATATATATATATATATATATATATATATATATATATTGGCCTCATTCCTCATTTATGCCTTGATAATGCATGCATATGTTCATGATATTTCCTGCCGCGAGGGGATGCTCCGCTTAGCGGTGCCCTTGTTTAGAAGATATTTTTCTTCTTTTATAAACTCATATCAACATTGACCCAGAAATGAGTCATTAATGAGTCATTAAACGATCATTGTGATGCAAAGAGTCTTAGGGATAAAACAAATACCGTTATATTAACACCCTGATCTTCATTCACAATTATTAAAATTTTATCATAGCTTAACATCATCTATACACGCCTCGCTTGCTTATTCCAGTCTGAATGCTACATTTTCAAATGCACATGATCAAGAACATTTCAGCCTCACCCTAATTCTCACTCCATCTGCACCTCCAGTACAAACAGTTTAATCCTCTTCTTCATTTTCATCATCATTATCATCCCTATCTAGAAAGTTTGGCAGAGCAGTGTCATCGCTAGGTGGCAGATTGTCACAGTCTTTCACTTTGCACACATCAGTACATTTTAACCTATTCTCGAGACAGACACAGTTTTTGATCTCAAAAGGTTTGGGACATGTGCACATTAGTGCTGGCTGGACGCTCATCCAGTCTATCGCTAGAATAACCTTACCATCCTGATTTTCAATTTTCCACCCACTCTGGGCTGTGTCAGGAGACTGTGGATCACTTGTAAGACAGCGTCGCATAATCCGGTTTTGGTAGTTGACTTTCTGGGCGTGTTTCTGCAGGAAGTCCTGGCAGAGGGCAGCTAGTGAGATTCAATATCTCCGCTTTTCGTACAGAACAACTGGTATCTGAGCTCCAGATGTTCGCTGCGTTGGTGTGTACAGCTAACAAGTGAGCTTTTCTAATTTCTTGAATAGTTTATGGGACAGTTTCCACTTCTTGTCAAGGTCAAAGAAAGCCTGCTGCAGCTCTTCATTTGACTTCAACATATTCAGTAGAGCTAATTTCCCCTTTCCTGGGTAAGAAATGACAAAATCACAGCCAGTGTATGGATGTATCCCTTGGCGAGCAGCACAAATAGAAGATCCCAGAGAGGATGCATCTTTGTCAATGTCTATCAGCTGGGTGCGGATACCTGCTCCACTCTTCTGGTACAATGGTGCTTTGATAGCACTACAAAATGCGAAGTTCAATACAAACACATCTATGACAATTGAGCTGGTCATCAGATCGCAGCTTCATATCCACCTTCAGCAGCATGAGCAACATGGAGTCGGTCATCATCTTCCTCCTGGGCGCATTCCAGCTCAGGCACTTCACGACATCTGAGAGCTGAGATTCGGTAGCATTTCTCTTCACATGTGACAAGGAGGACTTTTGCGAAGACAACCAAGCTTCTTCAAATACTTTTCGCTTCTCCACTCCTGAACCAAAAACTTGATCAGGCTCATTTTGTTACCCTCTTGTGCCAGGAATTTACGCCATGGCTTGACCCTCTGACCAGGTGCAATGTTCTGTTCCTGTTGTCCTGCAATCCCATCCCTGTTGGCCCTTTCATTGTACTTGATAGACTAATATGTGTCAAAGGCAATATTCATTCTGGTGCTCACTGATGCTTCACTGATGGTCATCGATAAGATACGACCGGGAGCTTCATCAAACGTAGGTTGCTAGCCATCCAACTTAGCTCGTTGGACAAGGGTCTTTGCATCGATTATCGTTGCTGATTGAATATGGAGGGAGTCGGCTAGTGGTGCATTTTTCTTAATGCTTGTGGCCAAAACAGCTTTATTGGTTTTTCAGACTTCCATCAGGTGCAGCCAGTGACCAGGGCAGTGGTCCCAGAGGAAAGCACAACATATCTTTCATGTTGAGATCTCTTTTCTGTCCCATCACCAGTAAGTAAGAAAATTCCCCAGTTTACTTTCGGAAGGTCGGTGGTCTCTTCCCAGGTATATTGTATCTGGGTTCTCTCTTCCACCAATAACAACTGGGCGCCACCAGATAACTGAGAAATTGTTGAGTGTGGTGGAAAACATCAACCAATCAATCTTCCAAACAATTTGTCACCTTTCAAGATAACTGATCTGCCATCAGCACATGCTGTCCATCTCTTTTTTAGTAATTCATTCAAACGTATTTAGAGAACTCTTTTTCATAAGATCATGAAACGTCTTTACTGGTGAGTCTGCCTCCAGTCTGTCTGCCCTGAATGTGGTGTATGTAATAGGCCTTTTGTGTGTGCATTCTTGAGATTCTCAGCTGCCTCCTTCGGTGCAGCAGTTCCTGTTGAAACACTAAGTAAAGTTTGCTCTCAAAGGAATTGATTCAACTATAAAGTGTTTCTTCCACTAAGGAGACTGCCTCTTCGTTTTGGTCTCGCCTTGATTTCTGGAGATTAGAATGATCAATGCCACACTTATTGTGCTGAACCATGTTCCTGAGTCTGACCAGAAAGCCACTCATGTACTTGGCTGTGAGGTGATACATGATGACAGTTCCAGGCTTCAGACTAAATCTGGTGGTGTCTCCTACTGTCTGGCTGTCCCTGTTCACTGTTCAGTTGTTTGGTCAACAAGTATGCAGGTCAAAGTGATTGCCTTCTTTGAAAGCCTCGTAGATGTCTGGATGTGTGGAAGATTGATCATTCGAGCATAGTATGCAGGGATGTATCTTGCGTAATCCAGTCTCTCATGCGCAAAGCACCAAGGGATCATCAGTCGGATGGCGTGAAGATTCAGATGTCCATCGCGAGAGGCTCAAAGCAGGCCCAACAAGATGTCCTGGATGATGTCAACACATGACATCCAGAAGGCGGAGAGTTCTCCGTTGTCATGACGCAAATAGTTCAGAAAGTAATTCCATAAATGAAAGACATTACTCAGCACGGGCTATCCCAGCAGTAAATCAAACGCAACTTATCCGACATCATCATTGAAGCTCTCAACAAGGTCTTCTAGTTCTTTAACAGCTTCCAGCATTTCAGGATAGTTGTTTTTATTTACTCACGGGGGGGGGGGGGGGGTCATTGCCAAAGCTCCCAGGGCACATCAGTGCACCCTGACACTTCTTTTGTATGACCATCCTTCAAATAATCCAGTCACAGACCCTTGTGCCAGGGTTCCTGATTTAATGTAGATATCACCAAGACCTGAAAGCGTTTCCCCACAATATGTCGTATATTTTATATACATTCAGATATCAATATTCAAACACATTTTAATATGCAAATACTTTACTCCATAATCATTGCTTACAGCTGCATGAAACATTGTCCAAGTGTAACGAAGTGAGATAATCATCATCTCATCTGATTCAGCAAGGACCTTATTTCACATTAGTGTTTGATATTTCTACCAGAAAGACGTATTTTAGCATTTTAAAGCAAAGTTTGGTTGAATTTGTAACATCATCACAATTCTATTGATGATCAAACTGCACTTTCCTCAAATTGTACGCCCAGCGTTGCGCGTTAAAAAGTAATGTGATAACACATAGAAAGCTGTGTATCCTGAAGTGTTATCATACTTAATTTTAATCGAGGAGTAGGGAACTGTTGAAAAATATGCATCAGAACTAGTTAGCTCAGGTGGTACCGATGGACCCCCTTGGCTCATAGCCTACATTACATTCCATTAGTTCTAAAACTTTGCTCCTAGCTTTAGGATCATTTATTGTGAGGTAATTGTAACAGTCAAGTTCAGTGTTTAAGACAATAGATGTGTCTGAATTTGGACCGTATATAGTACAGAGTATAACCTCGTGGTTTTCTATCAGTGCATTAAGGATATGAAAATCCCCAATACTGTCTCCCTTTTCCTTGATGACCTTAAAATCAAAATTATTATTCATGCTAAAAGCGATGCATTGGAGATTTGAAAACCGGACATGCCCCTAGCATTATGCATAAATCTGAATCTAAAGTTTCTTGAAATGAAACTAAAATAAAATTCTTCAAAAAGACCTTATCGGTTAATGTTGTATTTGGTATGAAGAGCATAAAGTCTTTGAAACCTAAAATACTTCTTATTTATTGTAAACTATATAGAACGATCTACTTCAATACAACCTATCATTAGGTAAAATGCTGTCTGACGTGTTTCATACCGATTGTTAAGCCGTTCTTGGCACACTGATTTAGACTGCGGATAACTCCGTTTACCTGAACAAGATATAGTGCTCACAGCGGGTGTGACCGGGCGACAGAGGATGCTTACTCCTCCTCGGCACCTGATCCCACCTCTGGTGTGTCCAGGGGTCCGTGTTTGCCCAACTATCTATTTTGTATTGCTTGTAAGAGTTATGAGATTGATCACTGTTCGTTATCTTCACCTTTCATCAACAAAGTTGAAAAATATTACGTTCATGTGGTAAACAAATTATATCTGATGATTATATCTGATCTTTATTTCTAAGTGCTCGCTATTTAAAATCACACTTAATTCAGTAAAATTAGTTATATTTTTTGTATTCGCTCGCCTCATAATTTTTATCTCCAAAATAAAAAATAAGCCCTCTCGCCTCACTTTTTTGTTTGAAAATCCGAAGAACTATTTTACAATGCAATAAGACAATTAATGTGATAAAAGGAAAAAAAATCATTAAACCATTTGTATTAAGATTTAAAGTTTGATATAGAAAATATAACATTTTACATATACATGAATATTTTCTTTTACATTGCTTTTCAAATCTAAATAAAAATCAATATTTTCTCAAAAACTGATTTTTTGTCCTACTTTCATGAAATTCCTGATTATGACTATTTCTCCATTGTCATTGTGTTCGCGACATTTTGTCCTGTGACTTTCTGGCCTACATTCATGAACAGAATGTTAAATGTGGGAACTATTACATGTATGATGTTTTTTGTTATCAAAACCAGGTTACCAGAGTTGCCCGTTTACCTGTTGTGGATGTTGCAATGTAGATGAAAATGGCAACAGACTTACCAACGAAGGCAACAGATGCAAATGAAGATGAGATGACGGAATTAACTAACGAATGATAGCTTAACGATTATTTCTTTACCAGACTACGCTTATCTAGAAATTAAAAAAAAAATGATTTTGTTAAAAGTTTATATAATTATTTATGATCCTTAGCTCAAAAGCACTAGTCAAGTGGACTGCACTCGTTTTTTGCTCAAAGAACGCAAAACAGAACAAGTTTGAGAATAGAAAATGTCATTTATTTAGTAAATGATGAAAAGTATATACAGTACAGGAGGTCATTAAAACCAAGTAAAAATTAAGATCATATGCTGCAAATGACTAGATGACCCCCTGTTACATACATGTATCTCGGATTTTCTGGGTCTTAAATACTTCTCTGTTAAATTATTATATTAGAACTGTCACCATTATAAGACTTCTACACTTGTATATTGCTGGGCGATAGTACATAAGGACACCACTAACAGCTACTAGTCTTATGTTAACGTCTTAAAGCCTCCTCACATATGGGCGAATATCCCCTGGCGTCTACTTGCGAGTTTTGGCGAATAGGATTTCCGCAAAATTTGTTTTCATTAGTGTATGGGTGGTGTTCGTATGGATGCATTGCAGCTTTGTATCCAGTGCAATTAGGAGTTATGAGATTGATCACTGTTCGTTATCTTCACCTTTCTTTTCGTCAGAAAATTTTCAGCATGTTGTAAAACTGTTTCGTTAAAATTCGCTTCAATACGTTAACCGTTAACCAATCGGAAAGTCGGAAAGTCTTTGTAAAACGTTCATCAACTGGCGTTTGAGATCGTAGATTTCAGCAAATCTGCATATCGTGATCAGCTGATTTGCATTTCAACGAAAGAGAACGATCAAAAGACGGATCTTTGCGATAGTTTACGAACTGTGACGATTATTAGTGTATTATAGCGGAATAAATTGGACGCACATGAGCGAATAATAACGATAAGTTAACGTTCAGAAAACGAACGGTACACGCTTGCATACGAATCAATAAAAGGGTAACTGAGACATGCGAATCATAGCGCTCCTAATTTTTTTGAGTAGATTTCAGTACCTAAACAGCTTTGTGCAAACACATGCATGTATTTCATATTGTTTTGTATTGCTATTTGCACTAAATTGAACTAGATTGTTCTAGATCTAGAAGTGATGTTGATAATTGTTGTGACACCTGTGACCTAGATTGTTCTAGATTTCAATACATGCTATTTTTAGTAGAAGGATTACGTAATGCTTGCATCATGGTCTCTCAAGATTGTACTAGAAAATTAATTCCTATTATATATACACTGAAATTCTTTTGATAAAAAAGCTCTGGTTAGACATTTTCTATTCATTTTGGATTAATATACTGGGAACTACGATTTTGATAAAGGAGGGACGCATTTGACCACTCGAAAGTTAGACATCAGATTAAGGATCCAAGAACCAGGAATATCGATATCGGTACACTCATTAGCAAACATTATAATACATGTTGCAGGAGTAATTTTACCGTAATTCATCGAATCATATGATCTGTATTTAAATGACATATAGTTTGATGCTACATGTATGCATATTTATACACTTTGCATGTGCTAAATAGTCAGACATGCAGTACTTCTGGAGGGTCGTTGAGAAGACCCTCTCTGTGGTGGTCAGAGAGATATTCTATGATACATACCAGGAATATGTTGATGATGTTACGACAGGGGCTGTCATAACCTGAAGAATGGAGACAACTGGTTGAAGAAGTGGAACTTTCCAAACTGTGTTGGTGCCATTGATGGCAAACATATAGTCATCAGAAAACCTGTCACCTTTTGTTCCTTATATGATGATTATATAGGATTCTTCAGCATCATCTTAATCGCCATTTTCGACTCAGACTACAGGTTGGTGTGGAGTGACCTAGGTGGTGAGTATGTCTACATAACGTTGCATTTGATATTACATTATGTTCATTTATTGCTATTTTCAAAACATTTATACTGACAATTCCTTATCCATTTGTATTTGCAGGATATGGTTCATGTGGAGATGCCAGGATCTATAATATATCAGAATTCCTGGAGACGGTGCAGGATGGTTCCACTGGATTTCCAGACCCACATCCCTTTCCTAATGACAACGTCGGCATGGCCTTTTTCTTGCTTGGAGATGACGCCTTGAGTCTCAGTGAGAACATGCAGAAATATCATGCACATAGAGTCCTGACCAGAGAGAAAAGAATTCTAAACTACCTTTTATCCAAAAGTTAGTTAAATAGCGCCCGGTAACTGCCAGGTGCAGAAATACCTTTTCGGAAATATTCGGAGGCATGCGCAAATATCTGCAAAGTTTGGCATAATTTCGTACCTTTGCGTTCCTAATACCTAACGGAAAGAACGCGATTCATCGCATTCTTGCGAATTACAGTAACCGTTCGTCAAACTCTGTAAATCATTTGCAACACGTGTGCCTTTCGTAATATTCTAAAACAATGCGAAATATTTTCAAACAATCGCCAATATTTCGCTAGTATAAACAGTTTTACCCTATTCGCCAGGTTTCGTTTATTGAATTCGCCTATGTGTGAGGAGGCTTTTGGGTTTGACGCGGCCATCGCACGAGCGGAGCTCAAACTCACGACCTCCCAGGTACGAAGCAAACTCTGTACCACTGAGGTACCGCGACCGGTTTCTCGAGATGAAACATCAATATGAATTGTATGAGTTGAGCTATTAAGGGATAAAACATTAATACACATGATGTGCATCAGTTGAATGATTGATGCGGTAACATTGCATGATTTCAAGAGATGAACAATTAATGCAAGAGTTGATACAATCTATTGTTTGCAATTAAAAGATGAATAATTCAAGTGTTGACAATTTCTTGGTGTGGTGTGGGAGAGTGCAAAAGGAGACATTTTTAAAAAAAATAGTTTGAACAGTATTTGTTTTAACTACATGTAGTTAATCTACTTTTTTTTAAATTATCATGCATGGACACGAATCGCTGCGAATTTAAAAAAAATAATCCATCCTGATGAATTAAGTCAAACTCAAATGCAAAAACAGCCTGATATCAGAATGCAATCCATAGCTGTCTTTTTGCTATGAGAGTTCAGGTTGTATTCAAGTTTTCAAAAATAATGCCCTCAGAACTAAGAATGAACAGTGTGTGTGTGTGGGGGGGGGGGGGGGGGGGGGGGGGGGGGGCTTGATTGTACTAAAACATCAGACCAAAGGACAACAAAAATCCAAGAAGAAATATTTCTATTTCAATAGAAAAAGCGAAGAAGATGAACTGTATGTGAAGTATCACAAATCTACTTAACGCTCAGGGCCATATGCACATGTAGCAGCGAGGGAACTTTAACGTGCTCAGAATCACACGGCCTCTCACCTCTGTCGGCGCGGGTTAGAATCCCGCTCGCGCCGGTAAGTGAGAAAGTTTCCCAGTTTGGGAAGGTCGGTGGTCTCTTCCCAGGTACATTGTATCTGGGTTCTCTCTTCCACCAATAAAAACTGGGCGCCACCAGATAACTGAAAAATTGTTGAGTGTGGCGGAAAACATCAATCAATCAATCAACCTACCGCGACATATCCGAAAGACCCGAGATTCTCACTTCTAAATGAAAACGTTTGGTAAAGGAACAACCACTATACCTATGATATGTTATGATTTACATGTATCTATCCCAAATTAGGGCCCAGCATTCAACAAATATGATTCAAATCACAATACAATACAGAACTGAGCTCTAGTGCACAAATATAATGTTCATATATGCAATGGACATACTCAATACTCCTTAGGGTGACACGAGCCCGGTTCGACTTCCGACCTAGAGGTACAAGTTCGGAGCAGATTTTGTACACTATTTTGTGAGACGAGATGATTCGCCCACGATACGAAGACTGACGTACAACTATAAACGTGTACTTGTTCGTTGATAATTGGCAGATACGAAAGGCGTATAAGTCTATGTATTAATATCCAATACAAGGAAGTAATTGCCATTTTGAAAGTTTATAGTATTACAGGAATGGGTATTTTAGACTCGATACAATGTCTACTGATTGTAAATTGTATTATTTTTGCCGAGGCAGGCTGCGATGGGTAAGATACTGCTATTTTTGTTTTATTATCATTTGACACGGAGTTATATTTTATTCAGAGTCCTTAAATAGTAAGAGAAATAATAAGACTCGTGATTTTCTTGATTTGAATTTTAAATTGATGATGGGGAAAAAATTAAGTTTTACTATTTTCTTTTATCACTATAATTTTGTAATAGACGTTATGTGTATTATGTATTTTGAAATAGATTTCAAAAGTGTTGTGTTGGTTTTACGTGGAACGAGGATCTCCAGAACTGTACAAGTATGTCCTAAGCAGAATTGTTTTACCAGTAAAATAACACTAATTACTTACTACGTATATGGTATGGTTCATACATGTATGTAATTAAGCCCCCCCCCCCTCTCTCTCTCTCTCTCTTCACTATGATACATTATTATCTATAACACGAGATAACTAACACAATTTCCCTATATGTATATATACTTCTATAACAAATGTAGTATTAGCATCAATGTCCTTCCACATAAACGTATGAAGTGTAGTATGAACAATGCAAAAAGTATTATTGAAATATAATCTTTGTTACCCGCTGTCAGTGCGAAACTTTATAATTCACACTCAATATTTTTTCCTTTAGAATGTGACATAGGATATACAGGAAGATTTTGTGAATTGAAATGTCCACATCCAACTTATGGAGAAATTTGTCAACAAATATGTGACTGTAATAAATCTCTTTGTAATTTTGCAACAGGATGTAAACTTGAAGGTGGGTGATTAGTTGTACTTTACAGTGTAAATAATGCATACTTCCTTATATATGAATGAGAGAGATTCATGAAATTAATACCATAACAAATGATTTTGAACGTTGTACTTTTGAACTTAAAACCTCTTATTTGTGTTCCCAGATCATACATTTTCATCGACAGAGCTTTCTACACCAATTACCACAGCAATACCTCTTGTCAACTCAAAGAATATTTTAAACTTTACAACGTCCACTCTACCTAAGGTCAATGCTACACAAGTTCAACACATGACGGCGTTACGGTCAGTTTATAACAGCGATAAGGAAACTTTTTGGATTCTAACACACCCAATAGTCATCTCTTTATTTGTTTTCAACATATTTTTCGTGATTATTATCCTTATTTTTATCGTCTTTATTTCCCGGAGATTGGGCCATAGATCTAGATCAAGTGAAATATTAAGTGAGAATGATACTCAAGGAAAGAGTGTAAAGGAAGAAATGACCATGTGCCGTTCATATAATCAGCATGATAGTTTGGCACCTCTTCTTCAATCAACAGTTATTGCGCACATTTCAAATTCTTCAACTGCTCTGAACAATTTAAGGACACAGGAAATTCCAAGAGGTCCCTCAGAAAATGCTGAGTATACAGACACCAAATCTGTTTATACAGAAATGGCATCAATATCTCTAACACAGAGATATGAAGATGAATCTCAGATGGACCTTGGAAATTTAAGGAGGCCGTGTCAATCCGTGGACGACAATGTGTACATAATGACAGATACACTGACAGGAACATTTACAGACACCTTGACAGACACAGAAAGATTCGACAGTGAAACTGACACAAAAGATTTTCGTCGAAATTGTATATAAAATCCTTTTTTAAAGAAAATACTAGTAACTCATAAATAATATTATCTTATTTAAAATATTATGTCAATTAATGTAAGTTACTTTAGTTCGAATTAAACTTATATGTGTACGACAGTACTTAAAAGTGGACACGAATAGGAAGTGTGGTTGTGATTTGTTCCAGGAAAAACTCCTCTAATGAAATTTAAGTGTTTCCTGTCACTAATGGGAAATCACTTCTTAAACCACTTTTGGGATTGGATACCACGATCACCCCGACACCATTCCACCACACTATCAGGAACATTATGCAAGATGTTGCTTTTATTAACACACATTATCAAAGTTATGTATAGGCGTAATTTTATCAGATTATCGACACAACCGGTGTAAATGTAATTTAATCAAGTACTAGTTGGTTTGAATTTATTTCTATAGTTCTATGACTTAGAAAGTCCTCTTGAGTACAATAGCAATTAATACTAGTAATGACAGTTCTAAAACCATTTATGAAGATGTTCGTTATCTTCACCTTTCATGAAAGCCAAATTTTGCCAAGCAACTTCCTTGTATATGAAAGTTTCAAGTTCGTTCAAATCATAACCCTGTGAGACAGAATGGAAATTTCAAAGTTTTATATAATAATTTACAAGAACCAGAAAGTTTGAATTTTTCAAACTGATATGCAAGGATCCTCATATAAAGTAAATTTAAGTTTGTTTACCCCCCCCCCCCCCCAAATCCCGGAATTTGGGAGGATTCGAATATTTACATAGCAATATCTAAGGAAACCCTAAAACAATACAAGGCTATGGCCCTCCGTGAGTAGGGTGGGACCACATTAGGGTATCAAAGTTTTTCCTGCGAATATATAGGGAAAATCTTTATAAATCTTCTCAAGAACTATTGGGCCAGAAAGGTTTACATTTACATGAAAGCTTTCTGACATGGTGCAGATTCAAGTTTGTTAACATCACGGCCCCTGGGGGTAGGGTAGGGCCACAATTGGGGATCAAAGTTTTACAAACAAATATATAGGGAAAATCTTTAAAAACCACTGGGCCAGAAATTTTTTAATTTACATGAAAGCCTCCTGACATAATGCAAATTGAAGTTTATTCAAATCACGACCCCCGGGGATAGGGTGGGGCCACAATAGGGGATCAAACTTTTTCATGCGAGTATGTAGAGAACATCTTTTAAAATCTTCTTCTCAAGAACCACTGGGCCAGAAAAGTTTAAACTCGCATCAAAGCTTCATCATACATATCAGATTCAAGTTTGTTAAAATAATGGCCTCCGTTGGTAGGGTGGGGCCACAATATGAGATCAAAGTTATTTATCCGAATATACAGGGAAAATATTTAAATATAGGTCAAGGTGACTCAGGTGAGCGATGTTTATATCCTTGTCGACACGAGTGCTGCTTTTTTTGTTTATATCCTTGTCGACACGAGTGCTGCTTTTTTTGTTTATATCCTTGTTGACACGAGTGCTGCTTTTTTTGTTTATATCCTTGTCGACACGAGTGCTGCTTTTTTTCAAAGAATGGTGATGGTTATCGATCTTTGTTTGAGCTATTTTATTATCACATAGACTTACTAAATTGTTGTTTTCCTGCTATTCAGGTGGTTACATAACTGATAAAAATTCTCCTTTAAACAGTAAATGACCACATCGATAAGCATTTGCACCGCTTGGGTACGAAAACATACTTTGCGACTCACCGTGCATAAGAGTTCAACAAAGGGAAACAACATTGGACAAATCGGAAATTGCGTATTGTAATAGATCTACTCAGGTGAGCTAATAACATGTGTACCATTGAAAAATTAATATTCTGTTTGGTTGTATAAATATAAATCGAGGGTAAAACACGAATACTAAAGAAAGGGTAAGAAACACATCCCGCCATTTTCTGAAGCCACCTAATTTAAACAATGAGACAGGCCCGTGGGATCCGGGTTAGAATAGGTCCTCGGTAAACTAAGTTGCAACATGATCTGGAGTGACCTACAGAAAAGCAACATAGCAAGTTTAAAGCTTGACATGCGACAGAGGAATTAAAATAGAAACAGAAAACCCCGAACAGTCGGACGGACACAGGTATACAATCGCCGTACCATGATACGTCCTGTTTAATATTCAATTCAGCAAAAACTAAAATGGGTTCAACATATGGCTTCAGAATATTGAAGACATATTTCACTACTGAAATGCTTTGAAGGGAAATGGAAAGACTTCGGTATGTTTCAAAGTTTGGATGACAAAGCTATTGTACCAGTAGGGAATCCAGACCAGCCGGTGTCTACAGTCTACATATCACATCGAGGACGCCGAAACGTGTCAAATGACAATAAGGTTGTAGCACTTGATTATGAATTTCATGTTGCCAGAATAGTCTCTTCAGTGCACTTTGAAAAAACAATACCGGAGTCCAGTGGCGTAGCTTCCATTGAGGCAACCGAGGCAGCTGCCTCGGTAAAAAAAAAAACACCTTTTACGTTGTTAAAATGTCGATAGCTTCTGGGGTGGGGGTGGGGGGGGGGGGGCTGCGCCCCACAGACCCCCTGCCTCGGTAATATTCGAACCCAATGCTACACCTATGGAGTCCATTTATGAGAGTTTCTATAGAGGAAGTGTTCATGTAACAGTACAGGACAAGGTCTTTGAATCCCCTTCACGCCATTGTCATAACACTTATTACTCTGATTATGTTGTTAATTGTCAGTGTCTGATTTCAATATACGTTACATAGATGGAGGGCCAGACCACCGCACTACTTTCTAATTTCTAAAGCGTCCAAATGATAACTTTATTGCAGTTTATTGGTTTGAATCTGGACATGTTGCTCGCAGCATGTACTGCATCGTCACAAAGTTACCACAATCCGGGTCATCTGTGAAAAGAGTTTCAGGCAAATTATGGTCAAAATTCTACTATGATTGTTGTTACTCAGCAACCAAAAATATTTGTTTGTCAATAAAATTCATGAATTTGATAGTGATGTTTTTGTAGTATTTTGAAAGACACATCATCTCGTACATTTAGAATTTCCTATTTTTGACTCTAATCTAGTGAGAGGCGTCATAATATATATATTTCAGAGAAAAAAGATTGCAAAAATGTGCACTTATATGACTTTTGACCCCGTAGACCTCTTTGAGGGCATGGGATACCATGACAAACGTTGTTCAAATTTGTTCCCCGTCCAATTCTCAGCAAAAGTATATGTCATATGCCTACCCCAAATTGTGATACATACAGATTTAAATCGATTCAAAAATATTGTCATTTAGTCTTTGAAAACCTCTAAAATGTGCCGGTAGAGGAAGGGTTAAACATGTTTGAATCTAAAAAGTTAATTTATAAAAATGAGTCTCAAGGCATTGTACGTATTTTTTAGTTTTTATTTTTGTACCACAACTCGTGACTTTAATTCAGAGCGTGATGGTCGACATTGCTTGTATTTATTCAAAGACTTGCGATTTATGAAGGTGCAGATCCGTGGAAGGAACAATGTGTGGGATGCCAACATAATTCCGCCAGAATCGGAAATATATGTTCCCGTTTCGGCGTCCTCATAACTAGACGAGCGGCAGTATGCTGCACCCATTGCAGCCGGACCAATGTTTTTCCCAACTCCAAATAATAGACGATTCAATTCAGGAATTGACATGCGTTTTAAGGGATGAACAAATACAAGAGTTGACACAATTTATACTCTGAAGTTGAAATAAACAAAGAGATATTTGTAAAACACATATGCCCCTCCCCCCGGTGCAAAATTGAAAAGGGTTATGCACATGCATCATTTAATTGATAGTAGTATCACCAATTCAAAATATTGACCAGACAATATCTTCTTATGTCAGGAGTGGATTGACCATGTGACCAACAAATCAATATGGGTCATCTATTCGTAATGCTGTACCAGTATACCAAGTTTGGTGTCAATCAAGCGAATAATTCTTAAAAAATAAATTTGATTCTGGCGGAATTATGTTGGCATCCCACACATTGTTCCTTCCACGGATCTGCACCTTCATAAATCGCAAGTCTTTGAATAAACTACCAACTACCAACCAGACCCAACCTGACAGAAAGCAGCCCCACTGGGACCGTTGGGATCGCTGTTTTACTGTCCCAGTAAACAAACCGAAAAGCAGTCCCAGTAGGCGGGGTTAAAATAACTAGTGGGATGAGCTAAGCCGACAGTGAGATTATCAATAAACATTGTCGATAATCGCTGGAGCGCGTCAATACGGTAATCGAAATCGAAGATAAATGACATACAATGTAATTTTTAAAAAAAACCAACAACAATATATTATACATGAAAACAACACATATTCAAAATACTTGTGTGACACTGTTTCATGAATTTATAACAAAATGATAGTTCATGAATTCGAGTGAAAAAAGATACCTACAGAGTTTATAAGTCTGATAACCACAATTTCACAACGTAAAATCAATTAAGGTCCATGTTCTGTCAGGCAATTTGTTGCTGATATTCATTATTATTTTTTTAATATCTCATACATGTGAAGTGCATCTTGGGTTCTGAAAGTTATGTAGCATAATTATATTTATTTCTTGACTGGGTTATTGAAATAAATGTGTTTAAAGTCGCCTAAATGATTTATTGGTGTCTGGTTGGTACTGTATATTACTATGTCCAGTTTAACCATTGAACTCAAAATCAATAGGGGTTATCTTCTAAAAATGTACCAGTGTACTAAGTTTGATGTTTGTCAAGCAAAGGGTTCTCAAGATATGGAGGGGACAGTACATTCCTATGTCCAGTTTGACCATGTGACCTCAAAATCAATAGGAGTCATTTTCTCCTGAAGATGTGCCAGTGTACCAATTTTGATGTCTGTCAAGCAAAGGGTTCTCTAGACATTGAGTGGTCAGTATATTCATATGTCCTGTTTGGCCATGTGACCTCAAAATCAATATGGGTCATCGCTCCTTGGTATGTAACAGTTTATCAAGTTTGATGTCTGTCAAGCAAAGGGTTCTCAAGATATTGAGTGGACATTGTCTTCCTATATCAAGAGTAGATTGACGCTTGACCTGAAAAAGATTAGGGGTCCTCTTCTACTCCTAACCAACCCACATATCAAATATCATTACGATCAAGTGAATGGTTCGCAAGATATTGCGCGGACAACATGTGGGCTACCGACCGACAGGTGAAAAGCAATATGCTCCTCTTCTTTGAAGGGGGCATAAAAATATGCTAGAGTACCTCATTGACAATATCTTCGTGGTCTTTGATGATCTGTTGGAATTCCCATGGGCACGAAGTATGCTCCTTAGTTAGCTGACCTCTTTTATATTCACATGAAGCAGAATTTATTAAAACAATTCTACGTTCTACGTGAGAAGATTGATTGATTGATTGATTGTTTTGATGTTTTCCGCCTCACCCAAGAATTTTTCAGAGAGGTAGTCAATTATTAAAATTGTAAATTTCATTATCCCAGGGTTTGGAACCAGGTTAGGGCCATAATAGAATGGCTATAGTGATTAAATGTCTTTATCATTTGAAAGACTTCATTAATTTTGACGATTTTTTTTATATAAAAACTGAAGGCATACTTGGGAAAACAGAAAAAGGTTATACCAAAATTGTGAATTTCGCAACCCAACGGTGGATCCATAATACGTCATGAAAAGTGAAGATAACGAACAGTGATCAATATCATAACCTATAAGCAATGCAAAATAGAGAGTTGGGCAAACGCGGACCCCTGGATATACTAGAGGTGGGATCAGGTGCCTAGGAGGAGTAAGCATTCCCTGTAGACCGGTCACACTCGCCGTGAGCTCTGTATCTTGACCAGGTAAACGGAGTTATCCGTAGTAAAAATCAGTGTGCCAAGAACGGCCTAACAATTGGTATGAAACATGTCAGAATAGTATGACAAATCTTTACCATATAATTAACCCTTTCATTTATCATATAAAAATCTTCTGGGTTGCCTTTCCCTCTAAATAACACCGGCAATCGGCACTTTGAATGACGGAAATTGCTGCTCATAATTGTAAATCACACCTTGACAATATGTGATACAAATAACTTTCTCTTGGGCATGTAAATAGTTATAATTAGCAAAAATACACCAGATGGTGGTATGCAAATTAATCGGAGAAAGATCTTGTGTGTTTCCTCAGAGTTCTCCCATTCTCATGGAAACGCATTATTTATAAAGGTATATTCCTTCGTTATTTGAATATGACAAATCTTCGGTACTAGTGATATTCATTGTCATATTTGACATACATTTCTAAAAATTAATTCTATTTCAGGGGTTCTGTTGCATAGTTTTAATACAAAATATTTAGCCCTCGGACTGACTGGTCTCTGTCGTCTGGTTACGAGTTGCAAATTGGATTTGGCTACATTTGATAAATTATATAATGCCGTAGAAAACTGTCATATTTTGGAATCACAAACAACAATTAGTCCAATAATAATATTATCCTTGTATCTAATTATGACAATACAATATTTAACATTTTCTCTCTTGTTATAATGATATTGATGTCATGATTAAGTATTTATGATGCATTATGCCTATATAAATTGTACCTTATATATATCAACTTACATGTGTATGCGGGGATTTAATTTTATACATTTCCCAACTCTTAGGACTTAGGAGGAAAAATAGAAGCCTCATGATTATCCAAACACCAACATTTTCATTAATTTAAATTGCATAAAAAAAGGGATTTTGCCCAATAGAATATGTACATTAGTAAAAGTTAATCATCAGAGAGTTCTGGGTTATATTGCATGTGCGCAAAATACTTGCATTCGTTATTAATATGTTTTAATAATATATTCTGTCCATATGGGAAATAATTTGTCACCATTGTTAACATTAGAATGTCAATACTGGAGTTATACTAGAAGAGTCTTATTTTTACAACCAACGGCTGACGTTTACGATTTAAAGGGTCCAACTCCAAATATGAAAAAAAATTGGGATTAGCATTTGCAAAATTCAAAACTTTTACGGCTATCAGTTGTTGTATATCATTTAACGTCCGAATCGAGAATTTCCCAGTCGTATGAAGACACCAACATTGCCGGTGAAGGGCTTCAAATTTAGGCATATGTTCTGCGCTTATGACCTTTTTGCAGAGAAGGATCTTTATCGTGCTAAACCTGTTGAGACACGGGGCCTTGGTTTTTCTGGTCTCACCTATTCTCATCCGGATCCCAACGGGGTTTGGTATTGCATTTTTAGTTAAGCTTTTCAAGGTACATGTGTTTACCTGATCAAGACATATGGCTAACGGCCAGTATGACCGGTCGGCGGGATGCTTACTCTTCCTGGCCACCTGATCCCACCTCTGGTATGCCCATGGGTCCGTGTATGCCCAACTATTTATTTTCCTTGTGGAAGTTGTGAGATTGATCGCTGTTCATTATTTTCATCTTTCATGTGTGTGTGTGTGTTATTCAAACTTGGGGTGTTCAGATATTGTGGAAAAAAGGGGAAACCCTAAATCAAGGAAAACTGAATTACCACAAATATCGTTGATTCTACAGTGTATCTTAATATACATGTATACAATATTGTATACACATCACGTGTTGATTGTCTTCACATTTAGACCTAGAGTTTCGACACGAAAGAGAGGTGTACCAAGACATACATTGTTTGTATTTTTAATTAGGGGGAGCTATGACAAAATATATCTCGACAAGCCTTCCTCCTCAAATTTTGATTCTAGTATAGAGCTGCCGTCCATATGTATGCGTGGGTGGGTGAAGAAACCCAAGATGTAATATATAGAAAACTTTTAAGTTTTCAGGACTGTTGACACATTATTTAGAAATGTCAGAATAACTTGAGTTCGTCTGATTACATTGAGTGCGCTGTGGTACGCTTATGCTATACAGTCATCTTTTCTTTTTTATGGCAATTTTCTGGGTCCCTTTTTGCATTTCTCAGCTTCTCATTCGCAGTTAACATTTAACTCTTTTTTTAAATATATTTTTTATTAACCTTCATATTCACAATATTTTTACAAAAGCAAACAATAACATATACATACATGTACATATATACGTATACACACATGTACATACAGACATTAATACATATATAATAAATTATTGTCAGTTATATAAATGATTCATATATATATATATATATATATATATATATATATATATATATATATATATATATATGTGTGTGAAAGTTTTGGGCGGTTTTTTATAAAGAAGAAAAGAAGACAGTTTAGAGATAAGAGTTTGAAAGGAAGGAAGAGTCATTTGAAGAGATGTAACACACATAGAGAGATAGCTTATAATGAATGTTCAATTTGGGAAGGCATTTTTCAAACATTTGTTAAACTCGTTGGACTTACAGTTTTAAGTAAAATAAATTTTTCAACATATAATCGACTAATTACATTCTTTTTTAGGGCCTCAAAGCTCAACCTCTTTGAAGGGGTAAACTTGTTTGTATAAATACAGTATTTAATATAGAATTATAAGATTTTCAAGACGGTGTATTCTAACATTATTCAATTTACCAAACAAAAGTGAATTTCTACGTGTGTTTATATCAATATCTAATGTAGACTTTAACCAATGTTCTACCTCAAACCAAAGATCTTTTATTGAAAAACATTCTGAAAACAAATGATCTAATGTCTCTGGCAATTGATTGCAGTAAGAGCATAGCGTAGAGTCTTTGATACCACATATATTCAGGTAGTAGTTTGTAGCAGATACTATGTGAAGCATTTGGAATTGAAACCACTGAAATTTTGTTTCTGCAGTTGTTTTAAAATTAAGTATATAAATAGTATCCCATTCTTTTCTGCTTAAATTGAAACCATTTTCAATCCATTTATTTTCAGAGTTGGATATTTTTCTTTGAGATAAGGACATTATACATAGCTTGACAACCTTTCCTAGATGTGAATATTAGTTCAATAGTAGAGGGATATCTAATATTGTAATCTTTTACAATAATCTTATTGTTCTGTTGTATGCATTTCTTTATTGCTGTAACAATACCTGAAAACTGGAGGAAGTTTACTTTTCCTGTAGACATCTTTTTAGATTCTGTAAATGACATAAATGAATTGCCCATATTATATACGTCACCAATGTGTATTATATTATCCTTCAAGAACTCTTTACAGGGTATTTCTAATTCATCAATTTTTAGATCTGGGTTATACCACAGATGATTACATGCAATATTTTGACGATTACATGTATATTTTTCTGCATTACTTATATCAATCCAGCTTTGCAGAGTATCGATCCAAAATTTGTCACTTGTTTTTTGTTTTAACAAGTGATTTGAGCCAAAGTTCAGAACGCCTGAAATTGAAATTCCAAACTCAGTTTCAAACAACATTTTCCATTTAGAATTATGAGCTGTGATTAATTTTCTGATCCAACTAGACTTAAGTGCAATGATAAAGTTGGTGCAATCTATCATTTTTAAACCACCATCTTTGTAATCTTGTATAATTGTGTTCCTTTTTATTTTCTCTTTTTTACCATCCCAGAGAAATTCAAATAGTTTTGTTTTTCAAATTTCTTAATAAATTCATCAGAAGGGTTCGGTATAATTAATATCAAATGGTTCATTTTTGGCACAATTAGTGTTTTGATGACAGCAATTTTGCCAATCGGGGTTAATTTTCTTGCTTTCCATTGAACAAGTATTTTGTGTATGTTTTCTAGCTTTTTGTTGTAATTCATATTTATCATTTCGTCAAGGTTTATAGAGAAATTTATTCCTAAGAGTTCAAAAGAGGTTTGGTTCCATTTTTTTCTCCAAGTGTATTTCAATTCGTCAGGATTTATGACTCGAAAAATGTCACATAAATTTTGATTCTCCATAAGATGGATAAATTCCATACGGGCTTTGGGGTTGTTTAAGTTTTTGTAGTTCATTGTATCTAGTTTTTTATCCATCACTAAGTTGAAGTCTCCTGTCATAATGATGTTCTGATCATTCGATAATGGTTCTAGTTTTTTAAATAGGTTACAGTAGAATTGGGGTTGATCCGCATTTGGGCCATAAACATTTATTAATGTAAATTGTTTTTCTTCAATTATGATTTCTGCAATTATGAAGTTTCCTTCATTGTCTATCACTGTGTTTTTTATTTGAAATTCAAAATTATTTTTGAATAGGATTGCAACACCCCGAGAGTTTGATTGGCATGAATTGGATATTCGTTTACATCCCCACTGTGAAAGTATAATTCTCTCTTCATCTTTTGAAAAATGGGTGTCTTGCAGGAATAAATATTGAAGTTGTTTTTTGGTGAAAATAATTCAGAATATCTCTGCGTTTCTTATAGTCACCAAGACCCTGACAATTTACAGTTAGATGTTTTAGATAGATTGTATTCATGATAATTTTTGAGTGTTTTATCCATAAACAGTAATTCAAAAATTTGCAACATTCATTATAAGAAAAGAAAAGAGGGAAAGAAGAATAGAAAGGCAAGAAAACATAATGTAGATACTTTTGACAGGAAACAACTGATTCCAAAGTGCCAGTGAATAGTTAACATTTAACTTAAGTAACAGTCAAAATGAGTAGTGCATTGCGAAATTGTCGAACGAATGTAGTGAGAATAAGAGTTGCTAAAGAGTTTACAATACTCTAATAATAAACATAATTGTCTGTTTTGGTGTTTTTCCTGAAGCAGTCTATATACATGTATTTATTTCGGTTCAATTTCGGCTATCGCCTATCAAAAAATTTCGGCTCAATTGGCTTACCCGGCGGGATGCGTGCGGAATTCCGGCTCACAATCAAGTATGTCGCCGGTCATCGCCGATTAACCCGAGTGCGCTGGATCGTTAGAATCAAGTATGATAAAAGAAGCAGATCTACAAATACAAGTTTAAATTGCTCGAAACATGAAAATTTCGCCCCCACAAAACCCGATTATTCCCATTTATACTGATACATACTATACATTATCGATATAAGCATTCGAAATGTGCTTGTCCTAAATGCCGTACCCCGTGGGGGTCCGGGTTGTAATAATTGTGTTCGTAATATGGACTGGCCTCAGACACTAAGAAGGGCCAATCTGAAACACTAATACCCAACACGTGTTCTCAGCTTCACAGCTTTTATTCCAACTCCAAAATGAGGCTGCGGTAGTTAATCAATTACAGTCAAGGGGGGAGTAACTCTAAATATAACATCTCCCTTCTTAACACAATTATAATGATACAATATAATAACAAAGTAATGGTTACCAGAATAAAGTATTATACAAAACAGTGGTGGATGGTATTATATAATGTCTAATCCAAACCACAAGAGACAATGTCCAACGAATGTACATCACTGAAAATAAATGAATTACACATCAACAATTTGTTTTGGTTTGCTGACTCTACCACTTCTAGTGACATATGGCATAGGAGCTGTGTTATCGGAGTTGACTGCCATGGATTTCTCTGGGGGTTGTGCATTATCCATAGTTGTGGTGTGGGGTGTAGGAGTGGGCAATGGCATGGGGTCCTCAGCATTCAGGATTAACTCGGGTTCAGACAGGTTTTGGGATTTCTCATTCGATTTAATAATGTGACGTCTATTGCGCCTGAAACTAGTACCAGTTTGGGCTTTTACAAGATAGCTACGGTCATTCAGGCGACTTATTATGTGGCCAGGTTTCCATAACTTGGAATCCTGCTGAAATCGAATATTTTCACCTTCAGTTAATGGCAACAACTCATGGCTTGACCTATTGTAAGTCTTTGAGGTCTTATCCTTACTGTTCTGCATATTTACAGCAACCTTATGATGGTCTAGAACCTTTGGGGTAAGCTGGGAGGGCAGTACAGGTAATATTGACCTAAGCTGTCGACCTTGCAATAACTCAGCAGGGGAGTAACCTAAGTTGTCGATGGGTGTGTTTCGATATTCCAAGATCCCTAGGTGGGGGTCGCTTTTGTTACCCTTAGACTTCTGAAATATTCTTTTGATAGTTTGGACAGTTCTTTCGGCTAGTCCATTTGATTGAGGGTATTTTGGACTGGAAGTATCATGGTTAAACCCATAATCTGAAGCAAAGTTGGTGAATTCCGAAGAGCTGTATTGGGGCCCATTGTCAGACACTACTTTTTCGGATATGCCAAATCTTGAGAAGATTTACTTCATTTGCTTTACAATGGATTTACTAGTGGTTGTATTAAGGTGGGTCACCTCAAAGTAACGGCTGTAGTAATCTACTACAATCAAATAATCCTTCTCGTCCCATTGGAACAAGTCTGTGGCAACTACTTGCCAAGGGTAGTCAGGTTTTGGGTGGGGGTTAAGGGGTTCTTTGGGGTTTGAATTTCTATAAGACAAACACTGTGGGCAACTAGATACAAGTTTTTGTACATCAGTATGGAGACCGGGCCAAAATAGGGCAGTACGAGCTCTACGGAGGGTCTTCTCGACGCCTGCATGACCTATGTGGAGGCTGTCTAGTATTTGGTTACAGAGTGACCTTGGGATAAGAATCTTATGACCTTTTAGCACAAGTCCATCTATGTAGGACAATTCATCTCTGTAGTTCCAAAATTCTATAAGAGAGGAGTCACACGACTTCCTTTCAGGAGGCCAGCCATTCAGAATGGTCTTGATTAAGGTTTGGAGGTCCAGGTCATTTGCAGTTGCGATGCGAATATCATCTAACCTACGGCTTGTGATGGGTACCCTACTAATGATGCTATGAACATGAGAGTCCATGCCCTTTGAGTACTGTGGGTAACTGTTTGGCAAATGTTTGCGAGACAGCGTGTCGGCCAGTGGAATCTTAGTGCCTGGTATATCGATGACAACAAGCTCATAATTGCCTAGTTGTAACAGCATCCTTTGGAGACGGGGAGGGGCAGTATAAAGGGGTTTCTTAAAGATTGGAACAAGTGGCTTATGATCTGATTGGACAGTGATATTGCGACCATAAATATAATGGTGAAAGCGCTTGCATCCGAAAACAATTGCAAAGAGCTCCTTCTCTATTTGGGCGTAATCACATTCGCTAGGGGTCAAAGATTTTGAGGCATATGCAATAAGCTTGCCTTCCTGTATTAGGGCTGCGCCAAGGCCATGTTTTGAAGCATCAACTTGGAGTACTATTGGCTTAGATGGGTCAAAATATCTAAGAATTGGACCAGGGCTAGCGGTTAAAATGCTTTTGACCTCGTCAAATGCTCTTTTCTGGGGTTCGTCCCATGCAAACTGTGTATATTGTGCGAGAAGTTTACGCATGGGGCTGGTAATGTTGGACAAATTAGGGGCAAACTTAGATAAGTAGGTCATCATTCCGAGAACAGTCTGGAGCTCGGCTTTGCTGGAAGGGGGTGGCATGTCTCGAATAGCAGCCACTTTTTCCGGGTCAGGTTCAATTCCACTCGAGGTAAGAATGTGACCGAAATATTTGACCTTGTCAACTGCTACATGCAGCTTATCTTTGTTGAATTTGAGACCTGTTTGTCTTGCTTTTGCCAAGACCTTACGAAGAGCTTGATCATGCTCTGCTCGGGTTTGACCATAGACAAGTATGTCATCAACAAGGACAATGACACCAGATATACCCTCAAAACATTCGTCGACCTTTCTTTGAAATTCATCCTGTGATGATTTCAACCCAAATGGTAGTCTCAAGTATTTATACCTCCCAAATGGGGTATTAAAAGTGGTTAAATATGAAGATTCCGTGGATAAGGGAATTGTCCAATAACCGCAACGAAGGTCAAGCTTGGTGAATACTTTTGCACCTGTAAGTTCTGGGAGAGCATCTTCTAAGGTTCTCATGGGGTAGTGGGGTCTTTGTATTGCTTTGTTAAGGTCCCTGGGGTCTAAACATACCCTGAGCTTACTACAAGTCTCAACTACAACGAGCGAGTTTACCCACTGGGTTGGCTCTGTGACTTTTGCTATTATGTCCTCTGACTCCATACGTGTTAGTTCCTGTGAAAGTTTCTCGTGAAGGGCAAGGGGTACCTTACGTGGGGGGTGAATTACTGGGGCTACTGAAGGATCAATTTGGATGGTGCATTCCCCCGGAAATTTCCCAATTCCTTCAAATATGTCTCCATACTCTGACAAAACTTTTGTCTTTTGAGAGGATCCTTGTTGAGGGGGTGTGGTCCCGCTTTATAGGGCTAGGGGTCCCAGTGCTGTGGATAGAGTTGTGTTTTGAGAGGGGTTCTGGGGCAGGTCCTTTATCCTGGGGTGTGGCCCTGGGATTGTTGGTGGGTACTTGACTAGTGGTGTTACATGCATATACAAGTTTGATCAACTTAAATGTTAAACAATCTTTCAGACCTAATATAGCAGCTGAACATGTGTCAATAACATGAAACTTGACAAACATAGACTTCTCTTTGTAAGTACATTTCAAAGTACAACAACCTAACGAGCTAATTGGCTGACTATTGTAGGCAGTAAGATTGGCACTACTAGGTATGATCTCTACATTCTGATCTTCTGAAAGCTTAAGTGCATCAAACACTCTCTTAGGCATGATATTGACCTGAGATCCAGTATCGATCTTAAATCTGACAGACTTTGGTATTGTACCAGTGTGAACTTTCAATATACAAAATGCTTGGTCATTTGAACAAGTGATTTCTGACACATCTGAAATGCTATCAATAACAAATTCATCTGAACTACTCGAATCTACAGATTTCTCATAATGTGTGTACATCTCATCATTGACATTAAGAGAATATATAGATTTACAAACTTTCGCAAAATGATTATATTTTTTGCACTTTGTACACTGCTTTCCTTTCGCTGGGCAGCGATCTTGTTGGCTGTGGTCGTAACCGCAATTTTTGCACTGACCAGTAGGGTTAGGATACCTCGTAGATCTGTGTGGATCTCTGCCAGATGCGCCTTTCGTCTGTGGTCTGTCGCGATTGTTATCGGGCAGGGATGAAGCTTTTCTGGGTTGACGTTTCGTGTTTCCTTGGCTTGTCTCCCACGATTACTGCCGGACTGTGTACGATGTAATTTGCCCTTCATCTGTATTTCGTCGACCGCACCTTTCATGGTCTTCAACTGTATCTGGCTGTATTCGTATGTTTGTAGAATGTGGACGGCTTTGTCTAGCGTCAGGTCTGATCCTGCGTTTATGAGTTTTTCACGTGCTTTCTCCTCCAACACACCGAAAACTAGACGATCTCTGATCATTTCTTCCGGATCAGTATAATTGCAGCCTTTGACAAGTGTCTTTAACCTTGTTAGAAATTGTTCAATTGTGTCGTTTCCTTGACTGGTTAAATTAAATTTGTACCTGGCGAAAATGGGGTTGAGTTTTGGCTGCACGTGCTTCTGAAATATCTCGTATTGGGGAACCAATTTCTTCTTATCTGTCTCACTCATATCTGTCCAGGTATCTGCAATTTCTCGTCCTCGTTCGCCAACCCATAATAATAGGTACGAGACTTTAATAGGCTCGTCTTTGGCCGCTAACGGTCCCTTGAACATAAGCTCGACTGTAGACTGGAATCCCAGTCCATTCTGGGGATCGGAAGTCCGGTTAGATCCGACATCTTCCTCTGTAGCCGTGTTATCTAGGGTCCGATGATGATCTGACACCATGTAATAATTGTGTTCGTAATATGGACTGGCCTCAGGCATTAAGAAGGGCCAATCTGAAACACTAATACCCAACACGTGTTCTCAGCTTCACAGCTTTTATTCCAACTCCAAAATGAGGCTGCGGTAGTTAATCAATTACAGTCAAGGGGGAGTAACTCTAAATATAACACGGGTTAGAATATGTGAGACCAGAAAAACCAAGGCAGCATTTTTATAAATCCATACTTTACACGTGTATGCACGATTGTACTTTATATTCGAAAAGAGGGAAATGTATGTGGCACTATGATCACTGATCGTCGGTTCGATTTTTAATATACCCGATTCACACGATTGAATCTCTGTAGAGGTCAATATTGGGTCAAGCAGTGCCAGGTTCCGTGTAGCGACAGTTATATTATTTACTAGACCATGAGTTGAAATAATTTCACGAATATTGTGTGATAATGGAGCATTACGAAAATCTACATTAAATCGCCTACTATGATTATTTTGTCGGAATATTCGCTAACTGTGTCTAAACTCCACGAAAGTTTGGACCAAAAAGAGCTGTCGGAACTGGGAGGCCTATAAATACAGCAAAGATGATAAACACAGGTATTGTTATTCATATACACTCAAGATCGACGGGCTCAAAGTCTGGGCGTCTTGTAGCGCGTATTTGATTTGACAAATATATCATAACACCGTCTCCAAAACAATTTCTATCTTTACGAATTATTTTATTAAAGCCGTCAAGAAGTAATTTATCGTTGCTCACTGAAATATCTAGATGGGTTTCAGAAAAACATAAAATATCAAAGTCATGAACAAAAGAATTTAAATGACCTAGTTTGTGTCTAATACTTCGGATATTCAGATGTAATATGTCAAAGACATTTTCAGCAGTAGGACCCGGGTTTAACTCTATATCGCTGCAAGCTAACAAAACAAATATGAAAAACTGAAGAAAAAAATTGATAAACACAGATCTAAGCTTAATGAATGTCAAACAACTAGTGAGTAGTTTTAAAATGTGTTTGAGGAAATGCATAAAACATGAAAACGGTAACACAATAAAACGTTGTCTTTTGTAAGTACCTCTACCTGATAAATAGAAAAGACCGATTGCAGCTCGGAATTGTTCAATGGAGTTACCCATTATCTAAGTTGTGGTATATGTAATTTGAAAATATGTAGCTGCAATCATATTCCTGTTGAGGGTTTAAATATTAGGACATGTATTTCTGAAGACCTAGAATATACAAATATGGTTGCATGACAAACTGCACATAAGGTTTGATTGTAAGTAAACAAAATGGTATGGAAGAAAAAAGAGAAAAAACACAAATACATACAAGGCAACAATTAACATGAGTACAGTACTACCTTGGTAGTAATACAAGACATTTCAACATAAATGAGTTCATGCAAATAACAGCAAAACAATGGCAAATAAAGCATACAAAACATGTAGGTTAGGATAATAGGAGGGGTGAATTGCAGAAAAAAGAGGACAAAATAATTGAAATTTGAGGCCATATGAATTTTAAGGTAAAGTTTTAACTGGAAAACTTGTGAGTATGAAAGTATTTGTTTTCGGTATAGTAATATTATCAGTGTAGTAATATTATAAACATAATATAGCTAAATAATTGGTATTACATTTCAAAATACTGTACGTAGTCGTATTTACTTCTTGGGCATAATATATACATCATATATAGGTACACTCAGCTCTCAGTTGGCGCCGGGGTATGACCAAACGGACATAGGTCACGTGAGTTTTCTGTCTGTGATCTCTAATACGAATTTTACCGTTGGAAGACCACGCCTGCAGAATCAGTTGTTCACGACAGAGCTGACGGAACAGGAATAATATTTTGTCTCTACGTTTCGTCAGGTCTTCATTGATTGATACATGTTTTGTCTCCGGATTTCGTTTTAGACTCTTATGGCATTTCACTAGTTTAAATTTCAGGTCTGCTGAACGTAGCCTTGCGATGATCTGTCTAGGTGTGTGTGTCCTATGGCGGTTGGTGGGTGCACCTACCCGATGCGAATTAACAATATCATCACGGTTGATTGAAATCCCGGTATTAGTGGTCACATCCAAGATCAAATCAGTTGTATTCTCTCCAGCTGTCTCAGGTGTCCCAGAGAATCTTACACGTTGAGACACTGGGGTAGAAGTAGTCATTCTGGGGAATTCAGGATCAGACTCGTCCCTCTGTTTTTTAGGAGTTCTCGCGACATCCGAGAATGACTTGGATAAGTCACTAAGATTCCTTTTGTTTTCTGCTTTTTCGGTCATTTTGATCACACAAATCAAGGTCACAATGTCACAAATATACAGTATGTCTATATAAGTACCCAGTTACATTCAGCACATATAACACAAACTATTTCAATCAGAGTTTAAATCAATGTTTGATTCGACAACGCCAACGACATCAGCAGGGTGAGCAGAAATCATATCAACAATGGTTCGTCAAAGTTTTTTGAAATTACTCACATTTCATGGCTAAGATTTTAGCTAAACATGGTCTCAACAACCTATAACACTCCTTTGATCTTCTGGAAAATTTCTGGCAATCCACCCCAAGATTTAATAGATGTTTTTCACATATATGTACGAGCTCTTTTGTTACTGACCACTTACTACCAAGGGCGCTTAACTCCAATGTCATTGGTCTAGTATAGATCTGCCGTCCAAAGGTATGTGTGGGTTGGTGGGGTTGCTTTGTTCCTGGGGGACAGAAACCTAAGGTGTAATATATAGAGAAATTTTAAGTTTTCAGGAATGCTGACACATTATTTAGAAATGTCAGGATGACTTCAATTCGTCTGAGTACATTGAGTGCGCTGTGGTACGTTTATGTTATACAGTAATCTTTTCTTTTTATGGCAATATCTGGGTCCCTTTATGCATTTCTCAGCTTCTCATTCGCAGTTAACATTTAATTTTATTAAAAGTCAAAATGAGTAGTGCATTACGAAAGTGTCGAACGAATGTAGAGAGAGTATAAGAGTTGCTATAGAGTTTACAATACTCTAATAATAAACATAATTGTCGGTTTTGGTGTTTTTAACTGAAGCAGTCTATATACATTTATTCATTTCGGTCCAATTTCTGTAGTTGGAGACGATTCCTTAAAATTGTAAAAGTCTTCGTAAAACTCCAATATTAGCAGTACACTGACAGAGAATTCGGAGAATCACAATGAGAACACGAAACATATATTTAATAGACAAAGACTAAAGCTGAATTTTGCTAAGATCTTATTCATTTACACAATGCCAAAAAGAAATCCACCATGTAAATGAAATACAAGAGGCCCAGGGGCTTTATAGGTCACCTGAGAATCATGTAACAACCTTCCAATGTTTGAATTAGGTTTGTGTTTAAATATAAAAATCTTACTTTTGGATGGAAGAAACATTGAATAGCTATGTGGTCAGCCCCGCCTTTGCACCAGAACCCCTCACCCAGGGGCCATAAATTTCAGTTTTGAAAGAAGCATCCTTGATCATCATTATCATACTATTAGTTTGTCTACTTAATACCCAGCAGCAGAGGAGAAGATTTTCAAAGAAATAAAATGCATTTTCACTATATGATCAATAGGGCCCCACCCTAATACCAGAACCCCTGACCAAGGGGCCATGAATTTCACAATTTTGAAAGAGGCATCCTTGCTCATCATAACCATGCTATTGGTTTGTCTACTTAATACCCAAGGACAGAGAAGAAGATTTTCAAAGAAATAATGCATTTTCACTATATGACTTATAGAGCTCCACCCTAGCACCAGAACCTCTAATCCAGGGACCATGAATTTCACAATTTTTAACAAGAGGTACTGTGAGCAATGCTCACTAAGAATACTCCCCGCTTAACCCAATCTCCCAAAGGGTGTTGGTAATAGGTATAAACTATCTCTTTTCTGAGTGTTGCTACTTCGATGTCCAGTGCGCATGACCTTTGACCTTTTGACCCCAAAATCGATAGGGAACATCTTCATCCCATGGGTAGTCCATATGTATGATATGGTGACTGTAGGTGGAAAGGATAACGCTTTAGAGCCCGGAAACCATATTGCTACTTCAATGTCCAGTGTGCTTGACCTTTGACCTTTTGACCCCAAAATCGATAGGGAACATCTCCATCCCATGGGTAGTCCATATATATGATATGGTGATGGTAGGTGGAGAGGATAATGCTTTAGAGCCCGGAAACCATTGCGTCTACAGACGGACGGACGGACGGACAGCCCGATTCCAGTATACCCTCCCACAACTTGTTGTGGGGGTTATAAAGAGGCATCCTTGCTCATCATTACCATGCTATTAGTTTGTCTACTTAATACCCAGAGACAGAGAAGAAGATTTTCAAAGAATTTCTACATTTTCACTATATGACCAATAGAGCCCCACCCTAACACAAGAACCCCTGCCCCAGGGGCCATGAATTTCACAATTTTGGTAGAGGGCTTAACGCTCATTATAATTATGCCCACAGTTTGGCTTCTTGATGTCCAGGAGTAAAGAAGAAGATTTTTTTAAATTACACTCATTTTGATGGTTTTTGCCCCACCCCTCAGGCCCCAGGGGGGCAGGGACCACGAATTTCACAATTTTTGTTCCCCTCCACCCACAGATGCTATATGCCAAAATTGGTTGAAATTGGTTCAGGGGTTTCAGAGAAGAAGCTGAAAATGTTCAAATGTTAACGCACGACGCACGATGCACGTCGCACGACGACGGACAAAAACAGATAGCAATAGGTCACCTGAATTCATTCAGGTGACCTAAAAACACGTTGATGAATCAAATATATCTCTACAATACTGTCACTATTGTAACGAACATTTCATAATTTGACAATTTTTATTTCAAGATTATGAACATATTCAAAAGATCTCTCATATGTAATTAACGTTCAGCTCATCAATACTGTGGTTGATACTATTTATAGTTTCAATTATTGATATTAATAGATATATGTAGATTATATATACATGTAAAACATTTTATACAAATAACTTTAAAAACGTATACTTTAAAATTTCCTTGGATGCATAAGACGTTTTCTATTATACAGTCTATTTTGGATTAATAACAAAGAAATTATATCTAAAAACCAGCGACACATCATTAGTAGCCTAATGGAAATCGATACTGTTATTTTCTTTACAGATGGGAAATGTATGTTACGATGCTTAGAGGGTTGAATTTAAACTTTCATTTGAAACTTTTATTTTATCGAAACCGTTTAAACATTTAAAACATATAATAGAAACGTCAATTAAACCTGAATAGAAACATACCAAAAGATGTATCCATTTCGGGAAATGTCCGTTACCGGGAACACATATTTAATTAAAAATTATCAAGCTTTCCAATGCTCGTTATCGATGACAAATAATCTTGGGTTCGAGCTAGAATTCAATTCACCGAGAGTTTCTTGAAATGCGGTAATGAACATTTTAAAACCACACAATCATTCTCCTAGGTAAACAGAAATATATATCAACGACCATTTTTGATTGCAGCAAGTACACTCATGTACTTGTAGAGGATTTCAAACTGTGAATGCATATATGTTCTCATATTTCGCATTAACGAATATAACAGTCAGTCTTAGATCTTGGCTCAAAACATTTTTGGTTTGCATAGTGATAAGACTAGATGAAAATAATTCTGTTCAATATTCTGACATTCATCAATACACTGTACAAAACAGTCTAACAATGTTATAATTCAGAACCGCCGCGGTGGTCTATATGTAGAGCGTTCGCTCCGCATGCGGAAGGTAGGAGTTCGAATCCCGGCCGCGACAGACATATGTCGTTAAAACTAGTGACAGTTCCATCGCCAAACGCTCGGCATCAGGTGTGAATGTCACAGGCCCTTGAAGATGACCGTAAAAACGGATGTCCTGTGTCACAGTAGATGTGGCGCGCTAAAGAACTCTCACTGCTCAATGGCCTAACTTTGAAGCCTTTCACCGGTCTAGGTGACGTCTCCATATAAGTGAAAAATTCTCGAGAATCAACAATCATTATTCAGGTTTTCTACATTTCAAAGAAATAGTTTACAAATATTGTGGTAAGGTATTTTTAGTGTAACAAACATTACTTCGAAATTTGCTGTAAATTTTTTTATCAAACCTGGAAACCAACACATTGTCTTTGAAAAACTGAACAATATTATATGGGAACATATAGCGCGCATAAACTAGTTATTCGAGCAAATATCCCTCTTGTAAATGTTAATATTAAAATGGCGACAGTAATGAACATGTTATTTTGAGATATGTCTAATGAAATAAACGAATTTCTTCGATCTTTTAGTATTTTTTATAGGCACATAAATCGACCTTTATATTGCTATATTAACTCCAATCCCGCTGATTATCATGTTGGTAATTTCATGGCGACATTAATTGCACTCATTTATTGAGTTTGAGTGCTGAACAGTTTAAAGAAAAATGTCATAAGAACTTGAATAATCACATTGTAACAGCTTCGCTGTATATCACATCATCAACATAGAACTGTGTTTCTCATGTGTATCAGCATAATTTCCGTTTCCACCACGCTTATCTGCCAAAATAAAAGTTATTTTTTGTTTATGCATAAAATAACACAAAAACAAGTTGATTTTAAAGAAAGAAAGATTTTCTTGAGCAAACATTGTGCTGTATAAACAAGAGGTACTGTGAACAATGCTCACTGAGAATACCCCCCGCTTACCCCAATCTCCCAAAGGGTGTTGTTAATAGATTTAAATTACCTCTTTCCTGAGTGTAAAAATATGGTATGCCTTTGTAAAAGAAAACGGAAGATATAGTCCGAACACAAATCCATGGCATAAACCTATAATTTTGACCTTGAGATCAAAGGTCAAGCTCATGAATGTACATGACACATAGTCTCATGGTGATACACCCATGTCTTATGGTATGACTATGTCAAAACCCTATAAACAATTTTGACCTTGAGGTCAAAGTTCAAGGTCATATAGAGGTCATGAAGGTACCCGACACATCGTCTCATGGTGATACACTCATGTGTCAAATATGGTATGCCTATGTCAAAGAACAAAGAAATTATGGCCCGGACACGAATCCATTGGAAAAAAACCCTTTAATTTTGACCTTGATGTCAAGGTCATATAGAGGTCATGAAGGTACTAAACACATTGTCTCATGGTGATCCACCTGTGTGCCAAATATGGTATGCCTATGTCAAAGAAGAAAGAAGTTATGGCCCGGACACGAATCTGCACAGACAGAGTGATTCCTATATAACTCCCTGAGCTTCGTTCGGGGGGTATAATAATATTTGGGAGGTTTATTAGGGCACCGAATGGAATGCGGGAGCGCTATAGTAATCATATTGTCCGTCCTGTGGTGGCGTCTACATATGAGTGAAATATTCTCGAGAGGGACGTTAAACAATATTTAATCAATCAATCTGTCCGTCAGCATTATTGCTCTGACGCTGTAACTCGAAGAGTTTCCACCGTACAGTTTCCAAACTGCAGAAAACACTCTACAATAAGAAAGAGGAAGACACCTACAAATTCTGGGTCATATTACCTTGTCTGTCTGTCTGTATGTCAACATCTTTGTGATTTTGTATCTATTGAAAATTGTCGAAGGGAAATTATTCATTTTGAATTTTAGAACTGTAATGATGATATTGATATACACTAGATAGTTTAAAGCAATACAAGCTGCAACTGGCGGTATTTTTTCAACTATCCAATTATGCACCAAATAACACCCAACTAATATAATCCCCAATATCGGAAGAAAAATTCAGAAAAATAAATAAGGGAATATTGTTTGAGAACATACCTACAATGAGAGTTTCTTATAAACCGCCATTGCGTCGTATAAACGGACATGGGAACGATGATTGCAGAGCATAAGCGGGTTGCTGAGACCAAGGTCATATACAAAGACGGAAACTGACGCGAGTAACTTCACGTGTCGTTTGTTTTAAAATATTACATCGTTTCATGAATGACACAAGTTCTTAGAAGTGTAAGAAAGTAATAATTACTCAAATGAATTTTCATAGTGAATCGTCTATAAAATTGGCATGTTAAAAAATTACAAATCACAATCACAAATATGTTATATATATGATTTACGAAAATGTTACGTGTTTAGTGAATTCATTCAATAAACTGCACGTCATTTCTAGTTAACAAATTCTCAGTCATGTTCAGTATACGAGGTTAAATTTCTGACATCAACTTGCAAATTGGAATGAATATTGTTTAACGTCCCTCTCGAGAATTTTTCACTCATATGGAGACTGCCTATATTCGGCGCTTACGGCCTTTGAGCAACGAGGGGTCACCTGCTGTGACAAAGAGCCTCGGTTGTTTTTTTTTTTAAATTTTGCGGTATCATCCGAAGGACCGCCCCATTTAGTTGCCTCTTATGACAAGCAAGGGGTAATGAGGACCTATTCTAAAGCTCGATTCTATATGGGATGTTGCAAATTGGAGGTAGGTTCAAATGTAACTGCGATCCACATGTCAATGGATTTGGCGTGACGTCATCTGGTACATTTTGTAATACATGACGTATTATAGGCTTTGATAGGCGGATCAAGTAATCCCCTTGGTGAAAATATATTTTATAATGAAACAGCAAAGTTGCAAGTACTTCATATATGTCTACCATTATTTCGCAAATCATATCGTTGTATCAGAGTTGGTATCGTGTATTTACCATTAATGTTTTGTGTACTTACAAGTGAAAAAATACGCCTAACATCGAGAAAAAGTCAAGCAAAGGTATTTTATTGTGCACGTTTTGTTCCGTTGATTATATGTTTTGTAGAAGGCCTAAAACGTAACGGTACTACGATGTAAAACAAAAAAGAAAGTAGTGCCGTCTGGATTGTCAAGAGGGCGTGTCCCCATACCAAGTTACATTATAAACTAATTTTTTCAGTGTGCTCAGCCAATCAAATTGTGTGTTGCAAATAAAATTAAATCATTTTGAAAGTCCCTTTCACAATTAGAGTTAGAGATAAGTCCTGTGGAGAGAAAATTGCTGGAATTTTGTTGAGTGGAACTGAAATAATATCGGGACTAACAACAAGCGTGGGACATGATCATAATGTGGGATGAGATCAGACACCAGACAGGTGGTAGGTTTCTTTCAAGGGTTTTTATGATTTCCATGTGGACAAGTGAGTGTTACAGAAGGTTTCCCGAATTTACCAGTGAGTTGTTAAGGCGTCACTGCTGTTGTAACGTCACACGGAAGCCTCTTTGCAATGCCCACTCATAAACATATTACGCCGGAGTTCGAAACCATCGTTGTTAAGAGCTTGAATATTACAGTCACTCTGAGTCAATATTTGGCATTCGGGATTGTAACATGAGGAAGTTGTCGCAGGGTTGTCATCCTCGGTTAAGTATTTGACTCTCAGAATTGCAGAAGCAGAAGTGTGTTATTTTGCGTCCTCAAATAAGCCATGTTTATTTCGTTTTGGATAATTAATTGTTTATTTATATTGGACCTTTGTTTGCTTTTGTTGAATAAATTTATACAGATCGATAAAATTGTTAATTTTTTCTTTTAAGGATTCCCAATCTATAAATAGATCTATACATATTTTCAAAGCATCCCGAGGAATCCCCATCATCTAATAGAAAGTAGGTCGCGGTATGTTAAGGCAGGCCATACTCCATTTATGCACGTAAACTGCATCATTTTTTAAAATCTGTCCTCCACAGATACGGGGACCTACTACATTTTGAAAACTATTTTGGTTGTTTACATGATAAACATTTTGTATCATAACAATATGACACACATGCGCTTCCGTATGACGTCATTGCATGACTATTATAAAAAGATCACGGATGTACCTTAATAGAAAATGGAAAAGTAACACACTACCTCTAACTGGCGATAATGACGGTAAAACACACATAATTTATCAAGATTGCCGATAGAATCCTACCACTTTCAGTAAGAAATTATTATTAAATATTTAAACACGAAACCTTCTGCCTCATGTTTTATATTTAGCACTGATGTATTGCAGTTTTCTTTCAAATTTTCATAACAGACGATTCTCTCAGTAATTCCCGTGTACATTAGTTTATGACCTTTCACACGGTGTATAAAAAATCTCTAAAAGTATGCGGCATAGAGTGCTACTATTGCAGTTTTATTTCAGTGTGTGACAGAGGAAAATCGGATCAACATGCTAAATGGAATGTTTTCCCTGTTAAACAAAATTGTCAATGAATGAAATCAACATACCTTCATAATATCAATAAATTCTCCGTTTTACATATATAGTCCATATATCCCGTGTCATATATTTTCAAATACTCCACATTTTGTTGATATTTATATGGCACACTTTAACAAATTCTTTGCATGTGTCAACGTCAATCGATGTATAGTTATGACGTCATCAGTTTACTTTCATATTGATCAGACAGCAGTATAACATTTCATATTTCTTTGGATCTTAGTAGCTGCATGGTTTATTTTATGCATATATAAAACTTACATAAAATAAAATTGGAATTTAATATATGCTTCGTGATATACATGTACTTATTTCAATTATGACGTCACATTGTTTCGCGGATAATTTCCCAGTATCGATTTTCATAACCTGCATTAACGTACCCGCGTTACGGTATGTTTGTTTTATTGGATACGACATAACACTAATTTTTCAACCAATGAAAGAGCGTGTGACATGTAAAATTAAATGATATACATGTGTGTATTCATTTCGTGATTGATCTTTAACTTACTTTCAAAACAATACACAACGTCTAGTCTGATTAACACCATGAAATAGACATGCGCATTGCAAGTGAGATGTGTATCAATTCCAGATATTGCGTATGAAGGTATATCGCAGAATAATGACTACGGCATTCCTTTGATCTTTGCTATAACTGTGGTAGAATACGTTATAAATTAAAACGGGGAATTAAAAAAAAAAAGCGCAACTGACTTGTAATCTTTCCAAGATATAAAATTTACTGGTACAACATGCACCATAATAACGTTAGGTTATATTTGACTTATAACCGATTGTTCACATAGTCGTTACATTTGTAATTTCCGACCTATGTGTTAACAAGCAGATGTGGGGAAATGTAATTTGAACTAGTTCTAATTGTAACGGGGACCGTTACATATGTTCCCCAAACCTCCCCCAATTAAAAAGTGATGTTCTTTTAAATCTATAGTAAAAAATCATTTTATTTTAGTCTTTAATTACATGTAGTGCATTCAATATGGTCATTTCAGTACCAAGAAATGAAAGAAAGTGTTGCACGTGCATGCACGCGCACGCGTGTACGATTCCGAATTTTTGTTGATGTCGTTCAACAGGCATTTGTATCATATACCCACAGTATGAATTTCATAACGTTTCCACCAAATATAAGAAAGTTATAGCGATTTTAAAATCGTCCGATCAGAATTCAGTACACGTGCATACACGTGCTGAGCAGTAATTCTAACCACAGCAATTTGTAAGGAGTACCAAGACACATCTAAACCATTAATATCAATAGAATTTGATGAAAAACAAAAACCTTGTCGTCCTTTAAAAATTGAACATTTAAAAAACGTTGCACGCGCATGCGCGTGTACGTTGGCATTTTTTTATTACACCAATATATAGATACACATATTGTCTACTTATGCTGTGAATATCATCTCATTCGCTTCATAAATAAGATAGTTACAAACGTTTTAGTATTATCCAATCAAAATGAAGCGCACGTGCATGCGCGTGCAAATTGGTAATTTTGACCATGCAAATCAGTTAAGGGTCTCAATATCTACCTATGATATGAATTTCAAGCCATTTCAATGAACAACAAAAAAGTTAGACTGATTCCAAAGTTAGTGTACAAATTTTGTAATTCGCGTGCACGCGCATGCGTGCACGTGGTGACAAAATAACTATTATTTTTCATATGTACAAATCATATACTACCATCCTATTTAGGTTTTATATCGCTTCCTTCAATATTCTGATTTTCCATTTTTTGTACCAAAATTGCAATGCACGTGCGCGCGCGTGCATGCACGTGCGCGCGCGTGCATGCACGTGCAGACAAAATGACTATCACTATGCACATCTACAAACGCTATACTATCATCCTGGAGAGTTTCATATCAATCCCTTTTGTAGTTTCTGAGAACACTACCGGACAAAAAAGTACCGGAGAAAAAGAATAATAATAATAACTAGACACGATCTCGTTGCGAGCAACGAGTAGGTCTTCCGTCCGATTTGTTGATGCACTCGGAGTTAAAAAAAAAGAAAGAAGACAAATGAGTCCCAATTTAGTTTCCGACTTTAAGACACTTTAGATATAATCAAGTTTTCATATCATAAGCTTCTGAAGCAAAGTTGCGGTGAAATTCGTTTGAAATTCGACTCTCCAGGCGAGCCATAAGGCCCGCAGGCCTATTTCTTGATGTCATTTGTTAGCCCTCTATAGACTCAACAACTTTAGTTCTATATGTCTTTACAAAATATTTACCTGTAAAAAGTTATTGAGATCGACCGATATCGACAAAAAATCGACTCTACAGGCGAGCCATTAGGACCATAGGCCTATTTCTTGATATCAATCGATAGATCTCGATAAACTGAACAACTTTTGTTCAATATGTCCTTACAAAATATTTACCAGTTACAAGTTTTTGAAATCGACTGATATCGACAAAAATCGACTCTACAGGCGAGCCATGAGGCCCACAGACCCATTTTTTGATATTGATCGATAGGTTATGACACATTGAACAACTTTTGTTCAATAATGCTTTTCAAAAAATATGTCGTTTTAAAGATATGAGGCGTCAAATATTTACGATTTTGGCCCTTAAAATCTCTAATTACGTAACATATGACCTACTTTTTGATTTGATAAGATCAAGCTCGTTGAGATGAACATTTCCGCTTCTACAACTTATTATAAAATATTAATAGTTTCTGAGATATTCTCAAAAACATTTGGACCCTTCTGAACCCCTAATTTAAAGGGCCAGCCCCTTTTGCTTGATATCGTAAGAAAGGCCTTGTCATTTTAAACATTTTTTGCTCAACAAGTATTTAGAAATTCTTTACCGTTCTCGAGTTATCTCTACAAGAAATATTTAGGGGCCAAACTGTAGCTCCCTAACGGGGCCACATAGGGAAAAAACGAAATGTACATATTGTTTAGATTATCATTCTGAACAACTTTTGTTCAATAATGCTTTTCAAAATATTTGTCGTTTTCAAGATATGAGGCGTCAATTATTTATGATTTTGGCCCTTAAAATCTCTAATTACGTAACATATGACCTACTTTTTGATTTGATAAGATCAAGCTCGTTGAGATGAACATTTCCGCTTCTACAACTTATTATAAAATATTAATAGTTTCTGAGATATTCTCAAAAACATTTGGACCCTTCTGAACCCCTAATTTAAAGGGCCAGCCCCTTTTGCTTGATATCGTAAGAAAGGCCTTGTCATTTTAAACATTTTTTGCTCAACAAGTATTTAGAAATTCTTTACCGTTCTCGAGTTATCTCTACAAGAAATATTTAGGGGCCAAACTGTAGCTCCCTAACGGGGCCACATAGGGAAAAAACGAAATGTACATATTGTTTAGATTATCATTCTGAACAACTTTTGTTCAATAATGCTTTTCAAAATATTTGTCGTTTTCAAGATATGAGGCGTCAATTATTTATGATTTTGGCCCTTAAAATCTCTAATTACGTAACATATGACCTACTTTTTGATTTGATAAGATCAAGCTCGTTGAGATGAACATTTCCGCTTCTACAACTTATTATAAAATATTAATAGTTTCTGAGATATTCTCAAAAACATTTGGACCCTTCTGAACCCCTAATTTAAAGGGCCAGCCCCTTTTGCTTGATATCGTAAGAAAGGCCTTGTCATTTTAAACATTTTTTGCTCAACAAGTATTTAGAAATTCTTTACCGTTCTCGAGTTATCTCTACAAGAAATATTTAGGGGCCAAACTGTAGCTCCCTAACGGGGCCACATAGGGAAAAAACGAAATGTACATATTGTTTAGATTATCATTCTGAACAACTTTTGTTCAATAATGCTTTTCAAAATATTTGTCGTTTTCAAGATATGAGGCGTCAATTATTTATGATTTTGGCCCTTAAAATCTCTAATTACGTAACATATGACCTACTTTTTGATTTGATAAGATCAAGCTCGTTGAGATGAACATTTCCGCTTCTACAACTTATTATAAAATATTAATAGTTTCTGAGATATTCTCAAAAACATTTGGACCCTTCTGAACCCCTAATTTAAAGGGCCAGCCCCTTTTGCTTGATATCGTAAGAAAGGCCTTGTCATTTTAAACATTTTTTGCTCAACAAGTATTTAGAAATTCTTTACCGTTCTCGAGTTATCTCTACAAGAAATATTTAGGGGCCAAACTGTAGCTCCCTAACGGGGCCACATAGGGAAAAAACGAAATGTACATATTGTTTAGATTATCATTCTGAACAACTTTTGTTCAATAATGCTTTTCAAAATATTTGTCGTTTTCAAGATATGAGGCGTCAATTATTTATGATTTTGGCCCTTAAAATCCCTTATTACGTAACATATGACCTACTTTTTGATTTGATAAGAACAAGCTCGTTTAGATGAACATTTCCGCTTCAATGACTTATTACAAAATATTAATAGTTTCTGAGATATTCTCATAAACCTTTGGACCCTTCTGGGCCCCTAATTTAAAGGGTCAGCCCCTTTTGCTTGATATCGTAAGAAAGGTCATGACATTTCAAACATTTTTTGTTCAACAAGTATTTAGAAATTCTTTACCGTTCTCGAGTTATTTCTAGAAGTAATTTTTAGGGGCCAAACTGTAGCTCCCTAACGGGGCCACATAGGGTAAAAACGAAATATGCATATTGTTCAGATCATCATTCTGAACAACTTTTGTTCTTTATTGCTTTTCAAAATATTTGTCGTTTTCGAGATACAAGGGGTAAAAAATTTATGGTTTTGGCCCTTAAAATCCCTTATTACGTAACATATGACCTAAATTTTTATATGAATAGATTTGGATTGTTGAGATGAACATTTTTTGTTCTTTGACTTATACCAAAATATTAACGATTTTTGAGATATTTGATCTAGACTTTGAGCCCTTCTAGATCCCTAATTTAAGGGGCTAGCCCCTAAATCTTGATATTTTCGAAAAGATCTCGTAAATGTGCACAACTTTTGTTCTACATGTCTTAACAAAATAGTTGCAAGAAAAAAGATATTGGAGATCAAAGGTCAAAAATCGCCGAAATCGGCGAAACATTTTGGCATCCATTTTTTCAGGTCCAGGCGAGCGTTTAGGCAAATCGCCTCCGGTAAAATCGAATCCCCCACAAATCTTCTAAAATGTTTACTCTATCTTGTGTAGAAATTTCAAGACTCTAGCTTCAAAACTAACGGAGGAGATGCGTGGACAACAAGGCCCTTCAAAAAGTCACTAAAAGAGAGATAACTCCTGACCGGAAGTGACGTCAAGCACGAAATTTTGCAAGCAAAGTCTCGTCACCAAACGACAACTTTCCTGAAAATTTCGTGAAAATCGATCGAGAAATGGCTGAGAAAAACGCGTGTACTACCAAGGAAAATAATAATAATAATAATAATGAAGAAGAAGAACGCGAACAATAATAGTAAGGTCTTCCGCAGGAGACGGAAGACCTTAATAACTAGAAACTCATTACTAGTAATGAGTAGGTCTTCCGTTAGATCACTTCCGGTAAAGAGCTTTCTGTTCCTACGAAAACCATTTAAATATATCAGAAAATGTGCCTTAACAATGAATGAGAAATGTATTATCGAATTTTTTACTCACTTCTCGTAACTTCCGGTGATGACCGGAAGTACTTTTATGATGCGTTTTCCTATAAATGACAGCGACTCTTTACTGTCTATATTCCCTGAAAATGTCACGTCTCTATCTGAAAGAGTTCTCAACAAAAAGAAGTAGACTAAAGAAAGAAAAAGTAGTAGGTTACTATCGACCGGAAGTCAATTTTGAAAAACAAAATGATCCAAACTCTAGAAGTTGATACTTTTATTATGACATGTGAAAATCATATGAAAGACTTCAAATATACGCGAGATTTATGGTGACAAAGAGATGAAAAGTAAAAAGGTATTTTATCAAGAAACCGGAAGTAGTTGTTTTGACTACCAACGGAGTCAATATTCTTTTGACACTTTCAAAGAGACTTAATAAACTAGTATAGGTTTCAATTTACAAGAAAAAGTTTGAAATTTGCGATTCTTTCAATCACTTCCGGTGACGACAGGAAGTGACGGTCGACATGTTCAACCCTCTACTGCACGACTGCAAACGGAGATTTATAATTCCTGAATAATTGATGAACCTATATTTTACCTTTTCCAAGAAAAATGCTGGACAAAATTCCTTTTGAGAAACAGAAAATCGGCCATATTTTCCGACCGGAAGTGAATTTTGTAAAAACAAAAATAGTTATAGGAAGGTCCTTTCATAAGACATTATTCCTGAAAATTTCAAGAAAATCTATCCACCATCTCTGAGAAATCACTCGAAGAAATCGGAAAATCGACATTTTTCAAATACTTCCGGTATAGACCGGAAGTGACGGACGAAAAAATTGAATGTATGTGTACAATGGACTAATGTTAGTTGATCAACTCTACAAGTTTCAAGCGTCTACTATATTCATTATTGAGAAACTGAAAAAACAAGATTTGAATATGTCCACCCCATATCTCACGACCGGAAGTGAATTTTACAAAAATATTTAAATTTACACTAGACATTTATAATGTCTATAACATATGTAAAATTCAAATCATTAACTTGTTTTATGACCGAGATTTATGGCACTGAAAAATGAGAGAATGAATAGTTTTTCTTTCATATAACCGGAAGTTGGAGATTCAACTTCCGGTGGGGTCAATAGTTTTTGAGAATTAGAACGAGACCTAATAAACCGATATAGGTTTCAATTTGAAAGAAAAAAGTTTGAAATTTATGATTTATTAATCACTTCCGGTGACGACCGGAAGTGACGGCCGACATTCTTACCCCCCTACTGCACCCCTACAAATGAGATCTATTAACTCTGAAATTTTGGTGACTCTATCTTTTACCGTTTCTGAGAAAAACGCTTGACAACGAAGACAGCTCATAAGCAGTATTTGCCGACCGGAAGTGAATTTTACAAAAATATTTGAGGTTACTCTAGACATTTATAGTGACTATAATATATGTAAAACTCAACTCATTAACTAGTTTTATGACCGAGATTTATGGCACTGAAAAATGAGAGAATGAATAGTCTTTCTTTGATATAACCGGAAGTTGGAGATTCAACTTTCGGTGGGGTCAACATTTTGTGAGAATTAGAACGAGATATAGTAAACCAAAGTAAGTTTCAATTTGAAAGAAAAAAGTTTGAAATTGATGATTTATTTGATCACTTCCGGTGACGACCGGAAGTAACGGCGACAAAAAATATTACGTGCATGCACCATAGAGAAAATAGATCTATCATCCCTGAAAGTTTCATTCGATTATCTTTAGTGGTTTTCAAGTTTACCCCCGGACAAAGTTTCTTTCAAAAACCGGAAAATCGGACGTATCTGACGAACGGAAATGAATTTTGAAAAAATGAAAAAAATGCCTCGAGGTACCATCGTTCCCTATAACCTGTGAAAGTTTCAGGAAAATCCATCCAACGGTTTAGGAGACGAAAGGGAAAAAAAAAATAATAAGAAGAAGAAGAAGAAAAAACAGTAGAATCACTAGAAGGTCTTCCGTTGGAAACGGAAGACCTTAATAATAAGAAGAAACAGAGTAAAAACAATATGTTCCCAAACTTTGTTTGGGGAACATAATTATTAAATTTTCTATATTTTAAGTAGCGTTTAATGCAGGTTTGTATCCTCGAAGAAACATGAGTTAGTTTTTATAACCTTGTTGCGGGGGATATAGTGGAAACAGGTTGTCCGTCCGTCTGTCTGTAGATGGAATGGTTTCCGGGTTCTAAAGCATTATCCTTTCCACCTATAGTCAACATATCATACATATCGACTACCCATGGGACAAAGATATTCCCTATCGAATTTGGGATCAAAAGGTCAAAGGTCAAGCACACTGGACATCGAAGTAGCATCATGGTTTCTTGCCTGTAAAGTATTATCCTTTCTACCTACAGTCACCATATCATACATATGGACTACCGATGGGACGAAGATGTTCCCTTTCGAATTTGGGGTCCAAAGGTCAAGCGCACTCCTAGAGAAGAGACTACTCAAGGTTTTGTCATGCCCTTTCTTTTCTACACTCAGGAAAGAGGTAATTTATACCTATTAACAACGACTCGAAGAAGGACAGAATAGTTTTGTCGGATTCCATAGTAAATTTTATGGTAGGGCTAGTCTGCTGATACTTTTGAAAAACTCTGTTAACTGATCTTTTCTGTCCCATATAATAAAACAATCGCCCAAGAAACGTTTTCACGACTGTCATAGAAATTTTCAAATTCTTGTCCAATTGTTTCCTGAAATGTGGAAAATAATTTCTCTTCCAAAAATCTTATGTCGCAAATGCTGGGGCAACTTTGGTTCCCATTTCAGTGCCCAGGTTCTGTTTGTAAATAGTTTCATTATAATGCATGAAATTTTTTTCCAAGATGAATTGCATACTTGAAATAACGATTTTTAAAAAAGAGAATTAGAGATTAGGAATTCGTTCTATCCAATATTATTTAGAGGCTAGTCCTCGATCATGATGAATATTAGAATACCGGTTTGTGACATCAAATAGAACTTAAAAATGATATTGAGTTAATATTCTCTGGAAAGGAATAAAGTAAATTTACTGTGTCTCATAATTCTGAAATTTAGTTGGTTGGTTTTGACGTCATAGTTGAATTGTTGATAACAAGTGTAACTAAGCGATAGCCATAACTCTTGAAGATCGAAAATGAAACCTCTATGTGTGTATGTGTGTGCGTTCTGAGCTTCTGACCTTTTTGAGAGAAACCCAAATGTTCTAAAATTGGGGCTTCCAGTCGCAGCGGACTTTCGTCTGTTACAACAGCCATTTTGATGAATCAATATTTTTACAAGATATTAGATAGTGTTCAATACTCACCTTTTCTAACACATGGTCGTAAAAGATAAATACGAATGGCAAAAAGCAGCAGCACAGCAGCTAGAATGGCACATATCACATAGATTCCATTTGTAAGTGCTGGATCACTATCAAGAAAAACATTTAAAATCTTATTAAAAACACTAGTATGCATCGTATTGATCTATGCCCTTCCAAAATGGGAGCTATATCGTGTATATACGTAATATCAAAAATTAATTATCATATTAGTTAAAATATTATTAATAACATCCCTACATAACGATCTTAGAGTTATTATATTGTAAGTTGTGCGTACACCCTACGAGAAAGTAAAGTAACATTTACCAAACAGAGGTCATCATCATTGGTCAAATAAACCCTTGGCATATATAGTAATCTAAGAGTATGTGCGCTTATCCATATACCAATGCCAAAATGTGTGTGCATAATTCGTGAAACCACTACCCAAAGCCTCTCAACAAATTCACATACCATAGTGATTACATATTTTTTTTTCTTGAATGTTGTCATTTGTACCTCTGGTATAATAGATTTGTATTAGTAAACAGATACAAGTCCAATGATTCCTATGTTATCATTTATGATTTTTCCATTTTCTGGGACCGATCGAAGTAGCTCAGTGGATATAAGGACCGCCTAATCTAGCCGCCTTTTACAATAATGAATGGGTGTTAAGGACCTATTTTTACCCGGAGCCCCACGGGAAATCAGTGAAAAATGTTGACATGTTCTTCTATGAGATTGGCATTGACTCTGTAGAGAGTTAGGAAGGGGTGAAATAGTATTTTTAAAAAAAAGAGCTAAAAATGTATGTGAGGGAGGGGGTCAAGATACTTAGAACTCACTAAGACAGTGTGTTTACATGTTTGTTTCTGGTCTAACTTTGGTAATAAATGTCATTTACGACCTCTAAGGAGTGATTTAGAGATAACCACTGGGACGAAAACGAGCCTATTCGCTTGGCATAAAACTTCATTAAACATAACAGATAAATTAATGTGCGCTTCAATGTCCCAAATTTCGGCTGATATCACGTAATTCCTAAAACCGGCCGAAGCTGATTCGGCGAAGGCGTCAGTCCACATATTTAGCCAAGACCAAAATGTCCAATCCCTGTCTAGAGTTGTCGTTCCTTATTTTCACCCCTGTCAATGTTTCAGATTTTGCAAAGCTAGATTGTAAAACTCACCCAGGACGCATTATAGGGAATACTTTCACACGCCATGAAAATATCGTATTTAGTTTGAACTTCTTGTTGAGTTACGCAGAACTGTAACCGATATACATGTACAATCACGGATTAACACAAGTGAAATGTTATTGGAATTTACTGGGATTGACATACCGTAAAGTGCAGAGTTTAGCACAATGCATTATATTTAGACTCCAGTGAAGTACTAACACTGCGTTGAAAATATAAAAATTGGTGCACTTTCCCCGCGGGCATGAACGAAAATGGGGCGTTTAATTCAGCATATTGATTAATTATTGTTTAACGTCCCTCTCGAGAATCTTTCACTCACATGGAAACGTCACCATTGCCGGTGAACGGCTGCAAAATAGGCCTATGCTCGGCGCTTACGGCCTTTGAGCAGGGAGGGATCTTTATCGTACCACACCTGCTGTGACACGGGGCCTCGATTTTTACGGTCTCATCCGAAGAACCGCCCCATTTAGTCGCCTCTAACGACAAGCAAGAGGTACTGGGAACTTATTCTAACCCGAATCAAAACGGAACTTAATTTAGCATAATGCTTTCATTGTCCCCCACCGCAACGCGGAAGGGGACATGGAAATACCGGTGTCCGTTCGTCCCACTTCACTTTGTGAACGCAACTCCTCAGAAACTACTCAACAGATTTTGTTCATATTTTGTAGGATTGTTAGTCACCATGTGTAGTTGAACATATAACGCCGCCATTTTGATTCGACAATTTTTACAGGAGTTATGGGACTTCGTTGAATTTGTACGTGCTACACTATAGGAACACTTTGTGGACGCAACTCCTCGGAAACCGCTCAACAGATTTTGTTCATATTTTGTGGGATTGTTAGTCACCATGTTTAGTTGATCATAGTGTGCCATCATTTTGATTGGACAAATTTTACAGGAGTTATGGAACTTTGTTGAATTTGTACATAGTACACTATAGGTATACTTTGTGGACGGAACTCCTCCAAAACCGCTCAACGGATTTTGTTCAAATTTTGTAGGATTGTTAGTTACAGTATATTATATAGTTGATCATATTGCGCCGTCATTTTGATTCGACAAATTTTACAGGAGTTATGGGACTTTTGTGCTTCAATTTTTTTTTGCGGCGGTGGGGGACATGGCTATGTGTAGCGATCATGTTTTTCTTGCAACAATAATGAGACTACGTTTGTGCATTGTAGTTTGGTGCTCCTTGGAAAACAGCAGGGTTGTGAATGGCATTATTTCGTTGAGGAATTTAGCATATACTTACTGTGGATTTCTATATTAACCTTTAACGAGTCGTACCTGTCATGAATATATTTACCTTACATTTAACAATTATACTGGCTTTTTCATCATTCTTGAGACAAAATGAAATTGATGGAATTGAAATAAAAAACACCGCTATAATAAATTGTACCAGATAATTTGTTACTTCAAAAATATATAAATACACCCGGAAAAAGAAACCCAACCAAAATAAACTCCGAAAGCTGAAGATATATTAAAACAAAACGAACATGTTCTCTTTTGAGATAACATGAAAACAATGGGCAGTCTCCATTGTTCAAAGAATGTAAAGGTTAGATAAAATTATCTTCCAAATACATACAGTAGGGAGATGCATAATGATATTTAATGGTTTCCCGAAAATCATATCTTTCTTAAATTGAGAATATTTTAAATAGACAATTAGACACAATGTATCCTACACAAAAGCATGCGTTCGTAGTAAATAACAAAAGTGTCTTACAGAAATATGCGTTTTTCTGGATCATCAGTTGTATTCTCTTGGATTTCCTCATAGCACTCTTGATCTGCAATACATGTAGATTACCATCTCTTAAAGAATACCAATGGTAGGATTATGACGAAAATTGAATTCCCCACATGTTTGTAACATAAACATATCCAAAAGTCTCTTTGCAGATACCTACATCTGTGGACCGAGTTTGAGGTGTATACGTTTGCGCATTTCTTGACATGGTCTTTGCAAGGTTGGTTGAAATTCGGTCCAATAGTATTCCGACGCAAGTCATAAAATGGACAGTAATTACCTGAAATAAATCGTGTCTAGATTCTTAGATTATGGTAATTCTATACATGTATATTGAAATTCGTCGATAATTAGAACTGACCATTTAAATGTGCCTTTAAGCACATTTCGAAGTACAGTGTATTCTTACCCACTATTATTTTTGTTGGTGCACAAACTTCAATTAAAGAGTCAAGGACTTTGTTAGGTAGACAATGATAAACGAATTCCTGTCGTAGTTTCGAGCAGTTCTGTACAACCAAATGACACTGCTTTCTCTCTTTTGCTTTGATCCATTCGGTACTGTCTTTGGGACAGCGTTTGACGACATTCATTGTTGGTATAGATTGTGGGCATCCATTTTCCTTCTTCAATGAAAAATTTCAATTCAGCAAGGTAGGCAATTACTTTGTAATGTCATTCATAGATATATAAAAACCCATAATTTAGAAATGTAATCACTAATGATCTCTCATTCTTGTCAAATATTCTTATACCGGTATGCAATCTCTGAAACCTTCTGCAAGTATGACCGCAAGATCACGAACAGAATCACATCAATGACCCAGCTATCTGAACATTTTAACAGTTTTACGTCCAATCCGAGTATAGCTTACAGATATTAAGACGTCTCAGCTGCTGGTGAAATTCCAAGAATCGTTGTTACATTTCACAGCGCTCAGAACCGTACAGGAAACAGGTTTGTTCTCGTACCAGCACTTACGCTGACAATGGACCTCGCGAGAGACCCATGACTGTCACTTCTTATATCGTACACCGCCGCGGTGTCTAGGGGTTAGAACGATCGCCCCGCATGGGGAAGACCGGGGTTCGAATCCCGGCTGCGACAGACCTAAGTCGTTAAAACAGGTAGTGACAGTTCCATCGCCAAACGCACGGCATCAGGTGTGAATGTCTTGGGTCCTCGGAAATTATATTAAAAACGAATGTCCCGTGTCACAGTAGGTGTGTCACGCTAAAGAACTCTCACTGCTCAATGGCCGTAAGCGCCGAGCATAGGCTTAAATTTGAAGCCCTTCACCGGTCTTGTTGACGTCTCCATATAAGTGAAAAATTCTTAAGAGAGAGACGTTAAAGAAGATACAATCAATCAATCTTATATTGTATGTTTGGCGAAGAACAATCTAAAGTTTGACGAACGTATAGGAGAGGTTGTTTCTTCGTCAAACGTATATGGAAGGTTGACATAATACAAAGTTTCATAAATTATAGATGCATATCTATTGAATCAAATATACATGTATGTAAGTCATCACATGAATGGGTATCCTCCGACGATCTTCAACTTCCCTACATCAACATTCAAGGTGTATATGACGTTATATTCGTCAGTATTACTTCTCGCATAGAATACATGTAACTGACATAACGACGACTTTTATTACAATGTGGCACACGTACTTGCTTGGTACGAGTCCATATGGAACGCCATTTCTGCCTTATAGTGTAATTCAGCCTTACGTTATGTCGATACATTTTTATGTTATGTGGTTACATCATTACGTTATGTGGTTACATCATTATGTTATATCGATATTTCTTTGTTATGTGGTAACATCATTATGTTATGTGGTTACATCACTACGTTATGTCGATATTTCTTTATGTTACATGTATGTGGTTATATCGTTATGTTGTGTGGTAACACCGTTACGTTATGTCGATACCTCTTTATGTTATGTGATTACATCATTTCGTTATGTGGTAACATCATTACGTTTTTTGGTATCATTATGTTATGTTCAAACATCATTATGTTGTGTGGTAACATCAGTATGTTATGAGGTTATATCATTACATTATGTGGTAACATCATTACGTTATGTCGATACTTCTTTATGTTATGTGGTTACATCATTATGTTATGTGCAAACATCATTATGTTATAATAAACTTTCAAGTGATCGAGATTGATACAGATGCAAAATAGCGCGCTAAAATTCACAAATTCAAACAGATTGTTTCCATGATTACTTTTAAAATGAAATTGGGTTAGGGATGGTGACTGATTTGTGCCATTTTAGAATTTGTCGTCTTTTCGTTATTTCGAGGTGAAAAGCCGACAAAACGATAATTAGCGGCTTTTCGCCTCTAAAAAAACCCCGAAAGACAACAAAATGCATGTACAGGTTTCCCCGTTATTTTTTGTCTGACTTTATAGGAATTCAATATGAAATTTGCTGATTGTTGTGGATAATCATTAATTATATCACAATATCAAGAAGGAATTGTTAAACTTAGAGTTTCATGCAACTTGAGAGACTTTTAGTACTTTACAATTGAATATTTTTATGTCCAAACCCAAACTTATAATTTAAAAAAAAATTCTAATTGAATTCAAATATGAACACCGATGCCACTCTTGTAAGTTTCCACTATATTGTAAATACAAATTTTTTAAATAGTTGAAATTCATGAATGCTTGTAAGCTAACACTTAGTGATCAATGTTCTTTCCTTCTGTCGAATGACATTGTACATCGAAATAGGGAATCTCTCTCTCTCTCTCTCTCTCTCTCTCTCTCTCTCTCTCTCTCTCACACACACACACACACACACACACACACACACACACACATGTATGTACATGCAAAGTGACGGTAAATAATTGTCAATCCTGAGACAACAAAGTTTGAAAGCTGCACTATATTCCCTCTTATATACATGTATATATTTTTGTGTAATCAAATGTCTATTTTGGATTATGCATGTCATACCCGTATCACCCCTAAAATGTATGTTATTGATTATTAATCTTGCTTGTATATAATTATCTATAAATATTGAATTGTGATTGCAATTTATCCAAATAGATGCACTGTGTACATGCGCATGCATGATCAGAAACTGCGAAAAACCTTGAGCGGTCAAGCATTGAATTAGGGAAAAATATTCGACTTTGATATTTCCCGATTCAACTGGAGACATCCTTATTGGCACGGGTTCAATCACAGGCACCTGAAGTATGGACATTACTACTCACCCCCCCCCCCCCCCCACACACACACACACACACACTTCTGATTTTTCTTTGCAGCGATAATATCTCCGAAATCTGTGGACTCCCTGTCTATCCCATTTGTAATCTTTTCACACTTTTTGCAAGTTTCTACCGTTCATCATACCGGTAGAACGCCAATCTCTAAAGCTTACAAAAAGCGTGAAACGATTACATAAATCGAAATTGGGATGGGTTAGACAGGGAATCCATTTCGGAGAAATTATCACCGCAAAAAAATTCAGAAAGGATGGGGGGGGGGGGGGATAATAGTGTCCATACTTCAGATCCCTGTGGGTTCAGCGTGTCGCAATCTGTATAATGGAATCACAACTGTCGAGATAAAAATGGAGTTCATGATTTTGTTTCGTAGATTTATCAGCAGAACGAGCATCTAACATTTTAAAAGTACATATACTGTCCGCATTTATGCGTTTTCTAGGTAAGCATGCTATGTGCATTACTTATGTGTATGTACTGTATATTCCAAGAATTGAATGTGTCGTATGTATACGATGCTCTTTGTGTATTTCATTCTATCAGTATGCAATTGGCAAATAATTTCTTCGCGTTTATTTACATCCATGATACAGTCGCTTTCATTTTGTCATCTTTTCGCCTCGAAATAACGAAAAGACGACAAATTTTTAAAAAGGGCACAGGCCAGACAATGTGATAATTCTGAAAACACAACGTTTGAATTTAAGCGCGCCATTTTGCATCTGTATCAATCTCGATCACTTGAAAGTTTATCATAACATAATGATGTTTGCACATAACATAATGATATTACCACATAACATAATGATGTTACCACATGACATAATGATGTTACCACATGACATAATGATGTTACCACATGACATAATGATGTTACCACATAACATAACGAAGTATCGGCATAACGTAATGATGCAACCACATAACGTAATGATATAACCACATAACATAAAGATGTATCGACATAACTTAATGATATAACCACATGAGGTAATGATATAACCACATAACGGAATGAAGTATCGACATAACGTAATGATGTTACCACATAACGTAATGATGTAACCACATAACATAATGATGTAACCACATAACGTAAAGAGGTATCGACATAACATAGTGATGTAACCACATAACATAATGATGTAACCACATAACGTAAAGCTGTATCGACATAAAGTAAGGCTGATTTACACTATAAGGCAGAAACGGCGTTCCATAGGTCCGGTCCATGACTTTTTTATTCGTAAAGTCTTAATGAATGGGTGGAATGCTAGCTTTGCATTTTACGCGTTCGAATGATTTTAATGAAATTATAAATTGTTGTCACATTAAGGTAAATATAACGAACAGTGATCAATCTCATAACCCTTATTAGGAATACAAAATAGTGAGGTGAACAAACTACGAACCCCTGGACATAGCAGAGGTGACATCAGGTGCCTATGAGGGGTAAGCATCCCCTGGCAACCGGTCACACCCGCCGTGAGCCCTATATCTTGCTCAGGTAAACGGAGTAATCCATATTCAAACTCAGTGTGCCAGGAACGGCTTAATATGAAACGTGTCAGTCAGCATTTCACTCAATGACAGGTTGTACTGGCAAACTAGATCGTTATAACGACCATAGAATTTGCGAAATGCTGACTTTAAATGAGTGTTGAAACCCCTGTGATATAAACTTGTTTCCCATGGGGATCCCGGTTAGAATATGCCCTCAGTACCCCTTGCTTGTCGTAAGAGGCGGCTAAATGGGGCGTTCCTTTGGATGAGACCGCAAAAACCGAGGTCCCGTGTCACAGCAGGTGTGGCACGATAAAGATCCCTCCCTGCTCAAAGGATGTAAGCGCCGAGCATAGGCCTAAATTTTGCAGCCCTTCAACGGCAATAGTGACATCTTTATATGAGTATAAGATTCTCGAGAGGGACGTTAAACAATATGCAACCAACCATCAACAGCCTGTCTCGGTATAAAAACTGGTTATACGAAGAACAAGCTCTTGTGTATCGAATCAGTTGAGAGATATAAACACCATAAGCTGGTGATCAATAATGGATTATTGCTATAGAAATATGGGAAGTTGACGCTGGAGAAGCTGAAATCATCCCGTTTGTCATAAAGATGAGTTGTTAGTTTGCCGTTAACATTTATTTTCAATAAGATATATCATTATACGGAACAGACGTGGATTTCAAGTTCACAGGGATATTGAATGACGATGATCATTGTTAGTAGATAAAACGTCGTCGATATGTATCTAAATGTCAAGTTGAAGGCCACAGCGAACATACTGTGATTGTTTTACCTTTTGGGTTAATTAAATAAGAAAATGCTTTCTCTGGTTTTGTAGTGAAAATACAGAAAGCGTAAATAATAAAATGAATGCTCTCAAGAAAGTAAAATATAGATATCACTGACCTGTAAGTTAATTTAACGTAACAGCTGAAAATCAGGGCCGTAGCAGTTAGGGTTCTTTAACGTGCCAACTACTGCCGTGATACGCAACCTCCGTTTTTAAAGTCTGACATGTTTCATACCGATTGTTAGGCTGTTCTTGCCACACTGATTTTGACTGTGGATAACTCTGTTTACCTGGCTCACGGCGGGTGACCGGTCGACAGGGAATGCTTACTCCTCCTAGGCACCTGATCCCACCTCTGGTGTGTCCAGGGGTCCGTGTTTGTCCAACTATTTATTTTGTATTGTTTACAGGAGTTATGAGATTGATCACTATTTATTTTGTATTGCTTATAGGAGTTATGAGATTGATCACTGTTCGTTATCTCCACCTTTCATCCGAAAGACCCGTGATTCTCACTTCTCAATACCATGCGTTTGGAGAAGGAGCAATCACAACCTGATGTGTTTTAAGTCTTAGTTTTGATGCAGCCATGGCACGAGCGGGACTCAAATTCACGACCTCTCGGTTATGAAGCGAACGCTCTACCACTAAATCGGAGATTCCTCTGACTCATAATGTGAAACGATTGTCGTGGTAGCCTAGGGGTTAGTGTGTTCGTTTAGCAACCGGGAGTCCATGATTCGATTTCAAGACGTTTAGAATAGGCATTGTCTCTTCCTTTTTCTTCTGCCTGGCATTTGAAATGAAAGTTAATAGGTGTTGACACGGTAAAGAGCCCTAACAGACACGGTCCTGAGCGCCCTGCATCAATCTAATTAAAATTAGATCTTCCATCCGCTCCCCAGTTTTCGATACGTCGCGTGGAAGATCTAACAACATCCCATTAGAGGTCGCGTCAGAGTTCAATATGAATTGGCCAATCAAATCGTCACTGCTTACATCTTTGGATGTAAAAGTAAATAACGGTAAGCCTCGAGAAGTTCCGAATGTTTAAACTTCCGAATTAAAAAAAAAAATTTGGCAGCGCCAGTTGGAACACATGTGAGTACTCGGACTACCCCACGAAAAGTCTATCCTCTGGGGAACATTTGCCTTATCTGTGGGTTTTCATTTGTAAGCAAATCTGTTGACACTGATGGTAACATTAAAATCAACAAATACCTGGACAAAAAACTTCGACTTTCCACGGACCGAATGAAAGTTTTGAAAGATGTGTGCGGAATTTCGGATGGTGTGGTGTACCCAACTGACACAGGTGTGTGTCAAAAGTGTTTCAGAAGTACCGAAAGAGTATTAAAACTGGAAAAGGAAGCAGCAACAATGAGGGAATCTTTTAAAGCATCTGTTCAACTCACGCTGCAAAGGTTAGTCACATTTAAATAGCCCTGCTCACTTTAGAAAGTCGATAAATTCCCCCGTGACCTTTTTCCCCAACTTCAAAATGGCAAGTCAAACTCTTAGATAGAATACAACTCACTAGGTTCATATACGTTTATAACTGCATATTTAATCGATTTTAAATCAATAAGTATCAAAGTAAATGTGTATGTTGAAGGGGGGGGGGGGGGTGACTCGATTTCATGCAGATTTTGTTCAATATATTGCCAAAAAGATATTTCATTTGTTTCAATATGTGTGGCTTTAATGATAAAAAGAACTTGATCTTATGATGTACATTCAATCTCATACAGGTTTAATGTTTGTGTGCCTTCCCCCTCTAAAAGATTCATTGAAAAGAGAGAAATAAGGAGCCCATTTAAAGAAAATACTGATGTGAAGACGGTTCGACCAGATGATCCACTGTTAGTACCTATCAGAAGGGTAATGCCCGTGAAGCTGGTACAACTCCAGCCTGTCAGCACTAATGTAATTGTGAATACCAACAAAGCACGGCGCTCTCTTGGTGGGGACTTTTTGAAACAGGTAATGACTGGGTATTGCACTCGATTTCTACAAAAAACAAGAACTTTGAACACACATAACTTCACAAATTGCAGACCACAAGTAACTGAATATCTTTGAATACATTTTAGGAGAAAGTAACTGATAAACATGAAAATGTTTATAAAAATGGAGAAGTTGAGGTACAGTGTATTGAAAAGGTTGAGCTTGACCATAATGTTACAAAATAAGGCTAAAAATGATAATTGTTGTGTTTCTGCTAACATCTAAGAGAAAATAAGAGTAGGTAGTTAGGTGATTGGGACTTTTAAAGAATCAGTGAATATCTTTTTGAAAACAAAAATTGTTTTTGCGTACTCAAAGAAACAATGTGATCACAATCTCCTTGCAGGTCAACATTATGAACACAAGGGACTTAATTTCGGAAGATATGGGGTCTGTAAAGTATGTATTTGGTCTAGTGCTTTGTCACAAGCATGTACCCTTGGGGCTTGTTAATTTGAATACTAGTCAGAATTCCTCAATAATTATGGTAGTAAATCAGATATCCAAGTGACTTAGGTGGACTATTGTCGTTTGTCGTCGTCCGTTAAATATTTTACATTTTAAAATTTTTCTTGAAAACCACTAGGCAAATTGAGTTGTTGCCATTTTTGGTATGAAACTTCTTTAGGGTAAGAGGAATGTAAACTGTGAAATGTATTATCTTAGCTTCCCCAAGACCTCATGTGTTGTGCCAAAACTTACTTGCTCCCACACAGAAAAAGCAAATGCATAGGTAAGATGTCCTTGAAGCCATTTACCAAAATTGTGGAATTCATGGCCCTTTGGTATTAAAGGGGTTCAGTCTCTTGGGTGGGGGTCAATATGGCCATATAGTACTGTAAAGATATATTAAATCTTAGAAAATCTTTTTCTCTGCTCAAAAGTGTGAGAAAAAATAAATGCATGGTTATGATGTCCATTAAGATCTCTACCCATATTGTGAAAATCATGGCCCCTGGGTTACGAGTTTAAGCCTTTGAGCCTCTCTAGCGAAAATGTATTAAATCTTTTTCTATGTATGGGCGTTAGTACTCAGGTGACCGTTAAAACCTGTGGGTCTCTTGCTTTAAATTTTGTTTTATTTTGCATGACTTTATAGTTTTGTTCTTTATTTTGTTGACAGATATCAACACCGTTGAATGCACTTCAGTACGTATTCAGCATTTGTCTATAAACTTGATTATTGTCCATCTTAAACTGATAGAAGACATGTAAATATTGATCATGTTGATGGATTTTATATGTAAGCAAATTATGACATTTTTCTTGTAAATATTAAGTTCTCAGCTGTTAATATGGTTAATTTCCTGCTACTATTAAAGCAATCTAATTAAAATTAGATCTTCCATCCGCTCCCCAGATTTTGAAATTCAAACAGTAATGAAAAAGTGTCACACAATGATTTATATCATTTATCATGGTAAACGAACTTATGAACTTCAGTCTTGAATACACATTGATTATGATGTGGGGTTTTTTAAATACAGGTGTCTGTATATTATACCAGTGGAAAGAAAAGTATGACAATTACAAATGATGCGCACAAAACCATATGTAAAGCATTCATCAGAGGAAAAGATGTAGATAGAATCATAGTTGATAGTCTTTGCAAAGCAAATAAGTCAGCAGTGATCCATGGTGCAGAGCAAATTCTGAAGGAGGAATCTCATAGGACATGTAAGAGAGGAAATTCCCTGTTGCAGAGAAAAGACTATCACAACTTCTTTGGTTTCCACTGGAAAGCTATGTATGATGACCTGAACCAAACATGTCCTTCACTTCTTGCGATACTGTCATCAGTAGTGTGTGACATACCACCTGCTCCTCCTAGTAAACCATTTTCTCACATCATGTTGTCTGCAGCAGTGGCACTACATGGCAGGAATCAGGAGATGTCTCTGATGCATTATTTTACTGGGTTCATCCTTACACATGGAGGCTGTACACAACGGGTAAGTACCATTATATATGTATATTGTGTACTTACTATGACTTAAAAGTATAATATTTGGTTTCCAGCCCATTAGATCACTGGTATTGCATGTATCTCAGGTTTGTATCAAGTAAACACAAGGTTTGTGCTGAGATAGCAATACAGTTTGAACTTGCAGTGTTTACCAATAAAGGTTGGCAAAAAGTCGGTCAATACATGTATTAGTATTGATCGGGCTGGTGGTCAATACAGATCAATTGACAATTCAGTGATCATGATAGGTTTTTTTTATGTCAAAGTGGTCATTATGGTAAATACAGTCTGTAATTCATAACCTGCATTTATATTATCAGAGTATAATGTGCATGTAAATACAATTGAATGATGTAAATTATTCTGTTAAATTGGGGAAAATGCTACTGTAGAAATGAAAAACTGTGGTTCACCCCTGCCAAGGGTACTTATCAAGTAGCTAATTTTTAAGAAAATTACACACTGAAAAAAAGAGCATATCAGCTATATAATATGAGAGCTTTGAGAAGCTTAGGGGTTTATAAATACAGAGGGTATTAATAATTACAATAATGATATTACACATTATGGGAATCATTAATCATGTTAATTGATCCATATATTTATACACTCTAAATATTAAAAGTAAGCGTTGGACCATGATTGTATTAAATTCATCTTTATTTTTGCATAAAATGGGAAAAGGGACAGATTCAATCTCAATTGACCACTTTGGGAGTATTGACCAGAGTGGTTATAACTGGTTAAAACTGCTGGTTAAACCGGAGGTGGTTTTACCACCCAGTTCTGATAAAAATATATTTCATTGATTAAGTGATTTAAACAACATGTAAATTTTAAAGCAATTTATACTTGTATCATATATTTTAACTTTTGATTACAGGATATCGAGAGGCTGTCAAAGTTAGGATTAAGTGTCCATCCACAAACCATTCACAAGAAATTTGTCAGCTGGCAAGATAATTTAGACATGGATTTGAAATCTATTAAAGATTCATGGGCAGAAGGTGGTCACACGAAGTACCAGATCATAGGTGACAACTGGGATAAGAATATACTCCCATCTTACAGAACTTCAGATAGAAAAACCCTCTCACTTCACCTCTTCAATATGTATGCCATTGTGGATAGGGTAGTGCCAGCATTTTCAACAGACTCTCAGACAGAGAATAGACTAGAACATGACATTTTGAAATTTATACCATCTACCCAAGAACAGGAGCTACTATTAAAGGAAATGACCTTCCTCTGTGCAAGATCTCTCATTCAAAACTCGCCACAGATTGGAAATCTCTTCAACAAAATATATCCAGATCATCTTGAGCACAAGTACAGTTGCTTTGCTGGATTGAAGACCACTCAGGTGATGATATGTTGAATTATCAGTAGTTAAAAGTCAAAGTGCAATCGTTGTTCTTATTCCCTTCCCTTAATTTGTGGCTCCCATTTATGGGCATGAATATGTAGCAGAGATTAACTTACATTTTGTCATATTGTAGATAATGCACTTTTTTTAAGCAAGTTGATAAGTACCTCAATAGGGAAAATAACTATGTGTGTTTACTGGAGGGATCTTTATCATGCCACACCTGCTGTGACACAGGACCTCGGTTTTTGCGGTCTCATTTGAAGGACCGACCCCCAGGCAGTTGCCTGTTACAACACACAAGGGGAACTGGGTACCTATTCTAACCCAGGATCCCAATGGACTTGTGTATATGTTGATAGTTTTAAATGCATGTAATCTGTCAGCTGTCTTTATCTTTTGCAGTTTTTATTGTTATATATATGTATGTATGTACATAGTGTATATTTTATTTTCAGTATCCACTTGGTCTATACGACTGTAACGAGACCAAAACTGCAGATGTTATCCAGTTGCTGAAGAACATAACAGACAAGTATGTGCCAATGAAAGATGATGAAATTGTGGAACCTGTATTTTTTGGAGGTTTGTTTTTATTTTGATATAATCTTATTATTAACATTTACATATTATTATATACATATTTGCACAATGAATTGGTTTGTTTTTGAGAATACATGCCTACTTACTACCTAAAATGTATTGTGCTTGACAATAATAATGATAATATTTAATTCAGTTTAATCCAATCACTTTTAAATGCATAGACATCTGACCAAATTCAAAGGGGGATATTTAGAATTGAAATTGGATTTTAAAAAATGGCTTAGAGGATTGGAACGCACCACCCCTCTCTGGCCCGCAAACTGAAAGAATTAAGGAGTAAATGTCTTATTTTAGGGGTATATGAGCCTATATTCTACTTGGGAGCATGATAATCCACATAATTAATGAATCTCAAGTGTGTTCATCTATGAATCTCAGATAAGTGAAAATGCTCATAGGCTTCTTGATTTGATGCATACAGGCATATTTCATCTTGATATCTTTTTTTCAGGAGACCGACTCACTGACGAACGAGTGCAGGGAGCTCAAAGAGCAATGGGCAATGCAGATTCTGCGAAAGAGAGACTTAAAGGGTTCATTTCAAAGACAGAGGATTTTCATCGTCTCATGAATTTCTTAGAGGTAAAATTTTTACCACGAACTTGGGCGAATTGACATGAAGCATTTGCTAACTTGAGGACATTCTTTCCTTTAGTTGTGACTTTTAGTTCACCTGAGCTGAAAGCTCAAGGGAGCTTTTCTGAAATTTTTACATATGAATGTATAGGTAAAATTGATTTTTTTTCTTTCTTCAGAACCATTGTGCTAGAAAAGTTCAAATTAATATGACAGCTTCTCAATATATTGCAGTTTGAAGTTAATGAAAATCAAGGCCGGGGGGCACAACAGGGGATCAAAAAATAAATATGTGACAAGGTGAATCAGATGGGCGGTGCGCTTCATGAGCCATTTGTCAATATTATGTAAGCATGTACATGTACTTCATTACAATTTTTGTTTTGAAAAACCTGGTTAGCATGGCCATTACAGGTGTATATCTCTTAATATTATAAAATGATTCGGATTATAAAATGAAACACCAAACATTGTTTATTTAAATTCCAGGCAATACATAAGATGACGTTCAGTACAGGAAGTGCCAGTGATCCTGGAACTGTTTACTATTATAGAAATCTCTTAAACATGAGGAACGTCAAAGGAAAAGTAAAGAATTCGTACAGACCACACAAAATGCTGTACTATACCATTTTGGATGGTATAATCATGACACTTTTCTATGATCATTTTGGGTTAAATGATTTTAATTGCAAAATTCCTGTGCCAGAAAATTTTCAGCATTTAACAAAGGAGGAGAAATTGCATTGGCTGGATGACATTTGTGAGGGAATTATAAGGAAATGGTTTTTTGATGATGGCACAGATGTTTGTAAATCAATAAGAGAAGTGCTTTCAGACCCGAATCATCCGGAAAATTATTGGACTGAAAATATAAGTGGTGGACGAATTAAATGTCATTTCTGTGATAAGGATTATGCTTTTATTGGCTCATTACAGTCTCATGAATCAAAAGTCCATAACGTTGTTGTGAAGAAGGATAAGAAGATGAAGAAAAGAAATGATTCAGATGAAGTACAGGACTATATTTCTCTCCTTTTCAAATTAACTTTGTTGCACAAAAATCTCGATACCGCTGTAGATATGGGAGACGGGGAACGTTCAGTAAGATCTACCAAGTATGAACTGCCCATATATAACAGAACAAACAAACTTAAGTATGTGATTGGTTCCATTCACTTATCAGCTTTGACATCTGGAGTTCTTGCAGAGGAGCAGTGTGAGCGTTTAGTAGCAAATCGGTTTGTCAATGTTCAAGGAGGGCGAAACAATAATGTAGCTTTGGACGAATACCTCGAGTTATTGAACAGGGAAAGCAAAATCGCTTGCTCAGGACATCAGACGAAAAACAGTATTATAGAGCATTCAAAGGAATATCCCCATTTGGTTGGATTTGTGCAACATCTAAAGTCAATCAATGATATGAACCCAAGGAAAGGATTTCATCACCTACCAAATTACCAGGAGGATGTTAAAAAAGTGGCCATGGACTTGGTGAAATACAAGGTACTGTGTAGCATTCCAAAACGTAAATTAAAATGCAGGTGCGTTGTAACAGACAGAAATCCTTTCGAAAACTGCCACTCTGGACTTTCAGAAATGATTCATCGTCACAAACCAAGCTTACCTTACAGGCGTGTTCGAAGTCATCATATTTAGCTGCAGTATGATGATTGTGCATTGTAATACAGGGATTTAAATGGGTGCACGTTTGTGTTCCTTTGATCATGTATACTGATAAGTGCATCTAAAGTAAAATGTTTGTGTCACAGTGAGGTTTTTTGTTGATTTCATATTTCTAAGGAAATAAAACTTTGTGTACTGTAGGATAAGGCCAAAATAAAATATGTGTGTGTTTCCTATTTAAAAAAATTGAAAGGATTACACAGTTGGTAAAACATTTTATTTCATTGAAATATTTTATTGAAGAAAAGTTTTGGAATAGTAATAAATACAGGTCTATATACATTACAAATACTCTTTAATCATTTTGAAGGCCATTGGTAGTCAATTATAATTTAGAGAAACTTAAATGCAAAACAAAAAAAAATTCCAGGATGGAAATAGTGGATTTTATTTATTTGTCTTCAATTAAATATTCAGGGTTGGGAAATCACACATATTTTATTTTGGGCCTCTGTGGCTGAATGGTTAGAGCATCGCAATCAAAATCACATGGCCTCTCACCTCTGGTTGGCGCTGGTTCAAATCCCGCTCGCGCCGGCAAGTGAGAAAGTTTCCCAGTTTACTTTCGAAAGATCGGTGGTCTCTTCCTAGGTACATGGTATCTGGGTTCTCTTCCACCAATAAAAACTGGGCGCCACCAGATCAGAACCAAAAGGTTTGATAATAAAAGATGATGTCCAAATAGCAAAAGACATGTAATTTTTTTTGGGGGGGGGGGTGTGATTTTAAAAAAATACATTTCAGTAACTTTTAACAATTAAAGTCTCCAGAGGATTTGAACTCAGGATGTGCGGTTTACCAGTCCAATGCTTTAAACTACTGAGTTATATCATACATGTACAACCAAATTGATCGATACAAACAATTTCACAAAATATTTAAATTGCCGTTTTGTGATGTTGGCTCATAAAAAGTATAAGCCTCGGGGTGTTATGAGCTACCTTAAAACTAAATATGATGAATGTTGAAAAAGATTTTAACTTGAATGACTTCCTGATTCAACTCGAAAAAGCTCATTTTCTTTGCAAAATAAAACTTTGTTGATTACAAATTTTAGCAATTTAAAATGATTGCTAAAAATTCTACTTCCACACTGATAATTCAGTCTATGGAATTTATATTAGTTACAAAACAAATACAGTGAAGGGTTTAAAGTTTATTCATGATAATTCTAAATTTTCTAGCTCATGCTCATTATTAGAGAAGTACTCTTCTGTACCACTGTCCGAGATATCACTGTCATTCTGACCAGCACATGAGCTTCCTGATGAATGAAAAATTTCTTCCAGTGGAAGCATACTACAGTTCTGACACTCACATTTCCTTCTACACAAGTCACAACATGTGTGTTTTCTACTTTCTTTCTCCATAATCAATGAAATAACTTCTGATTTCAAAAAACACTACAGTAATGAAATCCTCCTACAGTCTGTTGTTCTCAAAATTTCCTTCACATCAGACGACAGATTTCTCAGATGATACGAGTTATATAAAATAATGGCAATCGAAGGTTCTCCATCCCTGCCAACTCGTCCGATTGCTTGTAGAAGGTCAACAACTTGCACCGGTGGTCCAAATAAAATGACACTGTGACAATTTTTCACATCTAATCCCATGCCCAAAGCACTTGTGGCAATAACAATTTTGATTTCACCAGAAAGATTAGTCAAATTTTCCAAGATTTTTTGTTTCCTACTCCTTGGTGTCTCAGAATGAAACATTTCCAATAAATTTGAAGCAAATGGTAATTCCTGTGTTACATACGAGTAAATATCTGAGACATCCTTTATTGAGGTGCAGTATATTATGGTTCTGGGAAATTTCTCCCGCAGTTGACTTAGCCCCTCGATCAACCAATGCATTGACATTTCAACAGTGTTAGGAATTTTGGCAACTAAAACCCTGATATTGGCTTTATTTGGAGAGATTACTATCTCGTTAACATCAGCAGCTAAATGTAGTACTTTCTTTACTCTCTTTCTGATCTTTAATGTGCATGTTGCACTAAGAGCCAGCACAGTTGACTTTGGGAAGAGGGAGCGTAATTCCCCAATGTCATTAAACCATTTCCGAAATGTTTCTTTGCCTGGACATTCAACATTGTCCCCCCTGTAAATTAGATATACTAGTGTCACAGTTGATTTTGAAACAGCATGATTGAAAAAAATTCCTAAAGGTATACAATATGATTATGTAAATGAATACAGGTACAGACTTTGTATGTGCACCTGCTCAGATGTGCATACATTTGATTGCAAACCAGTCATTTGCATGTTCCCAGAATATGTTTGACTTGAATCCAATTTAACCATTCTTGAGAACACATTTCACATAAGTGATGTAGAACACTTTAAAAGGCAAAGTAAAAACAATTGAACTTTATTTTAGATAATATAAAAACATTATTATTAGATAGGCATCAATAGTAAAGTTTTTAGTTTTTTTTTTTAAATCTAATAAACATACCATGTAGCAATTGTGTGGAATTCATCTATAACCAGAACAGACACCGGTAATTCCTGGATACTTGCTCTCCATTCCGGATCTCCTACCAGGGTCTCTGGTGATGCATATATGATGTCCACTAAACCGTCTTTGATGTTCATGTCACTTTGTGTACTTGAACCTACCCATGAAGAGAGCATTTGTATAAAACTTACCACAAACTTGAAGACATAAATGACAAGAGATTCCGAATAAATATCTTTTTACAATGTTAATCAGTAAGAGCATCTTATTTTATGTTTACGCCCCCCCCCCCCCCCTTCCAAGAATGATACAGAAACCAATACCTGCATAAGCTGATTTTACTTCTGGGATGTTTGACATCTTTTCTACTTGATCTTGCATCAAGGCCACAAGTGGACAACACACGACTACGATTTATTTAACACCCGTTAATCGTCGGTTCACCAAACTGTACATCTGGTACGGTAGGGACTTTCCAAAGCCTGTGGGAAGGACTGCCATACAGTCTGTTTTGTCTATAAGGCATTGAAGAATTGATTTCTGTTCGTCCTTTAACGCATCGACACCAAAAACTGGTAATAGATCATTTACGATCGCTTCAATCGAAGAATCCGCCATTTTGTACGCTGAACCGAATCAAGCGAGAAAGCTGCTATCTGATTAGCTAAATGAAAAGGTTTACCCGTATTTTGATTGGCTAGTTATAAATAAGATAATGCATTCATATTGAACTCTGACGCGACCTCTAATGGGATGTTGTTAGATCTTCCACGCGACGTATCGAAAACTGGGGAGCGGATGGAAGATCTAATTTTAATTAGATTGGCCCTGCATAGGTCTGAATTTATGACACCTCACCTAAAACTGGTGATGTCTCTACATAGCGAAACATTCTTTAATAGGTCATAAAACAACAAGCAAAGCAAAATCGTATAATTTTTATAATACCATTCATTATTTCCCGTCAAACAATGTATACATACGCTGATTCAAATTTGCATATTTCAAACCCAATGCAAAATAGATTCTACTCACCGCATCTATTAGAAGGGCCAATAAAAGAGACGACAATGTCCATGACATGAAAGAATACATATTCTCCTGTAATTGCGAAAAAGTTATCAATATTAATGTGACAGGGTGATATTTTTCTAAAATAAATATATTATTTCATTATTTAGATTATGAAGATTAGTACATGACAAAAGTTGTCTTTACTTTTGATTTATTTTATGTACAACTTAATAGTATATACAAATATCTCTAAAGTTATTTATAGATTATGAGATCATAATGGTCAGTAATAGCACCATGTAAATATTTATAGAATATAGAACTCTCCAATTTCATTGGTTGTCTAAGTTCCCTCTCTTTACTATTGTTCACATTTTGAATTGTCTTCTAAGAATATAGAAGTGTTTTCCAGAAGATTTTCCTCGTACAATTTGACTGTAAGTAAATATGACTTTCTTTTGAGTTGTTATGATCATATATAATTCAAAGTACATGTGCTTACTTTGAATTGATACATTTGCTGAATAATTAGATTTTATGCATTTTCTATGATGGTAATTGAGTAAGAGTGATCATATGCATTTCTACATTATCTTTAAGTTATCAATTACAACTAAAGAGTAAAATGTATATCAGTATGAATGTATATTAAAACTATAAATCATGATTGAATCAAATGTAGTAGTTTAAATATGTTATGTGTCAATGTCAGAGTGTTCGAGTAGTATTCAGCTATTTTTACTTTTTATGATTTCCTTGTGTGAATAAGTAATGTAACATTAGTTTCACACAAGTATTTGATATTTCATTATTTCTATATAGATTTATTACCAGCATATAGAATATTCTGGACCTGACCAGAAATTTGGCTCTGTGTCACACATAGGTATGACATTGCATTTTTTTGTATATTCTTTGCATTATGATAAGTTCTGAATATTCTTATCAAGTTGATTAATTAAAGAATCCACCTAATGGATAAACTCCAACAAAAAAACAAACTGGCAGTAATAACAGTATCAGACTCATTGCAGTGAATGAAAGACACAAGCAACGTTTTACAATTTATTGATATAACAGCAATGGTACATTCGGGATATACTAAAAATGGACAATACCGGCCGCATGTGAAAACATTTTGTGGGGTAACTGGGGAGTCGCCCAGTGAGCCAGTTTAACTTAACTTGTAAGGGGTACACTGGGGGGCCCGAGTAAAACATTCAGTGCCCAGACCTGAACGGACGCCAGCGTTCTAAGGAGGTAAGCGAGACCCGCCCTTCTCACCCTGTCTCCTGCAGTGCTACCTGGTATGTACATTATCATGTTGGACATAAGCCCTTAACATGCATCAGACTGTAGCATCCCCTCACTGAAGTGAGGTGGATGTGGCCCCAACCGTCCCCGGTGGTGGCCCCACTATTCATTGACTTGTTTGAACTTTTACAACTTATAGTACTGTAAATTGCCCCCTGCTTTAGAAGCAGGTGGGGGAAACAACCAGGTTTTGGAGCTGAAACAGTCATCACATACCATTACCGACTCCCCAGTCCCCCCCCTTAAACATGCGACAGTCTAATTAATTAGACTAAAATTAACAATTTAACCTAAATTAAAATTCCCCATAACAGTTAAAAAGTTGTTTCAAGGCACTCCATCCCGAATGGCAAGCAGTCACACTTGGTGTGGTCCAGGTTTCACCATTTACTGCATCAAGGTAACCTGTTGGGAGTCTCATCAGTTGCGAACCTGTGAAAGAGAAGGAAACAACAGAACCCAAGAGAAACAACATGTAAATATACAAATAAAAATGAGGGTGGGTGGGTGGGTGCTTCGGTTGGAAAAAATGTAATGATGGGTCCGATCACAGGGAGTACCGAGTGTGACGTAGTGCATACAAATTAACTTGTACCAAGAGCCACTAAAGTCACGTAGACCCGACGTACAGGGTGTATCAAAATTAATACGGACTATTTGATATAAACTCAAATAATCTCGATTAATTAAAGAATCCACCTAATGGATAAACTCCAACAAAAAAACGAACTGGCAGTAATAACAGTATCAGACTCATTGCAGTGAATGAAAGACACAAGCAACGTTTTACAATTTATTGATATAACAGCAATGGTACATTCGGGATATACTAAAAATGGACAATACCGGCCGCATGTGAAAACATTTTGTGGGGTAACTGGGGAGTCGCCTAGTGAGCCAGTTTAACTTAACTTGTAAGGGGTACACTGGGGGGCCCGAGTAAAACATTCAGTGCCCAGACCTGAACGGACGCCAGCGTTCTAAGGAGGTAAGCGAGACCCGCCCTTCTCACCCTGTCTCCTGCAGTGCTACCTGGTATGTACATTATCATGTTGGACATAAGCCCTTAACATGCATCAGACTGTAGCATCCCCTCACTGAAGTGAGGTGGATGTGGCCCCAACCGTCCCCGGTGGTGGCCCCACTATTCATTGACTTGTTTGAACTTTTACAACTTATAGTACTGTAAATTGCCCCCTGCTTTGGAAGCAGGTGGGGGAAACAACCAGGTTTTGGAGCTGAAACAGTCATCACATACCATTACCGACTCCCCAGTTCGGCCACAGACATTGGAACAATGTCCCCCACAAAAACATGTAGCATGAACCAAAAACTGAGTGAAACATACAATAAGAATTACATGGATAAGAATAAGTCATGACCAAACCACAGTACTTGAACCTAGAGTTTCGTAAATTACAGAATGCACACATGATAAACAGCACCAAGCATGAAATGTTAAATCACTTGTGTGGGGGGTAAGAAACGCCTTGACGTTTGAAAAAATATTCCAAGGCCGCTTGAATATTGTTGAGAAATAATTGATTTCCCAAAACCGACAGGTGAGTGCCATCTGTTCGGAACAACTCAATCTCAGTAGCCTTGATGACATGGTCGTGTCCAATGTACAGACCTCTTACCTGGTTAGCCATGAATTTTTTCATGCAGCTATTAATTCTTATCCTTTTTTTGTTAATTTTGGGACCAGCATCAAGTGCGGCAAAATGCCAATATCTTCGAGGTAGGATAACTGACCAGATAAGGGTTGTATTTGGCCAGAGCGCATTGAATCGTAACAAGGTACATTGTGCATCTTCTTTAAAAGTTTTTGATGTGGCATGCTCAGTGGTTAAATCATTGGATCCTAAGTGAATGAGTAAAAATTCAGGGGGTTTATGATTGTGCTCCAGTAATAAATTGTTGAGGTTGTCCTCCAACTGGTCCCATCTGAGTCCTCTGAAACCTTTCCAGGTGATGTTGGCCTGCAAGTTGAGGTTGCACCCTCCTGGTCTGTCTTGTGCTGCAATGCCAGCCCAATATGGGATCGATGACCCAACAATCCAAATAGTTTTACCTGTAATACTTGTCTTGTATTACTTTAGAGTAGCAATGAGTATAACTGAAATACCTCAGTGCTATGCATGAATTGAGTGTGTGTGTGTGTGTGTGTGGAGAATAAACTAATGAGGTCGAATGTATGCTAAGAAAGCGTTGGACTTCCACCTACCCTGTTGCTGGATGTAAGTATGTGAATATCCCCGATTTGCTAATTCAGTTGCCATGCCAATACGGAAACTGTGTGACCTGAAATGGCCAGATTGTTGAAGGAATGACAGAGCCCTTTGAAAGACTGCCTGGAACTGAAAACGTGTCATAGGAGTGCCATCCGCATGAACGAGCAATGTATTAGAATGGGGGGCCTAAGCTGTAAATATGCCTTAATTGGTAGTGTTGGACAGAAATTGGTGTCCGGAAGTTTGGTAATTTGACAAACTAGGGGTTTGCCGGTTTGGTTAGTCTTGGACCTATGTAAAATTATTGACACTTGACCTAGCTGGTTTTGAGAAACTTGTGAACTCAGCAATGACAAAACTTCACTGACTCTGAGCAAACCGTAAAATGCCAATGAAAAGGCTGCTGAAAAAAGACATGATTCAAAAGGCGAGCGACATACTGATGTTAAGGCATGAATGATTTTAACAAATAATTGGTATGATATAGGAAGTCTGATATCTTGGTTGACGCCTACAGATCGCTTGACACCTTCCAGGGCTTTTGTGATAATGAATGCTTTAGTAGTATCTTGGAAACCCTGGATTTTATGTTGATAAGCAATTGCACTCAAGTGCAAACAGGTGGTCCTATATGTAAGCTGATTTAGTGACAAGTAAGCAATGTAATGCAGCAGCTGATCGACAGGGACAGGCCATGTGCTAGTGAAACCATACAGTAAAGTAAACTGTTTAAACTTGGTTAAAGCTGTATTGTATGCCAAGTGAGTGTTGTGAGCCAGTGACCTGTCAAGAAGTCTTGATGTTTCCTGCTCTATAAGTCCCATATGTGGGCTGGTAGTGGTGTAGGCCACTGATCTGCCTCTGGTGCAAGTCTTCGAAAACGGGCCCACTGCGAACGAGACAATGCATCCGCAATGTGATTGGCCTTAGTGTTGATGTAAGTGGCTTTTAGCTGAATATTGTATTGTAGTAATAGTAGCACTAGATGTCTGATTACACCCATGACTCTGTGGGATTTAGAAGTAAAGGTATTGAGTACCTGTACTACAGCAGAATTGTCAATGTGAAAAAGAAGTTGAGAATTTTGGAACCGATGGCACCACAAAGTGATGGCTACTGAAACTGGAAAGAGTTCCAGAAATGTCATGTCCCTGGTGATACCCAATTCAAACCAGGCGGGTGGCCAGGAACCATGGGCCCACCTACCCCCGAAATAGATACCGAAACCACCATGGTTGCCCCCAGCGCTATCTGTGAAAAGCTGAATGGTTTGACTATCTAGAAAGGGGCGGTTGATAACCGAGACACCATTAAAAGACTGAAGAAAAACTTGCCAAATACGAAGATCTTGCTTAATGTTGTGATTGAGCTTAACTCTATGATGAGGTTTAGTAATGCCAATTGTAGCATTGATGAGGCGTCGACAAAAGGCGCGTCCTGGGGATACCACCCTACAGGCAAAATTTAGTGAACCAATTAATGATTGAAGGTCCCGTAAGCTGACTTTTCGGGCAGCCAGAAAAGAATTAATAACTTGCCTTAAGTGATTCAACTTATCTAATGG
>NC_079166.1:47387197-47392197 GCF_947568905.1 Ostrea edulis | reverse complement strand
AATCATTGATGACAACTCGTACCTAAGCGATATATCACATATATGCGCATACATGTTTTGCATTATGGGCAGATTCTTGGGTACGAGATGACTTGCCTTTTGGGTACGAGTTGACCTATGAGGTTCGAGTTGACCTGGGTACGGGTCGGTCAGGGTACGAGTTGACTAGAAATCGTTTGCCACAAATGCTAATACGGAGCCAAAATGGCCCCTGCGATTGGTGTTTTGATTTTCCGATGAATCGGCTGTATACAGTATAACGATAACTGTACCAATATACATTACATTTTTTTTTTTTTACAATTCAGCCATTTATGAACCCATCTGATACGAATCCGTAGGTGTATGTTGGATAACGGAAATTGTTGGGGTATTGCGGTATTTACGTGAGATTGCGGGAATTTCTACTTTCCTGTTCTGAACAAATTATTTTCCAAGAAGAGAGAAAATGAATTCATCATGTAGATATGTAGCATTGCAAATCTTTGTTCTACTTTCAGTGGAGGTAACGCACTGACTATCTGTTCAATATTCTTATCCATTTATGGAGGAAATTCTAAAACCTTTAATGTAAAAATGCATGAAGGTAAATTTTAAAATTAATACAGATTTGATCCGAAGCTCCTAGAAAACGGAACTGGGTGTAGTTATTGATGCAAATTTGAAAGGTTAGAAAGTAATAATTTTTTTGTCCAATATTGTTGTGGTATTCATCGTGAGATCCCCACCCCCCACTCTATGCACAGGCACCTAAATTTCTGTCATTAAAAATCTCTTAATAAAACCAAAGATCGAAAAATCCCACCCCCTCTATATAAAATACTGTATTTATATATAGAGGGATAGGATTTTTCGACAGAAATTCAGATGCCTGAGCTCTGATGTATGACCACTCCATGATGTGGATTTTTAATTTTCTGAAATATATTTTACTAATATATTGTTTAAAAAATATCAATTTCATAAACGTTTGAAACGACGGCTGCCGAAACGACTTAAAGTGGCTACTTCTACATACTTTTACCTGTTTTTAAAATATAAATAAATGATAATTAAGGCACATCTTTTAAACAGGTCAGTCATTTTATGTATGCATGTGCACTGCAAAATTCGGAGTGTAAAGAATACTTTACGAGGGTGGAGAATGTAGAGGAAATGCATAAAAAAAATCTCCCCAAAAACCTTTAATGTAAAAATGCATGAAGGTAAACTTTAAAATTAATACAGATTTGATCCTAAGCTCCTAGAAAATGGAACTGGCCCAGTTACTGGGTGTAGTTATTGATGCAAATTTGAAAGGTTAGAAAGTAATAATTTTTTGTCCAATATTTTTGTGGTATTCATCGTCGGTGTAAGTGAATCAAGATATTTGGCACACACCATATTGCACCGTTCCTGCATTTAGCCACGAAATGCAAGTAAAGGAAAAAGTAGATAAAAATAGCTACCTGGAGTAGGTTTAAATACCTATGTAGCTATAAGTAGCTACGTAGGTAGAAATAGTCTTTGGACTGAACCTGTTCCTAGAGGAGAATTTTAAAATAAGATATTCAAAACCTTTCTAAACCTAGTACTGCTTAAAAATGCCAATCTGTTTACGTTGATTACATCAAATGAAGGTCCTGGGTTTGCTGTTTTATTATAATGCCAATAATTAATTGTAAATTTCAATATAAGAAAACAACATACACCTAGATTATAGCTACATGTGCATGTATAACATGCAAGTTAAATACTGCAACATAGTTACTATGCTTGTACTACATAAAAATATGTATTGTGTGTATTTTATGCATTGGTAGATTTAATGGCTAACTCTCTGTTCATCGTACAGTGCAAATTTTTGTTTTTGCTTTCCTTTGTCATTTGTTTCTGTGGTTCTGGACTTTAAATTTGTACATCCTAATATGCTCCTTTGTGGGCCCAAATTGGTCGAATAAATATTCTATTCTATTAAAGACATTTAATCAAACTGATAAAATAATTAGTTGCTTTTCCACTTTTAACAAAACTTTAGTTTCAAACTGGGGAATTTTTTATGATCAATTAAAAATTTTGAGCAAAGGAGAAGTCTAACATGTTTTTGTATATCATCACATACACTGAACATTGAAAGAGGGCTTTAGTTACCAAAGAATTCTTTGGCATGAAAGATATTGTCTTAGATGCAACAACAATTCAGTGGATGATGAGAAACACTAAGGCAATGATATTTATTAAATATAGACGAAAGCAATCGGAGTTATAAGATTAAACACACATATTCTGTTATTGAGAAAAATAAATAATTGAAAATTATTGTGGGTTGGACATTTTCCTATGAAGTGATACCTATTGTAACAATGATAAAAATTTCAGGACTCAAATTTTAACGGTTTAGGGTGAACTTCACTTCCGTGAATTAAGGGCTTCACAGTACCATTTATATCATATTCTATTTTTCTTTCATTTGTACCCAATGTTATTTTTACATCCTTACAGGACTTTCAAATGTTTCGGACTTGAATGTCCGTCCGCAGGACCTGGTGCATACACCCTTCTTTTTTTCTGCTTGTGTTGATGTCCTTTTAAATTTCTTTGATTCAGAGTATTTTTAGTTTCAGCTATATTTTTAACTGTACTTAATTTTATCTTAAATCTTGGGCAAATGCCAAATTTTTAGAGGAAGGGAGATAGAGGAAATATGAATTAATAATTGACCAAGAATTCTAACATTTTCTTGAAATATTATTATTTTCTTATAATATGATAATGATATAATAAAATTCTGACTAATATGATATTATAGTTGCAAGAGCTTAAAGCTGTTTTTGTTTCTAATTTATTTGATTTCTTTCTAATGACATCAACAGTTATTGTTTCTGTATAGTCTTTAAACTTTTCTAGATTTTCAACTTTAATAATTACTGTATTTGTTGTCAATTTTCTAAGTTTGTTTCAACCCATGTTGAAATTTGCTGTGGATTATTGAGGTCCGTCTTACCTCTGGTAAATGTAATGATCCACATTTTCTTAGTTACGTTTCTAATTTTGACATGTTGAGTTTTGTTGAAACATGGTCAAGTGTCCTAGATGTTGCTCTGCCTGGTTTTCAGTTAGTTGACTGTATGTAGAAATAGGCAGACACACAAAAAAGCCAGACATAATTCTGGTGGCATTAAAGATTTTGCTAAAAACAACATTTTAAAAGGTACAAATGTATTTAAAGACTTTCCACATCTAAGTCTAATCCAGATATCATTTGGGTCAAGTTAGATTGCAAGTTCTTCAACTTTTAAAAGAATATTCTATTGCCATGTTCAAGTTCATTTATCACATTATATATGGTACATGAGGTGCATTAGATAAACATATGTTTGAGTAAGAATATAAGGTCAGAGTATGTACAAATATACCATATACGTGTAGTGAAAAAGTATTTACAAAATATTTGATAGATTTTTTAAATAAACATACAGAGTTTTTGAAGTGTTTTAACCTTACTGGTTGACATAATTTCATAAAATTTAATAACATTAGGTCTTGTATAGACCTACTGTGTAAGTATTCTTTTCTAATATTTGAGAAAGCTATATAATGGAATTCATCTGCAATTTTTGATTTGTTACACAAAACAAAATCCTTCATTATATGGAATACTAATCTATCTGTCAGTCTCTTCTGGAAGATAGTGATTTGTGGTGCAAAATTTAAGAAGAATAGTTCTATTTTTTGGACTATTTTTTCTAAATATCTTTCAAGTCTGCAAAGTCTATCTTTAGGTTCTGTATATAATATTTTACCTTTAGATGATTTAAACATATTGCTTGACCATGTTTGAATAAATTGATCCAGACCTTAAGTCTTTGTTTGACAGTATTTGTTATCCATTATTCATTTATGTTCTCTTGTTGATGCCATATATTTGAAAGTCCACACATGTTTAAAATTTTATGAATACATTCAAACCAGGGTTTTTTTAACAGTACCCTTAAGATATTGTGTATGCAAAAATTTAAAAAGTACTGCATGTACATTTACAAGTTTAAAGTCACAACCTGGCAATAATTTAACCCAGCATGAAATCATTCTACTATAAACATTAATATAAATTGGGAAACGACCTGTTTCACCATATATCATAAATAAGGGTGTGGAGCTTTTCAGCTGAAAAATGTGTTTCAGAAATCTTAAACAGGCAATTGCTGTCTGATATTGTTAAGTAATTTTTAGGCTACAATGATTGTTCAAGGTGATTTCATTAATGCTTATACCAACACTTCTCCAGACTTTGTCCTGATGACCCAGTTCACCCTGTAACTGATGTCAGATCATAAGATTTTATATGATACTTATCTACCAAGGGTACTTATGATAGTGATAAATATTTTTTAGAACTTATAATGCAAAGAAACTGGTTTATATCTTAAATGGTAGAGAAACATGGTGATTTAGAGTGTAACTGCACATGTATTAGATTCAATGGATGCATGCAGTGTTGTTGACTGCACCTATCAGTACATATATGTATTTTGTAACCTTTATATACTTTAACAGTGTGTTTTAAAGTACACAATTTTACTCCTTTCTCTGATCATTGTTTGATAAGCTGCTCTTTGATGATATCTTTCTTTGTACAACAGAATAGCAATTGATATAGATTTATTTTCACCAATTGCTAAATACTTATGAAACAATTATGCTATCTAAATAATTACATAACAATCTTATCAGCAATGACTGTCAACAAAAAAGTAATGATTTCTTAAGAACATAATTTACACATTGTAAATATTGGCTGTCAGTTCTTTCAATGAGATTTTGTGTGATTGTGATACCAAATAAAACAAAACTTCTACAAAAACAAATGTCTGTAAAACCTAAAAGTAAAATTTAATCCAAAGAATTAGGTCTTGGTTTTTTCAATCTTGTAGAGACTGTCAAAATTTATGCAAAGCTTGTTAACAGATACCCTCACAATGGAAGCTATAGATCATCATCTTATAAGCATTTAGATCCAA
>NC_079166.1:47372197-47382197 GCF_947568905.1 Ostrea edulis | reverse complement strand
ACCCTGATAAACTGTGAGAAAATGGATATATCGAAGCTATAAGCACTGGTAGGCCTATAGCATACATTCTGTTTTGCTCTTCAAATTCAATACACACTTGGATCAACTGACCTTCACCTTGTAACAACATATATCGACGATACAATGTAACTTCTACCAACTGGTAGATTTACAACAACAAAAAATAGAGATACAAAATAATTGAACTTTTAATTATACAAATAATAGAATATTGTATTTCCTAACTTTAAATTGAATTATAAAATTATTTCTTTATTGAACTCGTAGCATCTTGAGTGCGTCAGTAGGCTATAACGCCGTGCTCCCACTTCGTACTTCCTAAAGACGTGCAGATCACAATTCAAAAATAGCAATAAGATTGCTTTATCAAAATAAAATAATGTGATTACCACTTTAAATTTGAATATTTTTATTGATTTATGTGTGTGTTGTCTTTTTCTTTCTTTCCGAAATGCACGTGTGACAATAGCTTGGCATAGGGCCTAGTTGTCAACAATTTAACGTATCATAATTTGTCTAATCCAAAAATAAATAATGATTGCACTATTTATTTTAGAAAAACAGCGCCAATTACAGATGTATAAAGGAATAACATCCCCAAACAGTTTGTAGACAGCAACCCATATATAAACATTATTTACTCACAATTTTGCCGATTTCATACACGCTTTACTCGCTATATTTGGGTATTTACATCGTTATATGTGTGCACTGGTGGCGAACACATATAAAACTCGGACAGTTTATCAGCATCGATTTAAATGTTGCCCATGGTAAATTAATTAGGCCCCTAAAAGTTGAGTTTTGAATAATATCTTGCAGTACTTTCACAATCCGAAGGGCGCATGTGACGTCACTGTACCACTTGACTACCTACCTAATTAACTTGACTTCTTGAAATCGGGGCTTAGATTTAAGTCTGTATTGTGGTTAATTATCGTAAAATTTCGGCAAACGAACTATTAGAATTAATTATTATAAGCATAAAGAAGACAAAATGCATGTAATATTGTATACTTTGAAAACATGAGATGTGTCCTTTAATTCACCAGTACATCTTCAGGAGAAAATGACCCCTATTGATTTTGAGGTCACATGGTCAAAGGTCAAGGGTCAAACTGGATTTAAGAATATAATGTCCGCTCAATATTTTGAGAACCCTTTGCTTGACAGACATCAAACTTGGTACACTGGTACGTCTTCAGGAGAAGATGACCCCTATTGATTTTGAGGTCACATGTTTAAAGGTCAAGGGTCAACCTGCATGACATAGGAATATACTGTCCGCTCAATATCTTGAGAACCCTTTGCTTGACAGACATCAAACTTAGTACAGTGGTGTATATTCAGGAGGAGATGACTCCTATTGATTTTGAGGTCACATGGTCAAAGGTCAACCTGGACATTAGAATATACTGTCCACTCAATATCTTGATAACCCTTTTGCTTGACGGACATCAAACTTAGTACACTGGTACATCTTCAGGAGAAGATGACCCATATTGATTTTGAGGTCAAAAGTCAATTGTTGAACTGGACATAGTAATATATTGTCTCCTATATTTTAAGAATTATTTGCTTGATTGACACCAAACTTGGTACACTGGTACAGCATAAGGAGAAGATGACCCCTATTGATATTTAGGTCACATGGTCAATTCACTCTTGACATAGGAAGATATTGTCTGCTCAATATTTTGAATACATGATACTACTATCAATTAAATGATGTGTGTGTATAACCCTTTTCAATTTTGCACCATGGGGGGCATATGTGTTTTACAAATATCTCTTGTTTTGTTATGCTTGTCATTTGATATTTGGTGCATAATTGCTTTTTGTGATTTTTTGCTGAGTTACAGCCCTTGGACTTCGAAAAATAGTGTGAATTAACAGTTTTTCCGACTTTCCGCTTTGTTATATATTCATTTGAAAATTGGTATATTTTTAGTTTGTTTCTACAAAGTTGATAAGAACTAGTGGCGTCACATCAACACCAACTTAAAGTTTACATCCAAGTTTCTTATTTCTGTAGATAAGAGAACTATATATTCACTCATTAGAACTTCTAGCATATTAATACAACAATGTAGCTAAATTATTCATGATCACATACATTTCACAGTTTGTTGACCTCGTTAAAGACCTAAACCTAAATACAGTAAAATATCTGTATCTCGAATAAGGTTTATCTCGAATACCCCGCTTGAGTCGAAGTCGACCGCTGGTCCCGGTCGTTTTCCCTACATGAATGATTTTAAAAACTTCTGATATTTCGAACACGGAAATTTCGAATACCCCGCTTATGTTGAAGTATTTTCAAGGTCCCATGCCCTAAATTCACCTGGTTTATCTCGAACTGCAGTCAATTTTCCGCTCTGCTTACTATACCTGGCGTCATAAGTAAAAAATTCACACCCGCGGCTACACCAATTATAACTATAATGACCACTAATCCACGCTCCCTTTTTCCGAATAGACCCAGGTCACAATAAACGGTTCAACAGCTTGGGTGATTAGTGAAGCCTTCCAACATTATGGATTAAGTCCACCGCCAATTATGAACTAACACGCCCAGTTCCAGGGATGGTGTTTTTCAATTTGTCTTTTTGAACTTTGCAGGTCGTTGTACAGAATACAGCTACAGTGCCAACATAATTCAGCAGAGTCGCAGTACAGATTGTACTAAATTCACAGACAGGCCATGTCCTCAAGGATATCCATCTACAGAGGCATACAAGTGTAAGTGTCTATAAATACAGAGGCATACAAGTGTAAGTGTCTATAAATACAGAGGCATACAAGTGTAAGTGTCTATAAATACATCAGGATATCCTTCTACAGAGGCATACAAGTGTAAGTGTCTATAAATACATCAGGATATCCTTCTACAGAGGCATACAAGTGTAAGTGTCTATATAAATACATCAGGATATCCTTCTACAGAGGCATACAAGTGTAAGTGTCTATAAATACATCAGGATATCCTTCTACAGAGGCATACAAGTGTAAGTGCTAGTGTCTATAAATACAGAGGCATACAAGTGTAAGTGTCTATAAATACACCAGGATATCCTTCTACAGAGGCATACAAGTGTAAGTGTCTATGAATACATCAGGATATCCTTCTACAGAGGTATACACTTGTAAGTGTCTATAAATACATCATGATATCCTTCTACAGAGGCATACAAGTGTAAGTGTCTATAAATACATCAGGATATCCTTCTACAGAGGCATACAAGTGTAAGTGTCTATAAATACATCAGGATATCCTTCTACAAAGGCATACAAGTGTAATTGTCTATAAATACAGAGGCATGCAAGTGTAAGTGTCTATAAATACATCATGATATCCTTCTACAGAGGCATACAAGTGTAAGTGTCTATAAATACATCAGGATATCCTTCTGTAACCGGAAAGCAGAACTCTTTAACTGATAAAATATGAAAGTTACCAGCCAACTTGGCTTAAAGTGGTAAACTACCTCCAGTTTACAATGATCAACCCAGGTAAGGGGATTTCTGAACTATGATCAACGCTAAATGAAAACACTGTTTAAAGTTTTTATGAATTTAATAAAGTGAGAATTAACCTTTGTAAATGATAACAAATAATAAGTAATGATCAAAATATAACAAATAGTAAAGTCTATGGAAATTTCACAGAAACAAATAAAGTTATATCAGAAATATGATTTAATTTAGCAAATGAACAACAATAATCTCAATAAATAAAAAGGAAGTTTATGAGAAAAAAAAATAAAATATAAATAATAGAAATTGGCAGGAATGTGGAAAACCTATGAAAAATATGAGAGACTAAATTAAAAAAAAATATATGTCCCTACTGAGCCTCCATACTAATGAAAATGGTCAAAAATCTCTCTATGAATAAACACTACTATAAATAACTGAATTAGAAAATGTAAGGAAAATGAGCTACATCACCCAATATGAACTCTATCAACACTCTAGAGTTGAACTATGAAAAACACTGAAAAGTCTGGGCTCTAAAAATAGCTAACCCAGCAAATGAACTACACCAAAAATATAAAGGGCAAAATAATAAAGAATAGTGGTTCTAGAATTAACATCTGTTATCTACATCTCCTAAAACCAGGCTGGACTTGGAAAGGGAACCTAACTTATCTATAAAAATCCTAACATCCTAACTCTAATCATAAAGTGCTCGCTCAGCACGTGCTAAATGAAACCTAGAATGCCGTGTACCTTGAGGTTGGCATTAAAAGCAGAGATAAAGTGCCATGAGGCTTATCCCCAACCAAGTGAAGAAAACTACACGAACACGGCTTTAAATACCCTAGCTATGCCCAAAAATAAACGCCAATAGATATCAAAGATCCTAAGGCTAACTTAGCCAATTAGAACACAGCTATCAAAAGTACTACGGAAAGACTGCCAACATGGATGACACTTCCTGTTTTAAAAGTAAAACATGTGGAAAGTCAACACATGACCTAGCTTATAAACGACTAACAATAAAGGGGTTTTACGTAAGTAATAACTGAAAACTCAATGTAAATAACATTATCATACTGAAATACTAGCAAATAATAAGTAAATATAAATTACGAAACCAGGGCTATGGAAATAAAAATCCAAACCACTACACTTCTATAGAGGCATACAAGTGTAAGTGTCTATAAATACATCATGATATCCTTCTACAGAGGCATACAAGTGTAAGTGTCTATAAATAGATCAGGATATCCTTCTACAGAGGCATGCAAGTGTAATTGTCTATAAATACAGAGGCATACAAGTGTAAGTGTCTATAAATACATCAGGATATCCTTCTACAGAGGCATGCAAATGTAAGTGTCTATAAATACATCAGGATATCCTTCTACAGAGGCATACAAGTGTAAGTGTCTATGAATACATCAGGATATCCTTCTACAGAGGCATACAAGTGTAAGTGTCTATAAATACATCAGTTTGGAGACACCTGAGCTCATCTGTGTTGAAAATGCATTTAATCAAGTGTCACTTTGGATTACTAAATAGGACAGTATACAGTCAACTCTCGATAAACCGCCACCTTTTGTTCTTTTGAATTTATGGCGTTATAACGAATTTGGTGATGAATTGAATTTCCGTTATCTTGGGGAGAAAGAGTTACTATTCTTGAATATGTAAGAGTTATCTTCCCTTTATGTACAATACTTATGTAATTATGATGTGTAAAAATATGTCGTAAAAATTATTTTCAATTGTTTTAACATGATTAAAATAATTCTATTAATAATAAGGCTTCATTTAAAAACAAAAAACGAAAACATTTAAGACACATATACACTGTTGTTCTACATGCAACCTTGTCCATGCATGCATTGTCGGTATTTAGCGCACTGCATGATCGTTTCCTGGCAGGTGAGCCATCATTATATGGACCAGGGTCAATAAGAATTTCATCATTTGCAGCCAAAATATCACCCATTGTTCTCCTTTTCATGGACTCTTCCCATAAAACAGTAAAATGAGTGGTGATTTCCTGTTAATTGTACATTTCACATGGTTTCTGTGGTATGTAATAGTTTGCTTTAATTCTTTGAATTTCAACAGAATCCTCTTTCATGGCAAAACCATCGCTAAACTGAAATATTTTTCTATGATGTAAAAACAAGACTATACAATTAACATTCATAATTTTCTAGTTTATTTAATACAGCAATTACTGGAATCCCGTCTATACCCAGGTGTACGCCGGAGATCGATAATGACCAAATTTCCGCTTCACTGACCACATACACCTGTGGCGTTTTATCAAGACAATTAACACTTTGAAATAGACTTTTGTAATAAAAACACCGTTGCAAATGGCGATAGCGAATTTGGCGTCTTAACGAGAATTTTAAGTAATAGCTAGGGAAAATGTTCTTAGAAAAATGCGGTGTTATAACGAAAATGGTGATGAACTGTGTGGTGATAATTCGAGAGTTAACTGTTCCTTCCATCAAGAGGAATAAATTGATTCATTAAATATTTGTAAGTGATATAGCCTACTTATAGCAAGCTCAAAAATATTCAAGCTGCATGCATACAAAAATCTCCCATAATCGTAACGATCAACTTTTTGTATCTTGCAAAATAGCAACTTGTTGATTTGAGTTTAGGAAGTTAACTTATATTGATTAACCCAATTTCATTCCAGTCTTATGATTCCCTATTCATTAGAAATTATTGTAAGGCATGTATGTATGGATCATGAAGAAATGCGATATTAATCATATCCAGGACAAGACGATAGATGTCACGTACAACACTGTCTTTGTTTGACATATATGCAAAAGAAGAAGTACACAATGTCAGAGGTATAAACTCTTCTGTAACAGAGCTACTACATTCATTATTCTAATAGATGCTTGGTTGGGTACAGGGTATATGTACATTATGAACTGGTTATATAGATCACAATAGAAATCAAAGCATGGAATTCGATTTTGTTTTTATCGCATTAAGGTGTCCATATCAAGAAGAAATGGTTAGAATCAGGCAGTTATTCATTTCCTTTACAAAATCATTAATACTTTTAATAAAGAAAGATGAAGTATTTCAATTTTTCTTTGAGCTGGATTTTATTCTCAAATAATCATCTGATGAACTTATCCACATGTAAAACTTTGATCCCCTTTTGTGACCCCATCTACCACAAGGGGCCATGCTTTGAACAAACTTGAATGTCAGGAAGCTCTCTTGTTAAGTTCAACATTTCTGGTCCAGTGCAGGTTCTTTAGATAACAGACTCCACCCTATTTTTGGCATTTTCTTCATGATCTACTCTTTGAAGGGAGCAATTGACTCTTCATTTGAACAAACTTATATTGGCATCCCTTTTACCCAAAGATGATTTGTGCCAAGTTTAAAGTACTTGGATCCAGTGGTTCTGGAGAGGAAGTCTAAAATGTTAAAAGTTTACAGATTGGCAGACAGTGTGGACATTTGTTATGGTTATCATAAGGAACAGCTGAACAATTAGCATGAAACACATCAGACAACATTTGACCTGATGACAGCCGGGTTTAACATGAAAACATTCACTTAATCTCTTATACATGTATTTCTTTTTAGATCGACATTTCTTTCATCGTAGACAATGAATACATGTTTGTTTCAAGTAGTTCAATTTTTTTTAGTACCACCTGTCCGCGTAATCCAAATGAGGAGCATCGTCAAGCTCAAAGGGTGCATAGGCTGTTCCATTTTAAATAACAAAATGTTCAACAATTTTAGTACTTAAAGACGGAGAAAATAAGCACTGCCTTCAAATTTCCCAGGTCTGTGAACCCTAAATTGTCAAACAGGAGAAATTAAGCTACAGATTGGATGCTAGAAATTGATGGACATTTAGTTACTATAGCCCTTGTGTACATATGTATACCTTATCTACCTTAACTGCTGATCGAGGTGTCTGTGCAATCTCTTGATGCTACCACGTAAACCAGCTTGATAAGGAAACGGTTTTGGCTTTTTAGCTCACCTGAGCTGAAAGCTCAAGTGAGTTTTTCTGATCGCTTTTTGTTCGTCGTCTGTCTGTCTGTCTGTCTGTCCGTCTGTCTGTTAAACATTTACATTTTCAACTTCTTCTCCAAAACCACTGGGCCAATTTTAACCAATGTTGGCACAAATCATCCTTAGGTGAAGGGGATTCAAAATTGTTCAAATGAGGGCCAACCCCCTTATCCAAGGGGAGATAATAGCAAATCAGTAAAAATACACTGAACATTTTTAAAAATCTTCTTCTCCAGAACCAGTAAGCCAATTTCATTCAAACTTAATGCAAATCATCCTTAGTTGAAGGGAATTTAAAATTTGTTCAAATTAAGGGCCAGGTTCTCTCCAAAGGGGAGATAATCACAAAAGTGTAAAAATAGGGTGGGGTCATTTAAAAATCTTCTTCTCATGATCCACTGTACCAGTACAGTTGAAATTTACGTAGAAGTTTGCTGACATAATGGCGATTCAAGTTTGTTCATATCATGGCCCCCAGGGGTTGGATGGCACCACAATAGGGGAAACCATATTTTATATGTATTTATATAGGAAAAATCTTTTAAAATCTTCTTTTCAAGAACCATTGAGCCAGAAGAGTTCAAATTTACATGGAAGCTTCTTGACATAATGCAGATTCAAGTTTGTTCATATCATGGCCCCCGGGGGTCGGGTGGGGCCACACTAGGGGAAACCATATTTTATATGTGTGTATATAGGAAAAAGCTTTAAAAATCTTCTTCTCAAGAACCATTGAGCCAGAAGAGTTCAAATTTACATGAAAGCTTTATGACATAGTGTAGATTCAGATTTGTTCATATCATAGCCCCCAGGGGTCGGGTGGGTCCACAATAGGGGAAACCATATTTTATATGTATTTATAAAGGAAAAATCTTTATAAAAATCTTCTTCTCAAGAACCATTGAGCCAGATGAGTTCAAATTTACATGGAAGCTTCCTGACATAATGCAGATTCAAGTTGTTCATATCATGGCCCCCAGGGGTCGGGTGGGGCCACAATAGGGGAAACTATATTTTATATGTGTTTATATAGGAAAAATCTTTTAAAATCTTCTTCTCAAGAACCATTGAGCCAGAAGAGTTCAACTTTACATGGAAGCTTCCTGACATAATGCAGATTCAAGTTTGTTCATATCATGGCCCCTGGGGGTCGGGTGGGGCCACACATGGGGAAACCACATTTTATATGTATTTATATAGGAAAAATCTTCTTCTCAAGAACCATTGAGCCAGAAGAGTTCAAATTTACATCGAAGTTTCCTGACATAGTTCAGATTCAAGTTTGAAGCTTTATGACATAGTTCAAATTCAAGTTTGTTGATATCATGGCCCCCGGGGTGTAAAAAACACACCAAACATTTAATTTACATGGATGCTTTCTGATATAGAGAACAATAAAGTTTGTGAAAATGATGACCATAAAAGTGTGGTCACAATAGGGCAAACCATATTTACATATGTGACTTTGAATAGAAAATAATCCTTAAAATTTAATTTTTGTTTCAAGAACCACTGGGCCACAAAGTTTGAACTTGCATAGAAGATACCTGACATAATGCAAAATCACGTGTGTAACAGTCATGACACCTGGAGCTCAGATGCAGACATTATTAAAGAAACTATTTTTACATTGGTTTTAACTGTATTATGAAAACCTTTTTTCTTAAGAACCTATGAGCCAGAAGTATTTCAATGTACCTGAACCTCCCCAACAAAGTGCAGAATCAAGTTTCTTAAAATCTGACATGGCTCCTGAAAAGTTAATGGAATATAACAATGGGAAATTCATTTTCCATGTGTTAAAGTGACTTAGGTGAGCGATGTGGCCCATGGGCCTCTTGTTTATGTATAGAGATAGTCACACAATAATAGTAGTAAATTTTGCATACAATTATGATAGATGCTTAGGAATGGGTACAATTGATAATTATGGATCGCTAGAATATGACATACATGGATGTCAATTTTAATATAATTATGTTAAACAGAAAGTACCGCCATTTGTCGGAAACATTGTGTAATAATATATAATTAATGTTTTTGAAGAAAAATTAATTATGAGTAAATATACATTATTGAAATCTTGTTATCACTCAGTTAAAAATTTATTGCATAATTTTCCCTCGAAACATGGCGACAAAAGTACATGTACATGTACTAACTGTTAACTTATCGGAAGAGAAATTAGTTGCTATAAGGACTTTCTTGCATATAAGTAGTAGGAATTGGGATCCAGAGAAAGAACAAATTCTTCGTATGGACTGGTTATTGAAGGAACTGTCAGAAAATCCGAATGTCCTGACTGTTTTTGAAGGGCATGCATTATAGATGATCGAGTCACATATGAGTCATACAGACAAATTTTGTAGCAAGAGAATTCTGGTGTGCTGTCCAGAGAAACTAATTCAAACAGAAGAAAACTTTATAAGCAGTTTTGGAATAT
>NC_079166.1:47327197-47364697 GCF_947568905.1 Ostrea edulis | reverse complement strand
GAAGGTCAATGACACCACTTTTTTAAAAGGGGAACATTTGGGAAACATTCTGTAATGGTCCCTGTTACAACTAGAACTATAGTTACTTTTGTAGGAGATGCATGCACAAAATGGTACCTCAAACTTAGAAAAACTTCAAATTCTCGAATTAAAAGGGATATGAGATACAAATTCGAAAAAAATTAAGGTTTTTATTAATATGATTAATAACGGCAGAGAGTTTCATGAAAATTGAACAGGTAATGTTTGCACTATCATTGTCACAATTTTAAATTTGTAAAAAGAAATAATGATAAAACAAAATTTAAAAAAGGGAAACGGATTCCTAAGAATAACAGAAAGGATGTGAAGACAGCTAGAAGATCTTAAAAACAACCATCATTATTAATCATTTCGTGGGGAATACATTGATTGGTGCTGGCTTATACATTACATCTTTGAAACCTGTAGCTTAAATTAATATACTCATGGGCATTTAACAAGCAAACTATTTCGGGATTATAGTAGATACTTACCATTCTAATTAAATCTCTATTTATTCAGATTTATATATCTCTTTAACATGTCAGACTTTTCAGTGTACTATATGTTTTTGTCACATAATTTAGTTGATCTGAGAATTGCCGACTTCACAGACTAGATTTCACTGAGGGCTGTTCCATTAAAACATATGAGGTACCCGGGGACGGCAATTAAAAAAAAATCTATGGGTGCTTGTCATTGGTAGAAAATTGCATCTATGGTGGGTACCTACTGCCAGAAAACTGCATCTGTGGGTGGTTGTTTTGATAAAATCTTTATTTTTTTTTTTTACCGAAACTGAGAGGAATGCAACAACAGAAGGGAAGGGTTGAAAGTAGAATGTGAAACAAACGCCGTTTTCTGTCTTCATTTTATCTCGGTCGATGAGGTTCCGCGATCCGGTTATTGTTTCCGGTTTGACTCTAAAATTATAGCGACCGGAAATTAGGATTATCTCCCTTGTCCAAAATGGAAAACGAAATGTGCTCGTGGTCCATTGAAACGGTTTTTGATTTTTTCTAGCTGCAATAATGTAGCCCTATCCAATTTTTTTTTATTCTGACGTTTTCGGGATGAGGTTACAATTCCATAGGATCTCCGTAATGGTGCAAAATAATTTTATGAATAACCGATAATAAACTGTGTATTAGAATCTAGATCTAGTCCCAAATGTTGTTTACACCAAAAGGAGTACCAACTTTGTGCTCGGACATGTCTAATAAAGGTGTTTTTCATTAATTATAATGCACAGCATGCAAAATTCCTCGTCTGCTCCGCCATGCTTGTTATCGCGAAATCTCGTAGGTGGATCTAATGAAAAAGCTAAACATTGACAATCGGCGCGAAAATGTAGTTGCTTGAGCCACTTCGACAAAGAAAGGAAAATCATATTGTTGCAGTCTGCTGTTCGGTTTTTAACTTGATATTAAATTCAAACCTTTTCAATACCAACGAAATAGCTTTTGCCTCCATACTTGTCCATTGGTGTAAATACTACTTTATATGGCATATGCAAATGACTTGACAATCGGAAGTTGAAAGTATTTGATGGAGAGTGACCCAGATGTATTGTCAAGCTCAGATCTTGCACTTATCAGTAATCTTATAGGAGTAAAAGAAGACAGAATAGTGAAGTTTGTTGATGAATTTTTATGTTGTTATTGATATTGACATGTATTACTTCCATTTCTAAAATGATTTTAACATCTTGACATTAAAAAGATGACATAATAAATAAATCTTAAATATTTGTCAACAAAGAAAGAACCAAAAGTGTAGGACTTTAAAGCATCAGTGGATTGGTGTTACGCTTTTTTGAAGAGACATGATTTATCTATCAGACGCAGAACACGCATTTTTCAAAAATTATCTGAGGACTATGAGGATAAACTTTCCAATTTCCAAAGCTTCATGGTCAAGCTGAGGAAGAAACATCAGTACAGTCTATCACAGATCGGGAATGCAGATCAGACTCCTTTAACTTTCGATCTCCCAGCCGACACTACCATTAACCGGAAAGGTGCTTCTACAGTTTCAATCAAAACCACGGGGAATGAAAAAAAAAGATTTATGGTAATGTTAGTGTGTACTGCCGACGGAGGAAAGCTGCCACCGTATGTTGTGTTTTAAAGAAAAACTATGCCCAAACTTCAGTTTCCCAAGGGAATATTTGTGAATGTTCATCCCAGCGGTTGGTTTGATGATGCTATTACGAAAGACTGGATAAAGAAAGTGTGTGGACAATGTCCGGGTGCTGGAAAAAGTCGCAGTGTGTTGGTGTTGGATGCATTTCGATGCCATCGATCTCCAGCAGTGAAGGCTACAAACTCTGAAGCGTACTACTACACCTTGAAAGCGTTTCGTTTCGTTCTGTGCAAACCGTTCACCGTTCTGTGCAGACCGTTCAGCGTTTCTTGCAAACCGTTCCGTGCAAGAATCGTTTCATTTCGTGCAAATCGTTCACCGTTCCTTGCAGACCGTTCACCGTTCCGTGCAAAGCGTGCAAACCATTTCGTGCAAGAAACGTTTCGTGCAGTAGCCACGCCTACAGAAGCGTGCAGACCGTTCAAACCACGCCCCGAGAATCGTGCAAGTCATTCCGCTATGGCATCCAAGAAAGGTGTACGTAAATTGTCGCTCAGAATTCGATCAGTTATTTTGAATTTAAACAAAGCTGGACTATCCACTTTAAAAATTCGAAACATTCTCGAAAAAAAAAAATGTTCCATGGTGTGTGTTATTTGCGAATACACACAGCTGTCAAATAATCATGATAAGGGTGAAATTTTAAGAAAAGAAAAAAAAATATCAATCCCCCCCCCCCGATACTTGTATTGTTTTTCAGCATTTTGAGCCAATTCCAACGATACCAAACACTATATATTATTTTTTTGAGAAAACCTGGTTTTGAATTTTTTTCTTTTAGTCTTCTTTGTTTATTAAACTATTCTTACCTTCTATATTTAAATAATGCGTACTTGCAGGCAATTCCTGATTTGAATGCGAATTAGTATGTTCAGTAAATGAAAAGCATACAGGGGATATTTAATAATTACCAATGTGCTCTTTCTGTCTCTCTGTCTCTCTCTCTCTCTCTCTCTCTCTCTGTGTGTGTGTGTGTGTGTGTGTGTCGATGATTAACAAATTGGAATTAATTTATTACATAATTAATAGAAGCAAAAATACCAACCATGGAATGATTTGTTTTTAAGATCCCGAGTTCATTACATTTGACCGAGACATGTTCAATATACTTTAATTGATAGAGGTTTTCATAAAAAAAAGTTCATGAGAGTGTCTGGATAATGTAATGATTTTTGTAATAATAAGTATATATACCATGCAAATTCCTAGGTTCTTTGTCACAGTATAACTAAATTACGGTTAGCTATTCTGGGTTTTGACATCTTATGAAAAGTGTGAAATATATTTGGTCAGCGCGGTATCAGATCTAGTCTAAGATCACGGGTATCTTGCGCCGACCCAATATATATCACACTTTCCACAAGAAGCCAAGCACTTCTGTTGATTTCAAATACACGGATTAACTGACCCCCAATACTGTTCTGCTGAGGCGAAAAACCCTTCGAATTTGCATGGAATGTACAAGTTATACACAGGTCATTGTTATAGTTATACATCATAGTACCGCTAACCTGACACACATTTTTTTTATTTCAGAAAATAAGTTATTGAATGACGAAGTATGACCAAACTGCAGATTGAACTTTATAGAGCCCCGTGCTAACATTACTTATATTTTTCTGTTGTAGAAAGTAACAACTTAGAACTTTATAGTAGTACTAATTAAGACTAGATTTTTTTGCCACTCAAAATTTATTTCCTTTTCTGTGGTACTCGGATAATTTCTATTATATAAAATGAGTTCATCCTTTATTTACTCATCAATTAAAATGGGCTTCTGGAACGTTGGGGGCCTGTTAAGCAAATCGTACAACAAAATGAATGATGCAACTTTCCTCAAACAAATTGAAAAGTTTGATATTATTTTTTTAGCAGAAACTCATATAAGTCATGAACAACGAATGTACAAGATTGGAAACTACTATAGTCACTTTGTCTGTAGATCTGCTTCTAAACATAACAATAGAACTTTTGGAGGGTTAGCAATGCTATGTAAAAATGAATTTAAACCTCATATAAAAAATTTAAAAAACACAAAAGCTGACTTTCAGTGAATAAAATTGGAGAAAGATTTTTTCGATTTTGACAAAGATTTATACATTTGTATGATATACAACCCTCCAGAAAACTCCTCATATTCCAAGGGTATCGATTACGATATTCTTGACTGTATTGAAAAAGATATATCATTTTATAAACCCAAGGGAAACATTTTACTATGTGGTGACTTCAATGCGAGAAAGATTTTTTCGATTTTGACAAAGATTTATACATTTGTATGATATACAACCCTCCAGAAAACTCCTCATATTCCAAGGGTATCAATTACGATATTCTTGACTGTATTGAAAAAGATATATCATTTTATAAACCCAAGAGAAACATTTTACTATGTGGTGAATTCAATGCGAGAGTTTCAACAGATCCAGACTTTATTGCAAACGATGATAATGAGTTTCTCCCTCTCCATTCATCATATACTATAGACAATCAAATTACAAATCGTCACAATATGGATTCTAAGTTAGATAATAGGGGCAAAGACTTGTTAGATATGCATGTGCATTGCGAATCAACTGAGAATACTGAATGGTCGTACTTTTGGTGATATGTTTGGCAAGTACACTTGTTTTACACCAAATGGCTGTAGCACAGTAGACTATGTTTTGGCTTCAGAAAATATTTTTAATCAAATATTGTATTTCAGTATTTCTGATTTTTTACCTACATTGTCTGATTGTCATTGCCTTCTACAATGGTCACTGTCCGCTAGATTCTCTTTTAAGTCTGATAATACTAAGGATACTAATACACATCCAATTTCACCAAACTACATATGGTCAGATGAATCACCTGTTCTTTTTCAGGCAGCCCTTAATTCTACAAACATTCAAGAGAGATTACAAAATCTCTCAAGTTGTAAAAATCTTGACTCTCACGAACTGATTGACAATGCCTCCACAGAATTATCAAATATAATTATTAAAGCAGCAGACAAATCTCTTCGAAAATCTAAAATTAAACACAATAAGACAAATAAAAAAATGCACAAATGGTTCGATATAGAATTAAAATCCATGCGGAGAAATCTGTTTAATTATGGTAAAATATACTCCAAATTTCCGAAAGATCCAATAGTGAAAAACCACTACTACAAATTATATAGGGAATATACCAAAATGAGAAAATTCAAATGTTGAGAATTTAAACAATCTTTATTAAGACAGTTAGAAACCTTACATGATGAAAATCCAAAATCTTACTGGAAATTGATTGAGAAACTTCAGGGAGTAGAAAAAAACAACAATGCGGATGTAATTGACCCAACAACATGGGTCTCCCATTTTCATGACCTGAACAAACCCAAACCAAATTTCAACCACCGTCTGGCACAGCTAGATAATATTCTAAATGAGTTAGAAAAAGAAAAATGTTTTAATGACTTGGACAAACGTATATCCATTTCAGAAATATCAAATGCTATTTCAAAAATAAAAGTAGGGAAAGCTCCAGGTCTAGACAATTTCAAACTACATGATTAAATACGGTCAGACCCATCTCTTGCCATGCTTTTACAATATTTTCAACAGCTGTCTTACTTTTGGTCATTATATCCTAAACCATGGTCTTCAGGTTACATTACTCCTATCCATAAAAGTAATGACATTAATGATCCAAATAATTACAGAGGCATAACAGTTACAAATGCAGTTGGGAAATTATTCAAGAAAATACTTGACATTCGCTTAGATAAATTTCTTACTAAACATCGTATAATCAATGAATATCAGATAGGTTTCACCCAAAAAGCAAGAACTTCTGACCACATGTTTATTCTCAAGACTATTATAGATAAATATTGTAAGACCAAGGATGGAAGAGTGTACGCCTGCTTTATTGACTTTCATAAAGCATTTGACACCGTCATTCATTCAGGAATTAAAATTAAACTCTTGAAATTGGGAGCTGGAACAAATTTTTATCAGGTGATTAAAAGCATGTACTCTTCAAGCAAGTCATGTGTCCGTTTAAGTACTGGTATCACCGATTTTCTCCCAATAAAAGTAGGTGTCAAACAGGGGGACAATTTAAGTCCAAATCTGTTTAAAGTATTCATTAATGATCTTCCAGACTATCTTAATTCATCCCCAGATCCTATGGTCTTAAATTCTCGAACATTTAATTGTTTAATGTATGCTGATGACATAATTCTACTTTCCTCCTCAGCTAATGGTTTACAACAAAAACTAAACATTTTGCAGAGGTATATTGTAATGATTGGTGTTTGAGTATTAATTTCTCAAAAACTAAGATCCTAATTTTTAACAAGGCAGGCAGACTCTTGAAAACTAAATTCTATTTGGCTGGTATTGAACTAGAATGCATATCCAACTACAAATACCTTGGGGTTTCATTTTGTTCATCTGGTTCTTTCTCCCTTGCTCAGAAAGAACTATATCATAAAGCCCTGAAAGCATTATTCAAACTAAAAAAAGACTTCATTTCACTAAACCCTGATATTAAAACCATTTCTCATATATTTGACCATACCATCAAACCAATATTATTATATTCTTCGGAAATCTGGGGTTATTTCAATCCTTTTTCCAAAAAATCTACTAACTCCGGTGGTACCATAGACAAAATTTACTCAAACCAACTTTGTGATAATTAAACTACATCTCAAATTTTGCAAATCAATACTTGGTGTACATAAATCTGCAACAAACTTTGCCGTACTGTCGGAATTGGGAAGATTCCCCCTTTACTTTGACATATTAAAAAGTATGTTAAGTTACTGGTACAGACTTGAAAATCTTGGTCAGTCATTTCCACTATTGTTTGATGCATATCGAGAATCAAAATTACTTTTTGAACAAAACAATTCATCATGGTTTGGTTCTATAAACTGTTTCATAACCAATATTAATGGGATTAGAGATTTGCCTATTAAAGGGGCATACCAATTTAAAAAGGCTCTTAAAGATTGTTTATTCAAACATTGCATCAAAGAATGGCATTCACACCTTACATTAAACTCAGATAAAAAACTAAGTTGCTTTTCTACTTTTAAACAAAACTTTGGTTTTGAGAATTATTTGAGTTCAATTAAAAATTTTGAGCAAAGGAGAAGTCTAACACGTTTCTGTATATCAGCTCATAGACTAAACATTGAAAGGGGACGTTACCAAAAAATCCCTCGACACCAGAGATTTTGTCTAAGATGCAACAACAATTCAGTGGATGACGAAAAACATTTTTTATTCTCATGTAGTCATTTATCAGAAGAAAGGGTTATTTTATTCCAAATGATAGACAAATCATGTAAGAATTTTGGATGGACAGTGATCAAAAACTTATAATATATGGCTAGTGACCAATGAAGATGAAAATATCCTCATCCAAATTAGTAAGATGATTTTAAACAGTACGTGGGATATAATACTACAAATGTTACATTTCATTGCATTATGCACATTTTCTCTCTTCATATTTTACACCTGTAGGCTGTCTTGGCTACTGGGAGTACAAGACCAACAGTCTGGTACAACAATTTACTACCAGATTGTTAACAGGTACTGTCCCTTGGTACTCCCTGTAGTCATGTCAACATATTGTGTTTTTATTCTCTCATATAACGCTATTTTCTTTTATATAAGTATTCTAACCTTCCTGCTTTAGACATAAAACATTCAGAACAACTGGATCCTGCGTGTAAATATGTAATATACTAGCATGCTGTATTCAGTAAGATGATTTTGAACAGTGTAATGTGATACTGCAAATACATGTCTTTGCATTCTACACATTTCCTTTACAATAGTAAGCTGTCTTGGTTACTGGGAGTACAAGACCAATGGTCTGGTACAATAAATTTATAACCAGATTGTTAACAGACACTGTCCCTTGGTGCTCCCTGTAATCAGGTCAACATATTGTGGGTTTTTTTGTTTGTTTTTTTTGTTTGTTTTTGTTTTTGTTTTTTTTATTCTTTCATATAATGCTATTATTCTCTTTTATATAAGTATTCACATGACACTATCATTATTTGCTATCCCAGAAACTGTTATGTGAGGCAGTTGGGCTATTTTATTTATCATGTTGTTAATTTAAATCTTGTCTGTAATCAGTATTTCATATATAATTATATAGATATGTGCAGTGCAGAAGTGTGAACTCTGTCAGTATTACTGGTAGTACTTCTAAATGATTGTTATTTATTTTCATTGTTATAATTAATTGCCTGTTAACATGTATCTGCCCCCCCCCCCCCCCCCCCCCCCCCCCCGAGGGCCCTTGATTGGTGAATAAACTAAACTATTATAGTATATTTTTCAATGTATCAAAAGGGGTATGTTGCCGGTTAAGTTGGGTAAAATTCTTAACAAGCAATAAGATAACAACAAAAAATGGTGCTTAAATTGTCCGATTAGGAAAACCTGTACATGTGGGGGGGAGGGGGGGTGTAGTAGTAGTCTGAAACTGTCTGAATTTCCCCTTCCGACTTCAGTTTCTTAAATCTCGCAGTGGGTAGGTCGCTACAAGGCTAAATCCCTAGCTTTCATATTACACCCTTACACCCTCTCCGATTCTACGTGCCTGTCATCAATATTTAAGGATGTAAAACATCGGTGTCAAATGCAACTAGTTCATGAAAAAAAACTAATACCAATATAAACAGAAATGACTTGACGATTATTTGCTTTTATTCATATACGCTATCGATTATTAAAATCTTTAATTGCTATATGAAATCATTTTAAAATTTAGATGCATTAGATAATGAGAGAGAGAGAGCATTGGTAATCATTGATTATAATATTCATGAATGTATGCAGATACTGGAAGTTTAATACGTTCAGTATAAATCTTGAAAGTAGAATTTCTTTCTGATTAATTATCCATCACCTTTCATTCTGATATTTTCTTTAAATTTCTCATATTGTTTTCTTTACACATTAAATTTTTCCCCTGGCTCCCAGAGATGGCATGACTGACGAGAACCTCTATTTTATCTGTTGCATTACTGTACATTTATAAAAATGCATCTTTATTCATTTTCTTTCTCTAAGAAATGTGTAATTGGTTTTCCCTTTTTTTTTTTTTTTTTTAGCTCACCTGAGCTGAAGGCTCAAGTGAGCTTTTCTGATCGCTTTTGTCCGTCATCTGTCTGTCCGTCTGTCTGTTAAACTTTTCACATTTTCGACTTCTTCTCCAGAACCACTGGGCCAATTTCAACCAAACATGGCCAAAAGCATCCTTGGGTGAAGGGCTTTCAAGTTTGTTCAAATGAAGGGCCATGTCTCTTTCAAAGGGGAGATAATCACAATGCAAAAATAGGGTGGGGTCATTTAAAAATCTTCTTCTACCACTGGGCCAGAAGAACTGAAATTTACCAGAAAGCTTCCTGACATATTGCAGATTCAAGTTTGTTCAAATCATGGCCCCCGGTGGTAGGATGGGGCCACAAGGGGGATCAAAGTTTTACATACAAATATATAGGGAAAATCTTCTTCTCAAAAACCACTAAGCCAGAAAAGCTGAGATCTACATGAAAGCTTCCTGACATAATGCAGATTCAAGTTTGTTCAAATCATGGGGCCCCGGGGGTTGGATGAGGCCACAAGGGGGATCAAAGTTTTACATACAAATATAGGAAAAAGCTTTAAAAATCTTCTTCTCAAGAACCATTGGGCCAAAGAAGTTGACATTTACATGAAAGCTTTCTGACATGTGTAGATTCAAGTTTGCAAAGGGTAGTTTAGGCCATAATAGGGACTAAGGTTTTACATGCAAATATATAATATGGAAAGTCTTCAGATATGGACCAAGGTGACTCAGGTGAGCGATGTGGCCCATGGGCCTCTTGTTTAAAAAAGGTGTCTTGAAATATACAAATTACACATGCATTTTAACACTATGATCACTCCGACTGATATGCATGTATATGATAAAACAGAAGCGAACTTTGTTCTTTCAATTTGAATTAATTTAAGATAATTTGTTTAAGAGCATAAAATAAATATGTAGGTTGATTCATTCTACAACGATAATGTTTTTGCATGTCTTTCTTTTTTTCTCGACGTGTGTATATTTCGTTACCTGTTGTCCGACAGTCTTTGATTAATCTTTATTCATCTTGCACAATTATTGTAATCAAAACAAAAGTAATACCATGTCGGGCAGGTATAATATTCATTTACATTTCTTTCTTAATCATTTTGCTAAGTTTATCTTTACATGTACATGTATTTTACATGGTTTAATCACTCCGTAAAGATCCGAATCAGGCTGAGATAATTAAAGCGTGCAGGCCACGCCTACCGTTTCATGTAAATCATTCACAATCATTTACAAAGCGTGCAAGCCACGCCTACTGTTTCGTGCAAATCGTACAGACCGTTCAGGAAATGGGAAGCGCTTCGTGCAAATCGTTCAGTGCGAACCATTCAGTGTTTCGTGCAAAGCATTCAGCGTTTCGTGCAAGAATCGTTTCGTTCCGTGCAAAGCGTTCAGCGTTCCGTGCAAACCGTTTAGCGTTTCGTGCAAGAATCGTTTCATTTCGTTCTGTGCAAGTGGTGTAGTAGCTAGTACACTTCAGGGTCTGTATGTTAAAGGAGAATCATAAAACAGACCTTGCAATAATTCCGGGAGGTATGACAAGCGTATTACAACCTCTGGACGTAAGTGTGAACAAGCCAATGAAAGTCTCATTGAGACAAAAATGGAATCAATGGATATGTAGTGATAACCACATGTACACCAGTCAAAGAAGAATGAGAAAGCCGGAACTCGACACCATTTGCCGGTGGATATGTGATGCGTGGGAAGAACTGGATCTGAAGATCATCGTACATGCATTTAAAAAATGTTCCATTTCAAACGCTATGGACGGATCCGAAGATGACATCTTATAGGATGAGAACATTCGTAAGGACAGCAAATTTCCAGGTGATTCAAGCGATGACAAGGATTGCGATGAAAATGATATATTGTATATGATGATGACAGCGATGACGACACACCACTCTCTGTGCTCAGAGACATAATTATATAAATTGTTTGAAAGTGACGATGAGGAGGAGTTGGAAGGATTTTTAAACGTGTATTCACAATGATATATTACAAACATTACGACTGTGTGTTTATATAATAGAGATCTACCTGTATATATTGCTATGCATGCTCACATGTTAATCTATGTCTGAAAATCCGCATGAATTCTTGTTTCATTTAATAAAATTTGTGAAAAAAAATTCTGTTTGGTATTTCTTTACCCTGAGGGGGTATCTAACACAAAAGCACAGTGTACACAACAATGGCTTCGTAAAACACATCTTGGGTCACCCTCTCATTACGGTAATTATTTCTTTTACGCAAGAATAGTTATTTCAAAGATTCAAATTAGCATTTCATTAAAAATTAGGCCTATATTCATAAAACTTACAGATAACTAACTTTTAGCAAGTACGTGACAAAATTATTTTCCAACAATTATAGAATGTGACAAGGCATTATTGTGTACACATGCTTTAAATAATGACGGCATGTGATGTGATGAATAGTCAGATCCAATGCAATTTAATTGGCTGTTTCATGATAATTGAATTATTTAGATATTATAAGTATCACATTTTCTGCAATTTTACGTTTCTGTAGTATTAGGTCTTTGAGTGAAATATTACACTGCTTAATCGCCGAGTTTCATCTGGAATAAAAAAGGTCAAAAACCTATTGTGGTATATAATATGCACCTCTTTCTGGCACAAAAAAATTCTCTAAAAAAAGTGTGTATTATATTCGGCAAAATACGGTAGTGTATATGTGCAAAACATACAAATGATATCTGCTTTAATGTTATTGATACTAAATTGAAACTAAATGGATATATAGAAGGAATAGGTAGTCCTAAGTTACCAATTAAAACTGTAAATTTCATGATCCTAGCTAGGGGTTAAAGGTTTGGTTTGGTTTCAGGATGGAGCTAAAAAAAAAATTAGTGATTATTGTCTTTATCATTTGAAGAACTTCTTAAATTGTACAGATACAGTATGCATAGGTAGGAAAAGCAGAAAAAAGATGTACATACATGTACCTAAAATAGTAAATTTCGCATCCCCAGGGTTTTGATTTTAGGGTAGCTAGGTCCAAATTAAGTGATATTGTACATAGCACATTGTTGTGGGATTTAAATATCGTGAATAAAGGAAAGTCGTATTAATTCAGGTAATAATTCTATAGTTTACAGGCTGAGGTTAACTATTTAAAAGGTAGTTTTCTACCCTTATTTTCCAATATTCCAGGGGAAAAAGACTGTGAACATACTGGAGATACATCAGTGTCTAATATTCATCAAGAAGTATAATAGATGAATAATTTTTATCTTTGAAAAGAGCTAGGGGTGGTAAAAAGGGACCACAAGCTACGGCTTAAGTGGGAAGGTCCTTTCATGTATTATTGTTCTAATGATGACCGCCTCAAGGTCGAAACCGGTCAACCATTAAATTCTCATGATGTGTTGATGATCTGTTTATTTCTTCTCTGTTGTAATTTGTTTATTCATAACTTTCAGATCAAGGAAGAAAGAGTTTGGGGACAGTACACTAGAGTTGGGTACCGCAGAAAATAAAGGTACCGCGGTGTACCGTGGTATTTGCAAAATACCGCAGTACATACCACGGTATACCGCAGATTTAATGTTTTAATTGTATGATTCAGTTTTAGTGGATTTTAGTTGTGATTTATTGTATATAATGAGCTGTTATTAGTTTATTGATTGTAAATTGCATTTAATTTATTCAAATATAAATGATAAGGAAAATATCTTATTTAAATCTTAAACCAGTTAACAGAACAAAAGTTTAATCCAAACATAAAAGTATACCGTACATACAATATAGCAGTGTTTCTGTATCATGACTAGAATCGACTGTGACTAGACTACTGACTGGAACGACTATTAAAATAATTAATAGGGGGAAACCTGTGGATTTTATTTGACACGATCTCAAAGTCTAGAAGTTCTTAGAGTCGCGAATGACGAGAACTTCTACATGTAGAATACGCCTGTCCACTTCTCTAAAGAGAATAACGAGAACATGTGCGCACGAACGTGTTCTTGTTCTTCGACCACAATTCCTACATTCTTGCACCTCAAACCCATTAACTCGGCGTTCAGAATCGGCAGGAATTTGTACTCGCGCGACGAACGGTGGTTTCGAACGCACAAGTCTGCATCTGCCATTTTATTTTATTTTTTACTTGGGGTTTGCCTAAGAGGCGGAAATGGTATTCGACCAGCATAAACCAAACAACATAAAAACAATTTTTATAATCTACCTTATATATTAAAATAATAACTTAATGAAATGTTTTCTATTATTTTTTTCTTTAATTTTGATTTGTTTTCATATCATTAATAATCAAATCATCGCAATTTATACTTCGTATGTTTTACCGATTGTGTACAGTTATTAGACTTACCTTTCATTGCATCACAACGAGGGAACGATGTAAATAAAGTGAGTCACTGCGTACACAAATTTCTTTAATTATTTTTTCTTGTTTCAATTTTCTATTTTTGTTAAGAGTTATCAGACTTGAATATACCGGTATTTCGCCTCGTGTACCGCGGTACATACCGGTACCAGAAAAATACCGGTACACCGGTATACCGGTAATACCGCGCACCTCTACAGTACACTACAAAGGGTTGTATTGATCGTGGTGTCACTACTGGTTGGATCTTGTGTACTACTAGTCTCTGTCAGAATTTACCTTCTGAGAAGGAAAAGGCATGAACCAATTCCTGGTGAGTGAGAGACAATTAGGTGAGAATTTCTTTACTGACACTTTTAAAGCATTTTGGAGACTCATTGCATGAGAAATATATTTTTGCAAGAAATTTAAAGTTAAAAGTTAATATATTGTTAGTGCCAATTGTAAGTGATTAGATTTGGTAATGTTTATTTTATCAAAATAATAATAATAATAATAATAAGACCTTTATTTAACCAGGATTACATATTTAGCGATAACGCTAGTTTTCAATATGGTCCTGCATATAACATACATACAGACAGATATTAGTAAAATAAACACAGATTAAAAGAAGTAGAATACATATAAACTTAAGAAATAATTATGAATGTAAGATAAATAGAATACAAAATGAAGCTTAAAAAGTATGGTGATAATCTCTAAGATAATTTCTCTTAAAACACGCAACACTCGTTGAGTTTCTTATGTTTTGACTCAAGGCATTCCACACTGTGCTCCCTGAAATGCTGAAAGATCTTCTATAATATTCTGTTTTTGCCCTGGGTATATACAAAATATTTGAATAAGAATTTCTAGTTTGCCTCTGACTGACTTCTGATACATATTTAAAAACATTTAAATAATCTGGCATTACACCATGTAAAACTTTATACACTAAAATGACTTTTCTATAGACAAAGTAATCTGATAGAGGCAACCAGTTAAGTTCTGTAAACATGACATTAGATGGTGTTTCAAAATTTCTGATGTTAAGAATTACCCTTGCAGCTCGTTTTTGCAATATAAAAAGCTTATTCACATTTTCAGCATTTCTTGGATTGCTCCATATAGTACAACAATATGTAAAATGTGGAAAAATCATAGTATTAAAAATCTTCAGCAGCGCATCGTTTGACATAAAATATCTTATTCTTCTTAAAATGCCAATTCTCTTGGAAATCTTGTTCATAAGTGATTCTATATGACTTTTCCAGGACAAAGTTTCATCAATAATAATACCAAGTAATTTTGACTCCTGAACACATTCTATGACATGGTTATTTATCACTAAATTTAATTTTCGATACTTTGATAATTTTTGTGCCGATCCAATAAGCATACATTGAGTTTTAGACAGGTTTAAGCTTAATTTATTTTCCTTAATCCACATTATACTGCGCTGAAGATCTTCATACATCTTTGACTCAATATTTTCCACTGACTTATCTGTTACATCTTGTGAAGTATCATCTGCATACATATTTACATGAGAATGTTTCAGTGCTTGTGGATAGTCATTAATATACAGGATAAAAAACAATGGGCCTAAAATAGAGCCTTGCGGAACTCCAATGGTTACATTTCTTTCCTCCGATAAATTGCCTTTCCAAATAACTCTCTGTGTACGATTTGTTAGATATGATTTAAACCATTCAAAAGTATCATTGCATATGCCAAATGACTTGAGTTTGTGTAATAAAACCTTGTGATTTATAGTGTCAAATGCTTTCCGTAAGTCTATAAAAATTACACCAGTAAGTTTACCTTCATCAATATTTTTAAGCCATCTATCTACTAGAGAAATAAGAGTACTTTCACATGAGTGTTTTGGCCTAAAACCAGACTGACAATCTGTAATTAGAGAATTTACTGACAAATACTCATAAAATGAATTAAAAACATGCCTTTCTAAAATTTTGCTCACACAAGGTAAAATGGATACAGGCCGATAATTATTAACTAGACATTCATCCCCTGATTTAAAAAGTGGTACAACTCGTGCCTTTTTCCAGTCATCTGCACAAGTACATGAAGATATAGAATAGTTGAAAATATATGCAAGAATATCACATACACTGTTTGATGAAAGTTTTAGAAGTTTGACAGAGATACCATCCAAACCTGTTGCCTTTGATGCAGACATACATTTTATCTCATTTTCAATAAATTCTGCAGTTATACCTGGTATTGTATAAGAATTTTTAGGCATTTGTTCTTCAACTGTAGGTAAAGTGTCATCAAAATGTTTTCCTAGCTCATGACCAATGTTACAAAAGTAATTATTAAAACATTCGGCAATATCCTTTGTATCTTTAAAAATTACGTTATTGTCCTTAAGAAATGTACAGTTTGTATTCGTTTTCTTAGATGGTAAGAATTGCCTAAGTTTGTCCCACATGTCCTTGGGCTTGTTTTCTGCCTGGGAAATTGCTTCCTCAACAAATGCATGTTTTGCCTCCCTGATCTTTTTCGTCACCCTGTTTCTTGATGCTCTGTATAGGTTCCACGCGTGATCATCATTACTCTGTGTCGCCTTTTTAAAGAGGTGTTCACGACAGTGCATTTCTGTAAGTATGTCATCGTTTATCCATTCTTCTGAACGTGAGTTAATTCTTCTTTCTTTTAGAGGAATGTGTTTATCCACCACTTCAAAAAATTTAGAATAAAAGAATTGCCACATAGTATCAATATCCACCATTTCATATATGGGACTCCAGTCAATAGTGTTTAGTTCTTCTTGAAAACTGCTCTCATTTAAGTTTTTAAAATTTCTATATTTAATATGAACGTGACTGTTTGCACCGGCTCTAATTTTACCATTTACAGCGTAAATCAAGTTGTGGTCACTTAATCCTATTGGGAATACTCCTGATGAAGAAAACTTATCCGGACTATTTACATAAATATGGTCAATTAAAGTACTGGAGTCTTTAGTCTCACGTGTAGGGTTTTTTATCAGTTGCTGAAATCCAATGTTTTTCATGATAGTCTTTAAACGCTTTGTCTTGTACTCATCCACATTGAAATCGCCCATAATTAGAATATCTTTGTGTTCTGCTATTAGTTGTTCAATCCGCCCCTCAAACTTCTCTAACCAATCTACTGTTGAATCTGGAGGTCGATAAGATAAAGCACAGGATGTCTTAGTCGACTGCCCAATAGAAATCACAAATTCAAGCATTTCCAAATCATCCATGATTTTTATGTTTGTAATGGTAAATTTTTCTTTAATGTAGACTAATATTCCACCCCCATTCCGGTTTCTATCCCTCCTCAGAATTCTGTAACCATTCATTGATATTTCAGAATTTTCTATTTTGTTGTCCAATTTACTTTCAGTCAAGGCCAGAACATCAAATGCACCTTTACGTAGCATTATTTTGATTTGATCCAATTTACTTAAAATTCCTCTCACATTCAAGTGTGCATATAAAATTCCCTTAGGTACAGTTTCCAAAAATTTCTCAAGAGATAGGTCAACATTAAAGCCAGTTGAAATTTCACTTATACAAGAGTCACACAGCCATTCTACCTGATTAGGAATTTCCATGGTTTGGGTTGTAGTTTTCACTACCTGATTACATCCAATACAGTGAGCATTTATGGTCTGTTGAGCTCCTTCTGGTCCTGGGTTTAAATGGACATCGTTTGATAAAAGTAGACATAAAAATCCTATATAGTGAGTAGTCCTCACAGAACTTCTTGATTTCGTTGAATGCTCCATAGATAAACTTCTTGTTAAAATTTCACGTCCAAAACAACATAACTTTGAATTCAAAATAGGCCATCTAAATCCTGGTGTATAAGTAAAATCCTCCTCTAACTCTTGGAAGAATAAAACGGTAGAAATTTGTTTAAAAGCCAGATAAACTAGGAGAGGTGCCAAGTTGCATTCTCTCAGTTGGATATATGTATAGTCCCATGGCTGAAAGCTATAGTGAAAAACATATGACTTACATTGGATGCAACACAATAAATATGACCACCATAGTGATTATCTAAGCTAATTTCTAATGACTTAATTTACTCCCCCCTCCCCAAACCAATTCATAAGCAATCAATTATCTGGTACTGTTTTGAATTTGCATAAGAGAGCTGTCATTTGAGTCGCCTCTTAAGGTGAACACTCATTCTCATTGAAACTGACATATGAATTAATTAACTCAGGGATTTTCCACTCTTTTGTAGGGGGCCAAATTTCAGTCCCATTCCCATTGCAAAATAGTATTAGTATTTTTTCCCAATTTGTCAACAAAAATTCCCAGGGAATGAGTTATCAAATGAAAAAATATATTTATTGGTTTGACACAAATTGTGGACTGCATGCGGAGGCTCGAGACCAACAAAAAATCGGAAGGTCTAGCTAGCTGAGTACCTGAAATTTTGGTCCGTCACTGTCCACCTGAAGTGCAGTAAATTAATTAAATTGTTCATTGCCTTCGAAAAATACAAGTTATATGATTTTATTGTCTTCAAATTTTCTCTATATAAATAATTTAGCAGCACTACCATCATCGTTCATTTTTTAAAACACTCTAGAAATATATTGTCAAATTTTCAATGAATCCGAATTTCCTCCATTTTTCATTTTGATTAATACATGCTATAATGTTGATTCACTTATTGTATTCACTTCCTTAACCTATCTGAGAGTTAATTATTAGGTAAATATCATATAGTTATAGAATTGTATTTTCAGTGTACTTTCAAAGTTTGCTTAAAAATAAATCTTTGAAGCTTCACACGTTTGAGAGTATATAGACTAGCTAGCTGTCCGTGCATTATAATCACCAGAAATGGTGATATTCATGTATGCTGCATTGCCTAAAGCAGCATATTAGTTAAAATTTAGTTTACTTTTATCATTAATATCAACATATGTATATATATTTACATTTACTCTTAAATCCTGTGATAAAATGCATTAGAGAATTTAAATGATCGATATTTGCCTATAACTGCAAAGACCGAATCACAATAAATCTGTTAGACATATGAACACTGTCTAGCATGTCGTCTGCATCTCGACCCACAGGAACGGTTCAACCATTGATTTTGTAATGATAATAGTAGGGGTCTTACAATTGTATACCATACAACTTACTAATAAAATTAGTTTTACCCCTTATTAGGGGATGGTATATGATATAAGACCCCCCCCCCCCCTCCTACTATTATTATTACAGACAAAATTACCATGCAGTTTCTGTGCAGATTCAAGTTTGTTAAAATCATGCCCCCACCCCCCACCCACACACACACAATAGGGGATCAAAGTTTTACATAATAATGTGTAGGAAAAATCTTTGAATTTTTTTTTCTCAAAAACTACTGGGCCAGGAAAGTAGAAATTTACATGAAAGCTTTCTGACATAGTGCAGATTCAAGTTTGTGAAAATCATGGTCCCCGGGGGTAAGATGAGGCGACAATAGGGTATCAAAGTTTTACATACAAACATATAAGGAAAATCTTTAAAAATCTTCTTCTCAACAACCACTCGTGACCCCTGGTGTTAGGATGTACTCTGAATGAAAATTATACAGAGGCATTTCAGAAAGGTACGATAAGGGATGAAATAAAGGGTAAAATAAAGGGTACTGATACAGCTAAGGTGTGTAATAAAGGGTGCGTGCCTGTGTTCATATCAGGGATGCACAAATATATAATAATTAAAGTGATTTGAATTATTTAAACTTACGAATGATAATTCATTGACAGTTAGTTGTCAAAATATGTTTGTTTCCCAGAGTGTTTTGAAAGTTTTTATGTTCATTGCTTATTAGTGAATTATTTTATTCATAAAATTTCAAAAATGTTTAAAATTGTGTTTGCAAATTATTGTCCGAGAAATATAGTTGCCCAAACAATGAGAAAAGTGTTACTCGTGAGTTAGAGTAAAAGTCCAGTATGTCTTTTTTAATATTGAAAATAACCAAATCTATTATTTCAAATCAATAGTTTAAAAGCATTTTGTTGCTGAGAAATATAAACCATGTAGTATCTGAAATCAGATAATTATATATATAATGTATGTATTTTAACAAAGACTCCTCTTCTCTTTTACATCTAGCTCCTATAGCCTGCTAGTCTATACAAACCTTGTTGGGTTTTTAGCTTACCTGAGCCGAAGGCTCAAGTGAGCTTTTCTGATCAAAATTTGTCCGTTGTCTGTTGGCGACGGCATTGGCATCGTTGTAAACTTTTCACGTTTTCATCTTCTTCTCAAAAACCACTGGGCCAATTATAACCAAACTTGACCAAAAGCATCCTTGGGTAATGTTCAAATGAAGGACCATCATACCTCCTTCAAAGGGGAGATAATCACAAAAATGCAAAAATAGGGTGGGGTCATTTAAAACTCTTCTTCTCAAGAACTAATGAGCCAGAAGAGCTGATATTTACATGAAAGCTTCCTGACATAGTGCAGATTCAAGTTTGTTCAAAGCATGGCCCCCGGGGGTAGATTGGGGCCACAATAGGGGATCATAGTTTTACATGCAAATATATAGCAGGCTGTCCAGCGGCCCTAAAATTCCTAAAAATTCCTAATTTTTTTCAGTTTTGCTAAAATTCCTAAAAAAAATAAATGTAAAATTCGAGGGGAAATCCTAAAAAAGCCCTTATTTTTCATGTCAATTCCTACTTTTTTATCAGTCTTGAAAAATCAAAATGCATTCATACAAAATGTGTGTTATTAACGTAGATTGCAGTTCTTATTCAGATAATGCTGATGCAGTGAAAGACAGTTGACCTGTGGATCCATGTGTCATGCTTGTTTATTGGTTGTGACTTTGTGATAAAGAGTTGAGATTTTAGGTTATAGCCAATAATAGCTGAGACCATGGAACACTGGAATACGCCCTTCCTGTACTTACATCTTATTTGTGTGTCATGTGAGTTTCTTTATTGTCAAATTTGACAAGGTAAGTCCTTTTAAATAATTAAAACTTCCGCAATTTGGTTAAAAATTCCTAATTTTAGCCCTAATTTAGCCCTAATTTTTTAATATTTTACCCCTAAAATTTGCCCTTATTTTTTTGTCCAAGGGTGCTGGACAGCCTGATATAGGGAAAATCTTTAAAAATCATCTTCTCAAGAACCAATAAGCCAGAAGAGCTGAAATTTATATGAAAGCTTTTTGACATAGTGCAGATTTCAAGTTTATTCAAATTATGGCCCCCAGGGGTAGATTGGGGCCACAATAGGAGATCAAAGTTTTACATAGAAATATATAGGGAAAATCTTCTTCTCAAGAGCCAATGAGCCAGAAGAGCTGATATTTACATGAAGCTTCCTGACATAGTGCAGATTCAAGTTTATCCAAATCATGGCCCCAGGGGGTAGATTGGGGCCACAATTGGTGATCAAAGTTTTACATAGAAATATATAGGGAAAATCTTTAAAAATCATCTTCTCAAGAACCAATGAGCCAGAAGAGCTGAGATTTATTAAAAGCTTCCTGACATAGTGTAGATTCAAGTTTGTTAAATCATGGCCCCCGGGGGTAGATTGGGGCCACAATAGGGGATCAAAGTTCTACATGGGAAATTGGGATTAAATAGAAAAAACCTTTAAAAATCATCCTCTCAAGAACCAGTGGGTCAGAGGAGCTGAGATTTACATAGTGCAGATTCAAGTTTGTAAAAATCATGGCCTCCAGGGGTAGGTTGGGGCCACAATACGGACTAAGGTTTTACATGCAAATATATATGGAAAGTCTTCAGATATGGGCCAAGGTAACTCAGGTGAGCGATGTGGCCCTTGGGACTCTTGTTTTTTGTGTTTTTTTTTTTTTGTTTTTTGTTTTTACAAATTTTGACCAGTCAGGCTATAAAGTTTCACAAAGTAAATGATTTTAAGGCAAATTTGAGAGTGTTAAATGGGTGAATATTTCCTATACATGTGTATATGTATATTATGTTTGGGGCGAGATCAAAAGTTCAATGTCGGGCAAAACACTAAATTCACATAGTTTTCACCAAGACCCCCACCCCACCCCACCCTACCCCACCCCCCTTTAAAACGAAATATGATGAAACTAATACGCAAGATCGCGACTACTTTTTCTGTCTTGGTTTTAAATTTTACTTTCCCCTTTCAAAGTCTCGCGAGACCCAGAGTATGTGGGAATTTGGGCATGTTGGTAAATAATACCAGTTCCTGCAACTTTTGTCGTGATCGATTCACTGCATTTTAACAATGGTGTACTATCATTGCATTGCAGTAGACTGTGTAGTAATGATTCAAGAAAGAAACGTAATACGCAGAAATATCCACAACTGATATATTTTTATGGAAATGTGGTGGATTTTTTCCCACTGCTGTTAGCCAGGAAATTCCCAAAGCTGAGAAGAGCTTGCGTCAAAATATATAGCTTCGCGAGCTAAATTCAGAAGTTCATTTTTCCTGTATCCAGACGTTTTTACACACCTTTCATTTCAAAATGCTTTTAATTGTGGAAAGCACATGGAGGTTAAATCGTCTTCCGATGCCATGTTTTGAATAAACAAAAAATGCCCAAGATCGAGACGCTTTTCCGGACTTCTTTACAAGAGAGTTCCGCTAGCACTAGCTCGGTATTTACGATCTTGCGTATTGTCAAGTAAGAAGATACGATTATAGGTGACGCACTGTATACATGTACCCTTTCTACTTTTTATTCACAAATGAAAGTGTTTATCAAAACTATATAAAGTTCATTAAAATGTAATGTCATTACAGTATGTGGTTTTTAACAGTGACTTGTCTTTTTTCATTTTTCACTTATTTATAAGTGTAATTGATGCCAAATGACAGAAAGTTACGGGATATTTTATCGCTCCTTAATGATCTCCCTAACTATTTGAATTTAGATTTTTATCCAATATTGATCTTTTGATCTCGCCTCTTAGTCTATATGTCAGAAATATGAGACAGTGACATATCAAGTATTCTTATTAAAAGAATATATTACAGAGGATAGGGTGTTATCATATTTGAGAAAAATTCATAAGAGGGTTTAATGATCAAGAGACATGTAAGTGTCTTAGCTATATGCTAGTCCCAGTACGTACATGTAACTGAGTCTCTTTGTAGATAAGGATGCAACTCCCATGAGTCAAAAAGGAGGTTCTTGTACTGATAGCAGTGATAATATATCAATGGCAGCAGCAGTACATTTAAAACCAGTTGCAGGTATACATTTAATTGTTACATCTTAAACATCTTTCATTCATGTCTTTATATGCATGTACAGGACCTTTATTACAACTGTGACAGTGACAAGCAAATTTTTGGGGGATATACTAGCTGGGTTCACCTTCTCTGTCCACCTGTAAACGTAATTTAAATTGTCCAGATCGTACATGTATCTTTAACATGTACGTAATCAACGAAGAGATTTGATTAAAACTTTGTTCATGTCTTATATGGATGATGAAGGTGTGCGCCTGCTATTTTGATAGAGATTTAACATTTATGGTAGTTTTTTTTTTTAACTTTATGGACTTAGCCATTTAGTTTCAGATTTTGTAATGGCATGTTCTCTTAAAGAGATCACAGTAACTGCATAAGTTTAGGAGAGGGTATGATGGAATCATTGTGTCAGTTTGTCTTGTCCATCCGTCTTTCTGCAAGAACTTTAATCTTGGCCATAAATTTAAAGCTTTGAGCTTGCAGGGCTTTCATGTTTGGCATGTGGACCTTATGACCTCCACTTTGGAGTTTGACTTACTTCAGATTTTTTTTTTTCAACACACATTCTGTATATATATATTTCATAGTATATCTTTATAATATGATATAGTGTTTAGGTATTTCAGAGAGAGAGAGAGAGAGAGAGAGAAAGAAAGAAAGAGAGATCGAGCTAAGGAAAAATTTGGTTCCATCTGATCCAAAGGGCATCAAATTTTTTAGTACATGTACCACTATTATTGTAAGAAATATTTTTTTGTGTTTCATAGAAGAACTTTAAAAATGATATATTGCAAATTGCACACTCAAAGTTTTAGGTCACCTGAGTAAACTCGGGTGACCTATTGCAATTGTTGTCGTCCGTCGTGCGTTAACAATTAAAACATTTTTAATATCTTCTTGATAACTAACAATCCAATTCTTCTCAAAGAACAAGGGACGTTATTGGCCAAAATTCGCTGTGCTTCAAAAGCCGATTATATTTTGCAGGTAGAAAGGTGATCATTTTCTGGTTTCATTCATATACTTGTTGCTGATATTGAGAAAATAACTTTACAATATTGCATTGTTAACTCTGATGCTGTTTTCCGATGGTCGCTTTTTCAGCACAACATCATCGACCTTATAGGATTTACAGCCCCCCGATTCTTCTAGAATATTTTTATAAAAGTTACAATTTTAACTTTTTATATAAAAATACGCATTGAGATCAAAGACTATTAAAAATTGGCATGCTATGGAAAATACATTATGCATTTACATGTAACATTATCGTGTTCATCAAGGCTCGAAATTAGCGAGAAATACTCGCAAATTGCGAGTAGATTTGAAAAATAGCGAGTAAAAATTGTGGACACTCGCAAATCTTAGCGAGTGGGGATTTACAAACCATGATCATATTGTATCCGTTTTAAGCTGCGATGCGCCATTCGCTTTTCTTAAACTTGCACTCAAAATCATACAAACGCTTACATGAACGAATGATTTCAACAACTGTTTCTATCCGGATTTTCTTTTATGATTATTTAAGAAACTCGGCGTCAAATAAATGCTTTAGAGGTCGGACATCGCATTATAATGAAAAATATAGACCTGTTTACTTATAGGGGTGATTAAATTGACTTGGTAAAACAAATTCTGATTTCTTGTTAGATAAATGAATAACAAAAAGCTCATACTTGGAATTCAAGTCTTCCGGTAGTTAATTTAATCAGAATTTTCTATCTACATTAATTCATTTTCATACTGAGGTCGGGTTGCAGTCACGGCACAAGTACACTGCTCACTGTGTAGGGGATTACCAAAAACAAAAACAAAAAAAAATCATGGGACTCGTGATCGTGCTGCTTATAAACCACGAGTCTGCGATTCACTTTGAAAAATTACTCGTGACAACCCTGACGTGGCATGAAATTGGAAGACATTGGATCTATACCTGCAGTAAACAGGTTGTGAATATTAGAGGTGCGATGGTCAAGAGACCTAAACATTGCATCATATGACATACGTAAATTAGTGTTTTGTCCAAACGATGCCTGTTGACCCACTAGGCTCAGTAATGGTGGGGAAAATCATTGATTTAAAAAAAAAATATGAAAAAAGAGCACTGCTTCATTATTTTTATTTTAGCTTGTAGGTTTTCATTTTAGCCTGTGGATCTTTTACCCACAGGCTAAAATTAGCCTGTGGAAGACAAAGTTAATTTCGACCCCTGGTTCATAGACATTCTGCAGAAGAATCTTGTGTTTAATTAGAGTGAGGAAAATAATGCATGTATTGGCCAAAAATTGTTGAGTAGAACGCAATCATATTTTCAAAGGCACTGTTCGATGTCCTATTCAAATGAATTATGGAAAATAAAATGGCTCTTGAATTTTTGTTTTTGTTTTTTGGTCATATAGTTAAAAACATCGATTGAGTCGGATAAAATTATTTGTTATATGCCATGTACACCAAGTACTATATAAGTGGTCTGCTTACATGTGTATGTAATATCAGTTACAGTACATACAAATGAAATATGTCTGCCTGCTGTGGGTATTTACAAAATATATTGAATAGAGCATGGTACATGTACTAAACGATACAAATTTAGGTTGCATAAATGGGATATCATTTTCTTGGGTACCGCAAAACACGTCAAATAATTACATGTAACTTCAGATGGTATATTTCATATAGCAAATATATTTAAAAACCTCACAAAAATGCGTCCGTGTTTGTATCTTTACATTCCCCTAAATGGTCAACAAAGAGTAGTTCCAACTCTCTCTCTCTCTCTCCATATAGTGTTCACTTCATCTTTGATAAATGAAAATTACATCAGTCGGTGGGCATGTCATTGCATGCACTGACATTCAGTCTAAATCTAGCATTGCTTAGTTTTACTGATGTAAACACATCAAATGTGTATGTATATATCTGGAACAGGTATCAGTTATTCTTCAAATGGACTCTGGGAAGTTGTTTCAGTACGTGTATAGACAATGTGGTATATTTATCTGCTATTGCCAGGCACTTAGATCATAGGGAGGGAGGGGGGGGGGGTCTCCCATGTCCCACTTTATTTTGTCAATGATCAATATCTGTTATTTTCATAAGCGAATACAGATATATTGGGTGACCCTTCCTCCCTCTCTTTCCCCCCCCCCCCCTCTTTTTTATAGTAGTTTTGAATGAGAAAATATTGAATTGGATGAGCGCTTGCCCTCTCCTCCTAATGATCATGATTTGTTATTTTCATATGCGAATAAGGATATATTAAGTGAAACACACACATACACACCCTTATATTGTTGATAGTATTATTGAATGAGAAAAAAATAGGCTTAAATTTATGAATTGGGTCCATGTATGTAGCGAAGGATGAACTGAAACAAAACACACACACACTCACCCAACGATATAAGAATTCGAAGATAAGGCAGAAAGGTATTTTTCCACTTATCCTTTAAAGATAGTTTGAAATTTAGCGAAAAAAGTAACCGACATCCCAACTTTTTAGCTCTTAATTGAGATATAACATATCAGTACTCATTTTGGCTGAAAATGAACGAAATTTGGTCCGATTTTTGTAAAAAGAAAATAAATTTGAGGTATTAAAGGTGTATGTGTGTCTTTGATTTGATTATTTTATAAATTCAATTCATATTCACGTGACCTTTAAAAACGAAAGTAGAATAATTTCCATGCCGGCCCAAACTTAACGCTTTTCAAGACAAGTAGGTTAAAATTCATGTCAAGGTCAGAAGATCAAATTTGGTACCATCAGAAAGCCTTAGTAGGTCAAAAGGTCATTAATGAGGTACTTATACATGTATATAGTTTGTATATATATTAAAAAATATTTTTTGTCACAAAGAATAAAAATGGCAAATATAAAATCCCTACCCATTTTAGTTAAAAAGTTATAACTAAGTTAAAGTTATATCAATATGCCACTTATATTTTATTACAGATCATAGGATACAAAATATTTTAACAGCAATATTATCTGCACATTTTAAAAAGTTTCACAAAAATGTGCTGTTGATTCTCTGGATAAGTTTTTGCTCACTTTCCTTTGGGAGAACATTGATGACGTACATTCTAAAAAAAATAATAATGCAATTATTTTGTGGACATGTTATATATCTATTTAAAATTAATAGAAACAGTTTGTATGATCTGTTCAAATTAAATCAGTGATTTGAAACTAATAGTGGAATTAAATTCATCCCAATTTGACCTGCTGTCAGACAAATTTAAGACATATCAGGGTCATGGACTTCCCATCCACTATACATATAGGCCTAGCAGTCTCATTGGACTTACCTAAAATGTGCATGAACTGAAGTGTCATTCTGAGTAAACTCATTTTGGAACTATATAAACATTGATCCAGGTCTGCATAGTGTAATTCTCAGAATGGCATATTAAAACCAGTCTGGTCAGTGGTCACACCATATAAATTCTGTATCTATCATGAATTATATTCTGAAAGAGAAATGAAATTGTAAATAATCAAAGGATACCAAAGACCTTCCTATAACCAAATTACAGGACCATAAATAAATATTTCTAATCACTGGTCACTTGTGCTATCAACTTAAATTTTTACTTGTCAATTGATAACTCTTACTGTTCCTTCGGACCAATCTGATTAAAATCAGCTCCTCGTATTGCGACAACATAAAAATAAAGGAGCGTGTACGAAAATGAGGCAGTTTCAGTTTATAAATACCTCGCACCCACCAGAATTATCATTTTAATATTTTCAAGTATGGAGAAAAGCACAATTTATTATATTTTATTTTGTCTCACTTGACAAGAATTCTATATAAGTTCATCATTTTTCTTAACACCCTCCCTCTCTCTTTTACTTAAAAAACTATGCTATGCTGTACATTTCAATGCACATTCGTTCTCAAATGTCAGATTGATTTGACAAATATTTCTGATTATTTTACGCCTATCTTTATGAGAGACATTGTCAATAAATATATTTACTACTCTGACAAATTGAGATCGGGTTCGAGATGTATCATAACCTGTAAGAGGCTAAATATAAAGCTTACGTCAAGCGGGCTTTATCATATGGCATTACGATAGCATCCAAGGGTAGTTCTGGTGCTCAGTAGTATAAATACGGGCATTCTGGCAATAGATCACAGTTTAATTTCGGAGCTCGACAGCAGCTAGAAGAGAAGGTACAACAATATTTAATACGGGTTTATTAATGTAATTCAGTAAACGGTGGTGAGTATACTGGTCTAGAGGATAATAATAAAGTATTTCCTCTGTTATTGCCTTATTGGTGTCGAGATTTGTCTGGTTGTTGTAGGACTTACATACTACACTAGTATCTGTCCGGTAGTGGATACAGACTAGCATATATATTAAGGTTCTAGCCTTGTTTACCCATAACTTATAGGTTTCGTTGCTATGTGTGATTAGGATTGGTAATCCTGAATACTATTTGTATATATTGACTCATTATCTTAGTTGTTCATTTTTTAAAAATACATATTCATTTATCAATTATCATACTTGCCCCAGACTAGTCCGAATCATCGAACCTAAACACGTTACACTCCTTTCCCCAAATTTAAAAGTTTTGAACCGTTTGTCTCTAATATAAAGAGGAAATATTTCTCGTATATTTCTGCCCCACATATAATATACGTATAGTTTAGTGCAATAAACAGTTTTATCCGTATCAAAAATATACAAATATTGCACAATCTAAATGTAAATTCATGGTCACACTATTTATTTTGTACGTATGTACATTAATTCTGGGAGATTATTTCCTCAGTTCAATATACTCTATCTCTATTTACAGTAAAGTGAATTGCGCAAAATCTACGTGGGAATAAACCTTTTATACTATTTAGAAGCGTTCAGGTGTCTACACGATGTACCTGTTCTACCCGTGCTGGTTGTTCAATGCATTTATCTCGACTCCTTTCGGCTTTCAGGGATGTTTTTTTTTTAAATTGCGTGTTATCCAAATGACCGTGCTTATAGACATAAATTTTGAAGTCATGCATGTGCATCTGTAAATTCTTGGCGCTAATTACTAGACTATCTTTAATTCACATGCATAATTTATACTCTTGTATTAAGAAATATAATACTAATTTGCATCTAAGTCAATATATATAATTACATGTAGCATACCGAGATAAAGCACCGATATTCACGATTTATGAAAACGCCAAGAATTCTAAATATTATAAAATACATGTTTCTAGTTTTCATGTATACATGTATCTGTACAGAATATTCAATACTGTAAACAATGAACACATGAAATTTTCTTTTGTTTGACCATCATTGTTACGTGCATTGATGTGAAATATACGATTGTTTTTATGAGAAGTATACATTCAGTATTTGGACAAAAATGAACAGATGTATTTTTATATATATTAATTCTCTACCCGATTATAAAGTAAGTACAATCGTAGGGAAAAATCCGAAATATACCGAATGAATGGACCATTTTGCGTTCACCGTGCGCTCACCGTTCAGTTTGCGTTCACCGTGTGCTCACCATTCACCAAATTGCGTTCACCATTCGCTCTGCGTGCGTTCATCGTTTGCTCTTTGTGCGTTCACCGTTCAAGTGGGAAAGTAGATCATTTCAGGGACTATTAAATGTGTGAACAATAGACATTTTTAACTTCTTGATAACTATCATTCCAATTATTTTCAAATTTGGTATGAATCATATTTGGAACAAGGGGAACATAAATTGTAAATTTCAGGATTCCTGCACCCCTGGGGCCCTAGGGACAGGGCAAAAACTGCCCAAAAATGACCAATTTTCAAAAATCTTCTTCTCAAGAACCATGCACACAAATGTAAGAAAAACTAAATACATAGTAATGTAGAACAGGAAGGTCTCTACCAAAATTGTAAATTTCATGATCCCCGGGGTAGGGGTTCTGACCCCAGGGCGGGGCCAAAGTTGTTATATAGTGTTTATGTGTAAAACACTTAAATAACATCTTCTAAATAGTGCTATTGATACTAAATTGAAAGTAAATAGATATATAGAAAGAACAGGTAGTATCAGGGTGGGGCCAAAATGGTCAGTTATTAAATGTGTGAATAAAAGAGATTTTTAACTTCTTGATAACTATCATTCCAATTCTTTTCAAATTTGGTATGAAAGATATTTGGAAGAAAGGGAAGATAAATTGTAAATTTCAGGATTCCTGATGCCTTAGGGGCAGGGCATAAACTGCCCAAAAATGACAAATTTTCAAAAACTAAATGGATAGAGCAGGTAGTCTAGCTTTTACCAAAATTGTAGATTTGAATGTCCCATGCAGAGTCAGGGTCTTGACCCCAGGGTGGGGCCAAACTTTGTATATATAGTATTTATGTGGAAGATTGCTGATACTGTAGAAAATCTAAATGCATACTTGGGAATAGCAGAAAATGATTTACAAGGAATGGTGAATTTCACAACCCAGGGTTATGACTTTAGGATGAGTCCATATTAGTCATATAGTTTGTTGTTTTAATGTTAATACACCTATATCATGTATATTATTTAAAGTCTTTCATCAGTGTATGCACTTTTGAGGGCAGTGAAGTTTTAAGAACACATCTTGTTTTATACTGTTGCTGAACATTAGAATTTAGCTTAGATATTCAGAACAGGAAATTTTTTCTAGATTTCATAGCCCATGGAAGTAGCGATACTTTTTCACTAATATTCAGGTGACCGATAAGGCCTATGGGCCTCTTGTTACATTTCAGTACATTAAATATGTTTGACCTAATAAATTTTATGAATTAAAGTTATGATTTAAGACATATACAAGAGACAGACATGCATAGCATACATGTAGTTAACAAAGTTTTGATTATAATACAATTTAGATTGATTAGAGTTATTGGTAACAATGATTGGGGACTGAAAAATATGACTGCAAATATCTCATCAGGCTAATGTAGTTCTACTTTGTCTTCCGTCTAAATCCCATGCCATCCGTTTTATTTGTCTCATTCTGCCATTTATCTCATCGAACCCAAGTTTTTCGGTGGGGAAATATTAGTATCTCACTGTCTCACAAGTGGTCATCTCAAAAGCTTACAGAAGGTAGACGCAGACTATTCTGAACGATTTATGAGGGTGATCATCGGGGAAATAACATATTTTGAATACATATTTGGTTTTGTATAAAATAATTTCATTCTAGAAGGGCAGGGGTATGTACATAAGATTTATACAAACTATCCATACTTCAGGTACCTGTGGTGGGTAGGGACTCGCTGAGCGAGGCCTTTACATTTCACTACCCATTATTTTTTTTTACTCAGAAATAAGTTAAACATTTTATGACCATGCATATAATCACTGTTTCACACTTTATCAAAAATCAACCTCTGGTTGGTCAATTTTAGGGGGAGTGCATACATCCCCCCAAAATGCCATATGGTTTCTGCATGGATCACTGGATGTGGGTGGAACTCATCTATGGTCATTGTTATTTACCTGAAATTTACATGACCAAGAGAGTAGGGTGTTGTATATAGTTTTGGTATACACAGGACATGTCTCAGGGCTGTCTGCAGAGTTTCTGTGGTCATAGTGATTGTATAATGGTTGTATTCCTAGTGGTAGCTGACACACAATCTACACCCAACCCCTCTTTCTTCTAAGTTATTGACTCAATGAATAAGTTCTTTTATAAATATTAAGCTATCATAAATTGATAATATAAATTATTTCAATAAGTTACAAATTTTAGAAATCAATGTGCAAAATATTCTTTCATTTCTGATTGTGTAATTTATAATACATGTATATATAGAGGGGGATACAATTATGTCAAAATTGCTTTGTTCAGGGTGGGTTTTTTTTAAATTTTGAATTACGAGAAAGAAGCAGTGGACAGGTCGATGCTATCAAAACTCAGGTAGATTGGGCTTCCTTAAGATCTAAAGAGGCTGGTAAGTATCGACTGTTATTGTTATCAAAACACCTCTCTGGAGTCCCTCTAGAACACAGTCTCTGCAGATGTCACTCCACCTGAGATCTATTGTTAAAAGTTTGATTGACTGGCGGCCTACCATCGATCAGGGTACAAGTAAAATTTGGGGGTGTTAACTTAAAATTGGGTCTTTATGTCCCATTTCAGCGAAATTTTATGACACATTACTTTGCCCAGATAGTTTTTGCAATGAAGGTTTAATTTGTTTCCATTTTTGCAGCATGGGAAGGAAGTACTGCTGTGTTCCAGGATGTTTAAATACATCATCAACAGTTACCCCGGAAGGCATAAAAATTGTTCTCCATCGGCTACCTATGTCAGAGAAAAAAAACCCAAACTAAAACAAGAATGGATTCGCAGGCTGAGAAATGTGCGTGCAGATTTAATTGTTAATGACAGTACTAGAGTTTGTTCAGAGCATTTCCAAGGAGAGTTTAATGACTCATCAGTACCTACTATATTTCCATCAAAGCAACCTGTAGTTGTAAAGCAAAGACGACCTGTCGTTAGACATCTTGCAGAAACTGCATGTAACACTGAAGAGGAATTTGTATTGGACGACTCCACAGACGAAACAAAAGAAAACATTGTTCCTATTGTGTCGGAAAAAAGTGAAAGTGCTCAACACCCTTCAAAATTCATACATCAAAGATGCAACACTGAACAGAGTGAAACTGAGAGTAAAGAAATCCAAGTTGGAGAACCCTCTCCAGTGATGCAAGATGCTTGTACACAAGTTTCCTTACCATATATCTCACCAGTGGATCTAAGATACAACGATGAGAAAACAAGATTTTACACCGGTTTTGTATCTTTTGCTATGTTCTGGCATTATCTGAACACACTAGTTAAACATGGTGCAGACAAACTTTATTACTGGGAAGGAGAACAAAGATGTGCTAACACACCCATACCAGCTTATCACCAAACTGATGGACACAAACCAGGGAGAAAACGTTTCCTCCGACCAGCAGATGAATTTCTTTTGGTGTGTATGAGACAAGACTGGGTCTATTGCAAGAGCATCTAGCAGATATCTTTTGTATATCTACCACAACCGTTTCTCGGATCATAAAGACTTGGACGAATTTCTTATATGACCATTGTAAAGGACTAATACCATGGCCCTCCAGAGAGCAAATAATGTGCAATCTCCCAAGTGGATTTCGTGATTACAAGAACTGTCGTATTGTTATTGATTGTACATAATTGTATACAGAGAAACCTTTTTCTCTGATTGCTCAGTGGTTAACATGGTCCGAGTACAAGCACTCCAACACTTTCAAGATTCTTATTGGTGTTCCACCGAATGGATTTGTGACTTTTGTATCTAGGCTATGGTGTGGTTATGCTTCTGATCGTCACATAGTACAACAAGATGGCCTTTTACCAAAGTTGAGCCCAGGAGACATGATAATGGCTGATAAAGGTTTCACCATTGAGGATCTTTTACCAGCTGATGTTGACCTCAACATACCACCAAGAATCCCTGGTAATAGGCAAATGACTCCCAGTGAATTCTTTAAAACTCAAGCAATAGCATCAACTCGTATTGTAGTTGAAATGAAAATGGAACAAGTGAAAAACTACCGTATCCTTGGTGGCACACTTCCACTAAATGAGGCACATCTTGCTGAACAAATGATCAATCTCCTCCCTTCTCTAATGAAATAAATTTGTCATTTGACATGCTATACTAGATACATCTTTGCCAGTAAATTAAGTTTTTAGTCATGATATTATTTGAAAAGTAAAAAAGATTAAAATATAATATTAGAATTTCTCTTTCACTTCAATAAAATATAATCTACATCTTACAATACACAATTATGAATTTTAATACTGCTGGTACATATGGTATTTTTAATCAGTATTTATCAATGTACAAACATTTAATTCATAAAATACAAGGTATATATATTCAACACACACACTCCAAGTCTTAGTCACAATAAATCAAATAATTCATTGTATAGTTTGATCATGTGCTTATACAAGATTTTTCACAACCTTGCATTTGTTAACATACACAAAATTGTATTCATTTTATAGAATTTGTGTTTATGGTTGATATACATTTTATACAATTACTATTTCTGTTGTGTTCTTCTTTTTATGTCTTGATTATGTTCAACAATACATTTATTTATACAAGTATTAAATAAAATATGAAAATTCTTTTAATAGATTGTTTACTAAACTTGCAATTTTAAGAATTATGCCAATATATGAAAATTTACTACTATATTATACATAGAACATGCCAAAAGTTTTCAAAAAGAACTCACAAATAGCCATTCTATATTTAAGAAACAACTGTCGATATAACTTGATATCAATCACAAATGTTGGCCACTAGAGTACATGGTATTCTATGTCATGTAATGTCAATAAAGTTTTAACCCCCTTTTTACTCTGAGTGAGAATAATTCTGGCACAAAAGATAGCATGTAAAACAATTTAAGTTTAGGAAGCTAAACCAATCATTAAATGATATCCGTTCAATGGATATTCCTTTTTTTTTTTTTTGTCCATACAACAAAATCTCCCCAAGGTTTTTCACTAATAGCAAGTTGTCCTTGAATCTGGAACATGTAGTTGTGGTCCGTTTTCAGTTTTAATTTGCCATCTTCCAACATGCAGTAAAAATGTTTATCTGTAACACATTCTTCAGGTAGAATGTCCCTCCATGGGTTGGCATTAGCTGTTTGTTTTTATCCATAAGGACACTTAACCTCCACATTACCTATCCCACATCTATCATAAAAAACTGTTCCATCTATATTTGCTCCTAGAAATGGAAATCTTGAATTAACAGATATACCACACAATCTTCTACAGAAACAGACCCACTGCATAATTGCTGGTGTTTCTTTGTATACTCCTTTAAAGCTTGTCTTTCATATTTGCGTCCATGTGAAATACTCTTTACATTATTTGGAATGTCATTATATCCCCTTAAATTTGAAACGAGTGCATCTGGCTCCACTTTTCTTCTTTTACATATAGCACCAAAATTTGATGCTGTCAAAATACATTTTCGGACGTCAATCCAGTTTTGATTTTAAGCTTGACCTCTTGTACCAAGTTCAACATTTTTTGACATTTTCTCACTTATTGCAATGCTGTCCATAAATTGTTTAAACTTAAGTTTGCATTCTTCAGAAGCAAGATTCACATGATCGGCATAACTAAATTCAGGAATAAATAGGTCAGTAAATAGTGAAATGTCAGCATGCCCTGATTTTAATGTCTTAAATAAAACACAGTTTGGATTTATATTCTCAAGCCCATTTAGTATGTCTATTAGGAATGCATCTGGGTTTTTACAAGCAGACGTTTGGTACACATCGGGGTAGGGTCGAATTTTTGAATTTTCAGGATTGAAAAATCTGACTTCATGTACTCTCTTCGGACTAGGTTTTCGTTGTATTGGCCTTGGCTCTTCCCATCTGCATTGTTGTGAGGTGCAGGCATTTTTGATTTTTAATACAGTAAAAAGAAGCCCTCCGACATGTGCACATAGTCCAGCCTCACCAGCCTTGCAATCACAGTAAGCAAATATTATATGTCCGGTTGATTTGGATAGGCAGCTGTAAAGCGAGCACGTGGAAGCCATTTTCCCCCTACCAACTTAAACATGACTCCGCATCGATGGTTTGCAATTTCCTTTCAGGTAACAGATATCTGAACTATCATCAACAGGGTCGTACATTATGTTGCTTACATAATTTTCATTGGAAATTTTTCTTTCTTTCTGGAAATGGCGAATTCAATTTGACATTTCTTGCAGAAACGGGGTCTTTATGAAACATGAAGAAATTTTCAACCCCCTTTTCAGACATCTGTGGCAATAAATCTTGCGTTGCTGTTTCCCATGAGGAGTCAAGCTCACTGTACTTAGAACTAAATATTTGGCGGTTCGAATATATAGAACTGGAATCACAATCGTCTGAGTCAGAATTACATGTAGTACGTAGTGTACGATAGACCCTTTTAGCCAAAATGGATTTTGATCCACTTCTTTTTAGATCCCTTTCCTGTAGCCAATTTTTCAAGTCCTTAACACACCGTTTCTCCAAATCTGCTAAACTGGAAAGGAGTTCATTTCTGTCCGTTTCATCTGAGGAATCCCTGTCACTAGACATGTCCTGTAAAAACATGTATATTTTTTTTAACAAAACACTTAAAACATATAATCATATAATTTCAGCATTTGTCAACAATGCTGTCCTTAAGGAAGCTATTGTTTCCATAAATCTAAGCACAAGACCCCTGATGAATAATTTTCATCCATGTAAGAAAAGTGTCGTATAATAATTATTTAACGTAAAAAGTCTACAAATACTAGAGGACTAGCTGTTGTCATATGAAAATAGATTTTATACTTATAAATTGAGCTTTAGTCCCTGATTTTTTTTTAAATCTCCATCTTGTATGAAATTTTATCATAAGATATCTATATAAAAAATATGACAGGTCTATCATCAATCAATATAAGATCTTCTATCAACTGTCATTTAATTTCCTTTCATTGTATTTTATCATTCCATTCCAAACAAATAATCTTTTATAATATTACACTTGGCTATGCCATTGTACTTAAGAAATTCAATATAAACTAAGCCTAGCTTAACCAAACTAATCCAAAGCTGCAGGGGAAACATGTCACCGAGCATAGGCTTCTGAATTTCTATCAATACCCGTAAGACCATTTGGGACTACTCGTAGTATAGTACTAGAGCTATACCTACACATCTTGCGCGAAATTTAGAGGTCTATGCACCGAGGGTCTGGCATTCAGTGTACAATACGTAATAATTTACATTGATAATGGTTGTTACTTATATAAATAAGGATAAAATCTAAAAATACTTACGATTATTGATAACTGTTTGCCTTTAAAAGTTGTACCTGAGGCGTTGTTTACACTAAACACTTCAATGAATTCCCCGGAAGTGAAAAATGGGTATAAAGTAAAACCCGGAGCGGACTCTGATAACCGAGATTCCGGGGTGTTGTGGAAGAGAGGCATTGAAGAGAACAAGAATTGAATTAATGCGCACATTAAATCAATTATTGCTCTCATGAAATAAATTAATACGCGCATCAATTCAATTATTGCTCTCATCAATTGATTTAATGCGCGCATCAATTCAATTATTGCTCTCATCAATTGATTTAATGCGCTCATTATATCAATTATTGCTCTCTCCAATTGAATTGTAGCACGCATCAATTCAATTGTTGATATCATTAATTCACTTGAAGAGATCATTAATTCAATTAAAGCGCGCATTAATTCAGCTAAAGAATTAATGCAATCACCAATTCAATAAAATATGCGCGCAATAATTCAGAATTGAAGATATCATTAATTATTTGAAGAGATCTTTAATTAAATTGTTGCGCACATCAAATAAATTGATGATATCTTCAAATAATTGAAGATATCTTCAAGTAACTTGTAGCAGTTGAAGGTAGCAGCCAAATTCCAGCTAACTTGCATGAAGTTAACTAATTGATAATGAACTAACAATTTTGCAGTAAAGCAGAGACTTCTCAACAAGGATATACTGAGTGTTAGATTAGTGAGAAAGAGGTGAGAAGGTGTATTGTTTTAAGGAA
>NC_079166.1:47321102-47326997 GCF_947568905.1 Ostrea edulis | reverse complement strand
GCCCCCCCCCCCCCCCCCCCCCCCCCCCCCCCCCCCCCCCCCCCCCCCCCCCCCCCCCCCCCCCAAGAAAATTATAGTCATTTTACTGTGGAGTGTTGCCTGCAACGTCTTGATGTTATAATGCTATTATAATAGCATGCTGGTAGTATTTTAATTTCGTACATAATATTCCTGATAATTAGGGCACATGTTTTGTCAAAATGTTGATATTAACATATACATATGAAAGAGGAACAATGAATTAAAGAGAAATGGTATATAACGGAATAAGCCGCCTGAAGCATACGATATTGTTCATGAATATTTCTATATTTTATGCTATTTCTTTGATATTCATAGAACAATTTTCTTGTCAGTTTAATCTCTTATAGAGAATACGAACCCGGTGTATATTTTGGTATCGTAATATACTCGGGATTTTAATACCCCAAATCGTATACGCAACGCGTTGCAGATAACAGTATATGGCCCAGAATTGTATTACAAATCTTTATCATATGATTAATCTTATCATTTATCTTGTAAAAATCTTTTGGGTTGACTTTCCCTTCAATATATCTTTAAGTTAACATGGGTCCAACATAAAACTAATAGTATCCACTTCATTGAAATACATATGTGGTCATTATTGTGTGTACACATGTATGTCTTAATTTACCAAAATATCACAGGCACTTGCCGGGTGTGGTGGTGGTGGGGGGGGGGGGGGGGGTGTGTTAAATACCACAGTGCTCGATCGGTCTAGGTATCTTTAACCACTTATACATTGGGTTAGCATTCCAAGCAAGTTAATAGAGGGCGAAGACCTCTCACGGCCCGAAGGGCTGTGAGAGCGGAGCTCTCCCTATAGGTAACACGTATATACATGTTTAAAAGGAAAATAATGAAAAACTATACCATACCATGGAACTTGAAAATTTTGGTACTAATGGCGTCGATTCGAATATTAGCGCGTGGACATGTATTTCTCCATTTTGAATCTCGTCTACCCTAGTTCACGTCGTTCTGAGATGTTACATAAAATTCGTAAAAGCATGTAAATCTTATTTTCTTAATCATATATAATCACTCCACGATTAACGCCATGTTTGTTGTTGTGGTTGTAAATTTGCTAAATAACGACGCTGAATATGACGTCACAATGTACTGTTTACACGCCTGCTAATCGAACAAGAGGTTATGTATAAAAATCAAAAGAGATCGATTTCCGGTTATGCAATCGATATCCAAATTTCACATGCATAGATGGTAAATTGTCTCGATGTAAGCAATTGTTGAGATTTTAATTAAAATGTAAGAATGTGATTCGATGAGTAATTCTATTTTCTATTGTTTTACACTCTTATAAAATGCAATGGTCATCGATTAGCGACGATTTTTGTTCTGAAGCGAGGGTTGGTGGAGCGAAAACGCTGTCAGAAAATCGTGTTTACCGACAGGAATTTGTGTTCATTTCCCTTTAAGCATAACTATCAATACTCACCATTAGTTCACAACATTTTCAGCAAAATGTGGACTTTGATTTGTATATTATTTAGCAAATATACGATGAAAATGACGTCGCCTATGCAAGCGATCCAAAAGTTATGAAGGAGAGTTTAGGTTATTACTGAGAGTAAGAAAAAAAGTTTCAGAAGTCATGATTTAAGTTATTTAAAAGTAGATGTTAATGTTTTTATGAACTAACCTTCAGAAATGTTTTGAATAAAAGTACAAGAAATTGATATGCGAGTTGAACTTGTGAAAAATTGAAAGAAAAAGATTAATCCATTATTGAAGTAATTCCACTTTTAATGTGTGTACTTTTTCAGTCCATCGGTTCAAATTATACTGTGTACAATGAAAGCAACATACTTTATTCATTTACTTTTTACTTCACAAACTATTTATTTTTGATAAAGAACCCTATGTAATTTAATGTGTATTCTAGAGACTCGTGCATGATATACAGTTAGTCTTAGCCTTTAATCTCTCTGATCATCATTAAGGGCCCAGGTAGTATTAGCATGTCAAAGAAGAAAAAAAGATCGCGATCACGATGCACTTTATAGGTAAAAAAACTTCGATTATATGATAATCTTTTTTTTTTTTTTTTTTTTTTACCTTTGGTGTTTAGATGTGAATCTACTAGTTTATAAGCAATACAAAATCCTTTTGCGGTTTCTACATGTTGGGCTAGGCAGATCAACTCTAAACAATTGTACTGTTAAATTTTGTTTAAAATTCTTAAATTTAGCAGTATGATTTAGCTCCCCTCCCCCCTCTTAGTACTAGTGTTACAGCTACAAAAGAAACCTGATTTTTAGTAAATTTGATATAGTAACACATAAATACTTGTGCCGAAAAAATGAAATGAAATTTCATTGTTCGAGTTTAATTTTTTTTTTTTCAGAACAGAAAAAAGATATGGAAGTCTTTAAAGGGAAGCGGAGTCGAGGCTTGAGGTTAGTCTTGTTGAAGAGATACCCCCCAAAAAAAGTGATTGCCAAGAGTTAGATAGTCTCAGAAACGATTTATGTATATGGCATAACTTTTTTTCTTCTTACTCTCATGCATAACCTAAATTCTCCTTCACAACGTTTGGATCACTTGCACAGGCAACATCTTTTACCTCGTATATTTGCTAAATAATATACAAATCAAAGTCCAAAATTTGCTGCAAAGGTCGCAAATAATGTGAACTAATGGTGAGTATTGACAATTATGTTTAAAATGAAATGAACACAAATTCCTGTCGGTAAATACGATTTTCTGACAGCGTTTTCGCTCTATCGACCCTCGCTTCAGAACAAAAATCGTCGCTAATCGATGACCCTTGCATTTTATAAGAGTGTAAAACAATAGAAAATAGAATTACTCATCGAATCACATTCTTACATTTTAATTAAAATCTCAACAATTGCTTGCACCGAGACAATTTACCATCTATGCATGTGAAATTTGGGTATCGGTTGCATAACCGGAAATCGATCTCTTTTGATTTCTATACATAACCTCTTGTTATGCAATTGATCGATTAGCAGGCGTGGTTTACATCGTTATATTTCCCGCGTTCAATATGTAGGCGGATCAAATATCCAAAATTAGGATGCTTTGATACAGTTCCGTCCTCGTGCTAACTTCGGGTTGTTTTTGTTCTGTTTTGGATATAGATACTAATGCCAAAATTTGTTTGCTTCGCCCTCAAACACGGTCACGTCGTAAAACATATTATCTTTGTTACCTTGAGTAACACAATAAATATCATAACATTAAACCAACATGCAAAAGAGACGACTGAGACGGGGTTTTGACCGTTTTCTTACTCGATTCTAGGCCTACTTTCACTTTATGTGTGACGGGTACTACTAAACAGAGTACGTTAGAGTACGATAGAGTACTTTAGAGTACGCTAGTAAAATTTCAATATTTAATGCAATTCAATTGTTTATTTGTATGTATACCACTTAAATAAAGATGATTATAAAATAATAATGCAATATTTGTCAAAAGTATTTGGTATTTTAGCGATATTTTGACCAGAAAACATTAAATGTATTGAAGATTTACGGCATCCCGATCCCGATTATTAGTAGTTTGTTTTGAAAAAGTATTAAATTTGATCGGGATCGGAATCAAACGGTAAACTTTAACTTACAATAATTCCTAAAATAATGAAAACAAACACAATATATTCAAGATATACATTTATTAGGTTAAACTAAACTAAGAACATCTACGAACAGCAGTTAAATTGCATTAAATTATGAAATTTTACTACCGTACTCTAAAGTACTCTATCGTACTCTGTTTAGTAGGACCGGTGTGTGACGTCACAATTATGGTCACAGTTTCGAATCCCATAAAAAGGCACTGGATCAATGTAGAATGTTTACCTCCCTATATTAATACAGATGTCAATAACAATGAAACTATTTAGATTCTATAAAATACTCTTTTAACATATTTCCCTGGTCACGTTAGCTTCGTATTGGCAATTCGCCAGGGATATGAATACACGTCGATTTCATGGGTTTCAGTGATTCGGTTCCGCCTAAGCACACAACGCGATATAGATTATAGGTCCGTTTGAAAAGAACGACTTATAGCAATATGCATTGTATTTTTGGCGAATTTATAATAAAATTTTGCTTTTCATATTCATATAGAATGTGTAGACTCCAAAATTAAAACTTTTAATCTATCTTATTGAAAATGTAACCACGTGTCTTTGTTTACATTTGTACACGTGAAAATGAATGAGCGTGAACGGTTTGAAAAAAACATTTGACAGCAGCCAAGAAGGAGCTGGGTGTATCATTTGAACTGAAGGATCGACAATGTTAGGCTTTGCAAGCCCTTTATAATGGCAAAGATGTCATATGCGTCCTACCAACAGGATACGGGAAAAGTATCATTTTCCAACTGCTAACCCCACTCATGAAGCAGAAGTTTGGGATGGACAGGCTCGATCCCTGTTGTCCCTCCTCTGAATTCTATAATGCAGGATCAAGTACTGAGCTTAAGGAGGAGGGGGCTAATGGCCTGCTTTCTTGATATTGAAGGGACTGGAGCCAGTACTTGCCCTATTGGTATCCACAGGTGATTATCAGTCAAAATAAAAATAAAACTCTCCCCCTTGCAAATAGCTTCGTCTTTCATCAAGTATAACTACATGAATACCCATCTGGTTCCAATCATTAATAAATGTACTAAAATGATTGGCCTCTATGTATATAATGATTGCTCCCACTAAATAGTAAATATTGATTGTCACAATGATGTAGCCCTCACTTTAGCAAAAACTAATTTTAGCAACATCCTGATTAAAACTAGAAATGCTGTGAGCAAGCTCACAAAGCTGATACTCCTCCCCCTTTTTTAAATGGAGTAAAATGTTTTTAACCCTTGGATATAAAATCTCCCTATGGAGTCCACTGACAGAAATTATATTCCTTCAAGCACATCTACATAAAGCATTGATTGATTGACATATGATGCCCAATCTTCCTATAACATATCACCAAAACCCCTTGAGCAACTTAGGAGGAGTTGCATGTATGAGGTTTTAACATGTTATATTATATTCCTTCATACATATCTACATACCGTAATGATGCTCAATCTCCCTAATTTCATATAAATCCCTTGAGCTATGTGGACAGAATGAGTGGTTCATATATACCCTCAAAGTTTGTTGGCAGGGGTATAAAAATAATACAAAGGCCAAACGGAGTACTCCCTATATTGTTCTTTAGTAAACATTAAATGTTAAAAACATTTCAAAATCTCCATTATTTCAGAGATGAAAAATCAGATGAAGATGTAGATGATGCTGACATTAATGACATTATATTTTCTAATGTCCCAATTGAAAATGTGAGAGAGGGTAATAACTGTTACCTTTATTCACACCCAGAAACCCTGATTGATAAGAAAGAGATAGGCAAAATGCTAAGGGGTAGAACCATGCAGAAACTAGTTTGTGCCATAGCTGTTGATGAAGTCCACATGATATCAGAATGGTAGACATGTCTTACAACTTTAGACGATATACCTGTATTTTAAACTTCAGGAATTTCCTTGCAAAGTACATGTTATGTAATAAAAAGAATTTTTAGCATAACATCATCTTTTCATTTTAATAAAGAGCTGAATAATTAAAATTCATTGAGAGTACAATTTGATAAATACTGATTGCATTAGATTGAATAACGTAATTAACAAACATGACATGTTTCTTATTTCTTTTATAGGGGAAAAGAATTTCGTAAATCATTTTCCAGGCTAGGACAGCTAACTAGCATCTTCCCTAATATACCACACTTAGCACTCACTGCTACATCAACAACAGCTGATTTGAAGCTTCTAAGCAAAACATTAGACTTTAGGGAAACCCATTACATTATTGCAAAC